>NW_024742448.1:0-24449 GCF_018991925.1 Homarus americanus
TCAGTGCTTCGTTCAGTTACGTATTGCTGTAGATATTTCCCATTTTTTTGGATACAAATTTCCGTTTTCTGATAATCTATTTTTCGGAAAATTTGATTATCTAACCAACTTTCGGAAAGTAGATATTTCCCATTTTTTGTGATACAAATTTCCCGTTTTCTATGATAATCTATTTTCGGGAAATTTGTTTATCTATCAACTTTCGCGGAAAGTAGATATTTCCATTTTTTTATGATACAAATTTCCGTTTTCTATGATAATCTATTTTCGTGATTTGGTTATCTCAACTTTCCCGGAAAGTAGATATTCCCATTTTATGATACAAATTTCCCATTTCTATGATAATCTATTTTCAGAAGTTGTTTATCTATCAACTTTCCGGAAAAAGATATTTCCCATTTTTTATGATACAAATTTCCTGTTTTCTATGATAATCTATTTTTTCGGAAAATTTGTTTATCTAACCAACTTTCCCGGAAAGTAGATATTCCCATTTTTGTGATACAAATTTCCGTTTTCTATGATAATCTACTTCGTAAAATTGAAATATTTCCCCAAAATTCGAAAATCTGTTCACGAAAATCGATAATCTACTCCGAAAAGTAGAAAATCTATCTACTTTTCGGGGAAAGTAGACTCTTAACTTTCTGAAAGTAGATATTTTTTTTTATGATACAAATTTCCGTTTTCTGTGATAAATTATTTTCAGAAGTTGTTTATCTAACTTAACTTTCGCGGAAAGTAGATATTTCCCATTTTTTATGATTCATTTCCCGTTTTCTATGATATCTATTTTCGGCAATTTGGTTATCTATCCAACTTTCCGTGAAAGTAGATATTTCCCATTTTTTATGATACAAATTTCCCGTTTTCTATGATAATCTATTTTCGTGAAAGTTGGTTATCTAAGAAACCTTCGCGGAAAGTAGATATTTCCCATTTTTTATGATACAAATTTCCCGTTTTCTATGATAATCTATTTTCGGCAAATTTGGTTATCTAACCAACTTTCCCGGATAGTAGATATTTCCCATTTTTTATGATACAAATTTCCCGTTTTCTATGATAATCTATTTTCGGCAAATTTGGTTATCTAACCAACTTTCCCGGAAAGTAGATATTTCCCATTTTTTGTGATACAAATTTCCCGTTTTCTATGATAATCTACTTCCCAAAATTAGGTAATATTTCCCCGAAAATACGAAAATCTATTTCCCCAAAAAGTCGATAATCTAATTTCCCGAAAATTAGAAAATCTATCTACTTTTCGGGAAACCAGATAACCAACTTTCCGTGAAAGTAGATATTTCCCATTTTTTATGATACAATTATCCCGTTTTCTATGATAATCTATTTTCGGGAAAGTTGGTTATCTAGCCAACTTTCCCGGAAAGAAGATATTTCCCATTTTTTATGATACAATTATCCCGTTTTCTATGATAATCTATTTTCGGGAAAGTTGGTTATCTAGCCAACTTTCCCGGAAAGAAGATATTTCCCATTTTTTATGATACAAATTTCCCGTTTTCTATGATAATCTATTTTCGGCAAATTTGGTTATCTAACCAACTTTCCCGGAAAGTAGATATTTCCCATTTTTTATGATACAAATTTCCCGTTTTCTATGATAATCTATTTTCGGGAAAGTTGTTTATCTAACCAACTTTCGCGAAAAGTAGATATTTCCCATTTTTTATGATACAAATTTCCCGTTTTCTATGATAATCTATTTTCGGCAAATTTGGTTATCTAACCAACTTTCCCGGAAAGTAGATATTTCCCATTTTTATGATACAAATTTCCCGTTTTCTATGATAATCTATTTTCGTGAAAGTTGTTTATCTAACCAACTTTCGCGGAAAGTAGATATATCCCATTTTTTATGATACAAATTTCCCGTTTTCTATGATAATCTATTTTCGGCAAATTTGGTTATCTAACCAACTTTCCCGGAAAGTAGATATTTCCCATTTTTTATGATACAAATATCCCGTTTTCTATGATAATCTATTTTCGGAAAATTTGGTTATCTAACCAACTTCCCGGAAAGTAGATATTCTGTATTTTTTGTGATACAAATTTCCCGTTTCTATGATAATCTACTTCGCATCTAGTAATATTTCCAAAATTCGAAAATCTATTCTCGAAAATCGATAATCTACTTCTTTCCCGAAAATTAGAAAATCTATTTACTTTTCGGGGAAGTAGATAACCAACTTTCCCGGAAAGTCGATATTTCCCATTTTTATGATACAAATTTCCCGTTTTCTATGAAAATCTATTTGCGGGAAAGTTGGTTATCTAAGAAACTTTCGTGGAAAGTAGATATTTCCCATTTTTTATGATACAAATTTCCCGTTTTCTATGATAATCTATTTTCGGCAAATTTGTTTATCTAACCAACTTTCCCGGAAAGTAGATATTTCCCATTTTTTATGATACAAATTTCCCGTTTTCTATGATAATCTATTTTCGGGAAAGTTGTTTATCTAACCAACTTTCGCGGAAAGTAGATATTTCCATTTTTTATGATACAAATTTCGTTTTTCATGATATTCATTTCGGAAAATTTGGTTATCTAACCAACTCTTCCTGAAAGTAGATATTTCCCATTTTTGTGATAAAATTTCCGTTTTCTATGATAATCTATTTTCGGGAAAGTTGTTTATCTAACTCAACTTTCAGCGGAAGTAGATATTTCCCATTTTATGATACAAATTTCCGTTTTCTATGATAATCTATTTTCGGCAGATTTGGTTATCTAACCAACTTTCCGGAAAGTAGATATTTCCCATTTTTATGATACAAATTTCCCGTTTTCTATGATAATCTATTTTCGGGAAGTTGTTTATCTAACCAACTTTCGCGGAAGTAGATATTTCCCATTTTTTATGATATTCCCGTTTTCTATGATAATCTATTTTCGGCAGATTTGGTTATCTAACCAACTTTCCCGGAAAGTAGATATTTCCATTTTATGATACAAATTTCCCGTTTTCTATGATAATCTATTTTCGGGAAAGTTGTTTATCTAACTCAACTTTCGCGGAAAGTAGATATTTCCATTTTTATGATACAAATTTCCCGTTTTCTATGATAATCTATTTTCGGCAAATTTGGTTTATCTAACCAACTTTCGGAAAGTAGATATTTCCCATTTTTGTGATATAAATTTCCGTTTTCTATGATAATCTACTTCGCAAAATTAGGTATTTCCCCCAAAATTCGAAATCTATTCCCCGAAAAATCGATAATCTACTTTCCGGAAAAGTAGGAAATCTATCTACTTTTCGGGAAATGAATAACCAACTTTCGGAGGTAGATATTTCCATTTTTGATACAAATTTCGTTTTCTATGATAATCTATTTTCGGGAAAGTTGTTTATCTAACCAACTTTCGCGGAAAGTAGATATTTCCCATTTTTTATGATACAAATTTCCCGTTTTCTATGATAATCTGTTTTCGGGAAAGTTGGTTATCTAAGAAACTTTCGCGGAAAGTAGATATTTCCCATTTTTTATGATACAAATTTCCCGTTTTCTATGATAATCTATTTTCGGCAAATTTGGTTATCTAAAACTTTCGCGGAAAGTAGATATTTTCCCATTTTTTATGATACAAATTTCCCGTTTTCTATGATTCTATTTTCGGCAAATTTGGTTATCTAACTTAACTTTCCCGGAAAGTCGATATTTCCCATTTTTTATGATACAAATTTCCCTTTTTCTATGATAATCTATTTTCGGGAAAGTTGGTTATCTAAGAAACTTTCGCGGAAAGTAGATATTTCCCATTTTTTATGATACAAATTTCCCGTTTTCTATGATAATCTATTTTCGGCAAAATGGTTATCTAACCAACTTTCCCGGAAAGTAGATATTTCCCATTTTTTATGATACAAATTTCCCGTTTTCTATGATAATCTACTTCCAAAATTAGGTAATATTTCTGAAAATACAATCTCCCAAAAGTCGATAATCTACTTTCGAAAATTAGAAAAATCTATCTACTTTTCGGGAAAGTGAACAATAATAACTTTCCCGGAAAGTAGATATTTCCCCATTTTTATGATACAAATTTCTCGTTTTCTATGATAAAGATTATTTTCGGGGAAGTAGATAACCAACTTTCACGGAAAGTAGATATTTCCCATTTTTATGATACAAATTTCTCGATTTCTATGATAATCTATTTTCGGGAAAGTTAGTTATCTAACCAACTTTCCCGGAAAGTCGATATTTCCCATTTTTTATGATACAAATTTCCCGTTTTCTATGATAATCTATTTTAGGCAAATTTGGTTATCTAACCAACTTTCCCGGAAAGTAGATATTTCCCAATTTTTATGATACAAATTTCCTGTTTTCTATGATAATCTACTTCCCAAAATTAGGTAATATTTCCCCGAAAATACGAAAATCTACTTTCCCAAAAAGTCGATAATCTACTTTCCCGAAAATTAGACAATCTATCTCCTTTTCGGGGAAGTAGATAACCAACTTTCCCGGAAAGTAGATATTTCTCATTTTTTATGATACAAATTTCTCGTTTTCTATGATAATCTATTTTCGAGAAAATTGGTTATCTAACCAACTTTCCCGGAAAGTCGATATTTCCCATTTTTTATGATACAAATTTCCCGCTTTCTATGATAATCTATTTTCGGGAAAGTTGGTTATCTAAGAAACTTTCGCGGAAAGTAGATATTTCCCATTTTTTATGATAAAAATTTCCCGTTTTCTATGATAATCTATTTTCGGCAAATTTGGTTATGTAACCAACGTTCCCGGAAAGTAGATATTTCCCATTTTTTATTATACAAATTTCCCGTTTTGTATGATAATCTATTTTCGGGAAAGTTGGTTATATAAGAAACTTTCGCGGAAAGTAGATATTTCCCATTTTTTATGATACAAATTTCCCGTTTTCTATGATAATCTATTTTCGGATAATTTGGTTATCTAACCAACTTTCCCGGAAAGTAGATATTTCCCATTTTTGCGATACAAATTTCCCGTTTTTATGATAATCTACTTCCCCAAGTCCGTTAATATTTTGAAAATGCGAAAATCTGCTTTCCCCAAAAGTCGATAATCTACTTTCCCGCAAATTGAAATCTATCTGCTTTTCGGGTGATATCAACTTTCCCGGAAAGTAGATATTTCCCATTTTTTATGATACAAATTTCCCGTTTTCTATGATAATCTATTTTCAGGAAAGTTGTTTATCTAACCAACTTTCGCGGAAAGTAGATATTTCCCATTTTTTATGATACAAATTTCCCGTTTTCTATGATAATCTATTTTCCGCAAACTTGGTTATCTAACCATCTTTCCCGGAGAGTAGATATTTCCCATTTTTTATGATACAAATTTCCCGTTTTCTATGATAATCTATTTTCGGCAAATTTGGTTATCTAACCAACTTTCCCGGAAAGTAGATATTTCCCATTTTTTATGATACAAATTTCCCGTTTTCTATGATAATCTACTTCCCAAAATTAGGTAATATTTCCCCGAAAATACGAAAATCTACTTTCCCAAAAAGTCGATAATCTACTTTCCCGAAAATTGGAAAATCTATCTACTTTTCGGCGAAGTAGATAACCAACTTTCCCGGAAAGTAGATATTTCCCATTTTTTATGATACAAATTTCTCGTTTTCTATGATAATCTATTTTCGGAAAAGTTGGTTATCTAACCAACTTTCCCGGAAAGTCGATATTTCCCATTTTTTATGATGCAAATTTCCCGTTTTCTATGATAATCTATTTTCGGGAAAGTTGGTTATCTAACCAACTTTCGCGGAAAGTAGATATTCCCCATTTTTTATGATACAAATTTCTCGTTTTCTATTATAATCTATTTTCGGGAAAGTTGGTTATCTAACCAACTTTCCCGGAAAGTCGATATTTCCCATTTTTTATGATACAAATTTCCCGTTTTCTATGATAATCTATTTTCGGGAAAGTTGGTTATCTAAGAAACTTTTCCCAGAGTAGATGAATTTTCCCATTTTTATGATACAAATTTCCCATTTTCTATGATAATCTATTTTCGGGAAAGTTGTTTATCTAACTAATTTTCGCGGAAAGTGAGATATTTCCCATTTTTATGATACAAATTTCCCGTTTTCATAGATAATCTACTTTCGGCAAATTTGGTTATCTATTAACTTTCGGGAAAGTAGATATTTCTCATTTTTTATGATACAAATTTCCCGTTTTCTGTGATAATCTATTTTCGGGAAAGTTGTTTATCACACTAACTTTCCCGGAAAGTAGATATTTTTTTTTATGATACAAATTTCCGTTTTCTATGATAATCTATTTTTCAGGAAAGTTGTTTTATCTAACCAACTTTCGGAAATAGATATATTCCCATTTTTTATGATACAAATTTCCCGGTTTTCTATGATAATCTATTTTCGGCAAATTAGGTTATCTAATCCCGGAAAGTAGATATTTCCCATTTTTTATGATACAAATTTCCCGTTTTCTGTGATAATCTATTTTCCGGGAAAGTTGTTTATCTATCTCAACTTTCGGGAAAGTGGATATTTCCCATTTTATGATACAAATTTTCCATGATAATCTATTTTCGTAAATTTGGTTATCTAACAACTTTCTGGAAAGTAGATATTTCCCATTTTTATGATTTCCCGTTTTCTGTGATAATCTATTTTCGGAAAATTTGGTTTATCTATCAACTTTCGGAAAAGTAGATATTTCCCATTTTTTTGTGATACAAATTTCCGTTTTCTATGATAATCTACTTTATAAAATTGGGTAATATTTCCCCAATTAAAATCTATTCTGAGATGGATAATCTACTTTCCGGTATAAAATCATCTTCTTTCGGGAAGTAGATAACCAACTTTCGGAAAGTAGATATTTCCCATTTTTATGATACAATTTCCCGTTTTCTATGATAATCTATTTTCGGGAAAGGTTGTTTATCTAACCTTTCGCGGAAAGTGATATTTCCATTTTATGATTAAAATTTCCGTTTTCTATGATAATCTATTTTCGGCAAATTTGGTTATCTTACCAACTTTCGGAAATTGAATATTTCCCATTTTTATGATACAAATTTCCCGTTTTCTGTAGTTAAAATCTATTTTCGGGAAGTTGTTTATCTAACTTTCAACTTTCATGGAAAGTAGATATTTCCCATTTTTTTATGATACAAATTTCCGTTTTCTGATAATCTATTTTCCGAAATTTGGTTATCTATTTCAACTTTTGGAAGTAGATATTTCCCATTTTTAGTGATACAAATTTCCCGTTTTCTATGATAATCTATTTTTCGGGAAATTTGTTTATTTAACTCAACTTTCCGGAAAGTAGATATTTCCATTTTTGTGATACAAATTTCCGTTTTCTATGATAACTATGCTTCGCAAAATTAGGTAATATTTTCCCCAAAATTCAATCTATTCCCCGAAATCGTACTACTTTCGAAGTAGAAAATCTATCTATTTTCGGAAAGTGAATAACAACTTTCCCGGAAAGTGGATATTTCCATTTTTTGATACAAATTTCCGTTTTCTATGACAAATGTTTTCGGCAAGTTTGGTTATCTATTCAACTTTCGGAAAGTAGATATCATTTTTGTTAAATTTCCCGTTTTCTATGATAATCTATTTTTCGGGAAAGTTGTTTATCTAACTCAACTTTCGCGGAAAGTAGATATTTCCTTTTTTTATGATACAAATTTCCGTTTTCTATGATAATGTATTTTCAGAATTTGGTTATCTAATCAACTTTCGGAAGTAGATATTTCCCATTTTTATGTTTAAATTTCCCGTTTTCTATGATAATCTATTTTCCGGGAAAGTTGTTTATCTAACTACTTTCGCGGAAAGGAGATATTTCCCATTTTTTATGATACAAATTTCCGTTTCTATGATAATCTATTTTCCGGCAGTTTGGTTTTATCTAACCCTTTCCGGAAGTAGATATTTCCCATTTTTTATGATACAAATTTCCCGTTTTCTATGATAATCTTTTTCGGGAAATTTGGTTATCTAACTCAACTTTCGCGGAAAGTAGATATTTCCCATTTTTTATGATAAAATTTCGTTTTCTATGATAATCTATTTTTCGGGAGATTTGATTGTTTATCTAAACTTTCCCGGAAAGTAGATATTTCCCATTTTGCCATTCAAATTTCGTTTTCTGTGATAATCTATTTAGCAAATTTGTTTATCTAACAACTTTCCGGAAAGTAGATATTTCCCATTTTATGATACAAATTTCCGTTTTCTATGATAATCTATTTTCGGAAAATTGGTTTATCTAACTCAACTTTCAAAGTAGATATTTCCCATTTTTTGTGATACAAGTTTCCCTTTTCTGATAATCTATTTTCGGAAAATTTGGTTTATCTATTTCAACTTTCGGAAAGTAGATATTTTCCCATTTTTTTGTATATAAATTTCGTTTTCTATGATAATCTATTTTCGGAAAGTTGTTTTATAATCAACTTTCCCGGAAGTAGATATTTCCCATTTTTATGATACAAATTTTCCGTTTTCTGTGATAATCTATTTTCGCTTAAATTTGGTTATCTAACCAACTTTCCGGAAGTAGATATTTCCCATTTTATGATACAAATTTCCGTTTCTATGATAATCTATTTTTCGGGAAAGTTGTTTATCTATTTCAACTTTCGCGGAAGTAGATATTTCCCATTTTTATGATACATTCCGTTTTTCTATGATAATCTATTTTCGATAAATTTGAATTTATCTATTAACTTTCGGGAGTAGATATTTCCATTTTTATGATACAAATTTCCGTTTTTCTATGATAATCTATTTTCGGGAAAGTTGTTTATCCTATTAACTTTATAGATATTTATTTTTTATGATACAATTTCCGTTTTCTATGATAATCTATTTTTCGGCAAATTTGGTTATCTAACCAACTTTCCCGGAAAGTGAATATTTCCCATTTTTATGATACAAATTTTCCCGTTTTCTGTGATAATCTATTTTCGGGAAAGTTGTTTATCTAACTCAACTTTCTTGGAAAGTAGATATTTCCATTTTTGTAATGATAAATTTCCCGTTTCTATGATAATCTGTACCAAATTAGGTGGTTATCTAACCAACTTTCCGGAAAGTAGATATTTCCATTTTTATGATATAAATTTCCGTTTTCTATAGTAATCTATTTTCGGGAAGTTGTTTATCTATTCATTTTCCCCGGAAATAGATATTTCAATTTTTATGAAACAAATTTTCCCGTTTCTGCATAATCTATCTCTTTTTCGGGAAGGTTGGTTATCTACCAACTTTCGGAAAGTAGATATTTCCATTTTTTGATACAAATTTCCCGTTTTCTATGATAATCTATTTTTCGGGAAAGTTGTTTATCTAACTCAACTTTTCGCGAAGAAGTGAATATTCCCATTTTTTATGATACAAATTTTCCGTTTTCTATGATAATCTTTTTTCAAATTTGGTTTATCTGTCAACTTTCGGAAGTAGATATTTCCCATTTTTTGTGATACAAATTTCCCGTTTTCTATGATAATCTATTTTCGGGAAATTTGTTTATCTATTTCAACTTTCATGGAAAGTAGATATTTTCCCATTTTTTATGATACAAATTTCCCGTTTTCTGTGATAATCTATTTTCGGCAAATTTGGTTATCTATTTCAACTTTCCCGGAAAGTAGATATTTCCCATTTTATGATACAAATTTCCGTTTTTCTATGATAATCTATTTTTTCGGGAAAGTTGTTTTATCTAACTCCAACTTTCGCGGAAGTAGATATTTCCCATTTTTTATGATACAAATTTTCCGTTTTTTGTGATAATCTATTTTCGCAAATTTGGTTATCTAACCAACTTTCTGATAGATATTTCCATTTTATGATACAAATTTCCGTTTTCTATGATAATCTATTTTCTGGGAAAGTTGTTTATCTAACTCACTTTCGTGGAAAGTGGATATTTCCATTTTTTAAAGAGACAAATTTCCCGTTTTCTATGATAATCTATTTTTGACAAATTTGGTTATCTAATCAACTTTCGGAAAGTAGATATTTCCCCATTTTTATGATACAAATTTCCGTTTTCTATGATAATCTATTTTCGGAAAGTTGTTTATCCTACTTTAACTTTCCTGGAAAGTAGATATTTCCCATTTTTATGATATCAAATTTCCGGTTTTCTATGATAATCTATTTTTCGGCAAATTTGGTTATCTAACTTCAACTTTCGGAAAGTAGATATTTCCCATTTTTATGATACAAATTTCCGTTTCTATGATAATCTATTTCGGGAAATTTGTTTATCTAATAACTTTTCGGAAGTGGATATTTCCATTTTTTATGATACAAATTTCCGTTTTCTGTGATAATCTATTTTCGCAATTTGGTTATATAACCAACTTTCCCGGAAAGTAGATATTTCCATTTTATGATACAAATTTCCCGTTTTCTATGATAATCTATTTTCAGGAAAGTTATTTATCTAATTTCAACTTTCGCGGAAAGTGAATGTTCCCATTTTTAATGATACAAATTTCCCGTTTTCTATGATAATCTATTTTCGGGAAATTTGGTTATCAACTCTTCCAGAAGTAGATATTTCCCATTTTTATGATACAAATTTTCCGTTTTCTATGATAATCTGTGCTTTCGTAAAATTTGGTTTATCTAACCAACTTTCCGGAAAAGTAGATATTTCCCCCATTTTTATGATAAATTTCCGTTTTCTGCGGTAATCTATTTTCCTGGAAAGTTGTTTATCCTTAACTCTTTCGCGGAAAGTAGATATTTCCCATTTTTTATACAAATTTCCCGTTTTCTATGATAATCTTTCGGCAAATTTGGTTATCTAACAACTTTCGGAAAGTAGATATTTCCATTTTTATGATACAAATTTCCGTTTTCTATGATAATCTATTTTCGGAAAATTTGGTTATCTATTTCTTTTCGGAAGTAGATATTCCATTTTTTTGATACAAATTTCCGTTTTTCTATGATGTCTATTTCATAAAGTTGTTTATATTTCCTTTTCACCGGAAAGTAGATGTTTTTCCCGAATGTAGAAATCTATCTATTTTTCGGAAATTGGTTTTTCAACTTTCCGGAAGTAGATATTTCCCATTTTTTATGATACAAATTTCCTTTTTCTTTGTTAATCTGTTTTCGGGAAAGTTGTTTATCTATCTAACTTTCGCGGAAAATGAATATTTCATTATATGATACAATTTGCGTTTCTATGATAATCTATTTTCGGCAAATTTGGTTCTTCTTTGGATATTTCCCATTTTTATGATACAAATTTCCCGTTTTCTATGATAATCTATTTTCGGAAATTTGGTTATCTAACAATAGATATTTCCCCATTTTTTGTGATACAAATTTCCGTTTTCTATGATAATCTACTTATGAAGTGGTGGTATGTTCCACAAATTCGAAATCTATTCCCCCGAAATCGATATTTACTTTCCGAAAGTAGAAATCTATCTACTTTCGGGAAAATAACTTTTTTGGAGAAGTAGATATTTCACATTTTTTATGATACAAATTTACGTTTCTATGATATTATCTATTTTCGGGAAGGTTGTTTATATATTCAACTTTCGTGGAAAGTAGATATCCCTTTTTATGATACAAATTTTCCTTTTTATGATAATCTGTTTTCGGCAAATTTGGTTATCTAACTCTTGGAAATTTTTACATTTTTTGTGATACAAATTTCCGTTTTCTATGATAATATTTTCGGGAAAGTTGTTTTATCTAACTTTCAACTTTCGCGGAAAGTAGATGTTTCCCATTTTTATGTTCAAATTTCCGTTTTTCTGTGATAATCTGTTTTGGCAGTTTGGTTATCTATTTGTCCTGGAAAGTAGATATTCTCTTTTTTTATGATACAAATTTTCGTTTTCTTGATAATCTATTTTCGGGAAGGTTTGGTTTATCTAACCAACTTTCAAGTAGATGTTTCCCATTTTTGATACAAATTTTTCCGTTTTCTATGATGATAATTTATTTTCGGGAGAATTTGTTTTTATCTAGCGGAATGGTAATATTTCCCACATTTTTATGATACAAATTTCCGTTTCTGTGTAATCTATTTTCGGGAGATTTGGTTTATCTATTTCAACTTTCGGTAGGTACCATTTTTTGTGATACAAATTTTCGTTTTCTATGATAATCTATTTTCCGGCAAGTGGTTATCTAACTCCAACTTTCTGGAAAGTAGATATTTCCCATTTTTTATGATACAAATTTCCGTTTTCTATGATAATCTATTTTCGGAAATTTGTTTATCTTTCCAACTTTTCATGAAGTAGATTTCCCATTTTTATGATACTAAATTCCGTTTTCTATGATAATCTCTTCTCAAATTAGGTAATATTTTCCCCAAAATTCAAAATCTATTCCCCGAAAAATCGATAGTCTTCTTGAAAGTGAAAATCTGTCTGCTTTTTTCGGGGAAAGTAGATAACTCTTTCCGGAAGATATTTTCCCCATTTTTATGATACAAATTTCCGTTTTTCTATGATATTGATCTATTTTTCGGGAAAGTTATTTTATCTAATAACTTCTCATGAAGATATTTCCCATTTATGATACAAATTTTCCATTTCTATGATAATCTATTTTCGGCAAATTTGGTTTATCTAATAACTTTCCGGAAAGTAGATATTTCCCATTTTTGTGATACAAATTTCGTTTCTATGATAATCTATCGCAAAATTAGGTAGTACCACAAATTCGAAAATCTGTTCCCGAATCGGTAATCTACTTTCTGAAAAAGTGAAAAATCTATCTTTTCATTGGAAATTATACTTTCTTTTGGTAAGTGTATTTTCCCATTTTTTATGATGCAAATTTTCGTTTTTCTGTATTAGTAATCTGTTTTTCGGAAAGTTGTTTTATCTAATATTTCATGGAAGTAGATATTTTCCCATTTTATGATACCATTTCGTTTTCTACGATAATCTATTTTCAAAGCGGAATTTGGTTTATCCTTAACTTTTCCCGGAAAGTAGATATTTCCCATTTTTTGATACAAATTTCCCATTTTCTGCCAGTAATCTCTATTTTCGGGAGAGTTGTTTATCTAACTTAACTTTCACTTGGAAGAAGTATGAATGTTTCCCATTTTTTATGTTCAAATTTCCCGTTTTTCTATGATAAATCTATTTTCAGGAAAGTTGTTTATCTAACTCAACTACATGGAAAGTAGATATTTCCCATTTTATGATGCAAATTCCCGTTTTTCTATAATTCATATATTTTCAACAAATTTGGTTATCTAACCAACTTTCCGGAAGTAGATATTTTATTTTTGCGTATTCTAAATTTGTTTTTCTATGATAATCTACTTATAAAATTGGTAATATTTCCCCAAATTCGAAAATCTATTCCCCAGAAATCGATAATCTCTTTTTCCCCAGTAGAAAATCTATCTGCTTTTCGGGAGAGTAAGACTCAACAACTTTCCCGGAAAGTAGATATTTCCATTTTTGTGATACAAATTTCCGTTTTTCTGTTAATCTATTTTCGGGAAGTTGTTTATCCTAACTCAACTTTCATGAGGAAGTAGATATTTCCCATTTTTTATGATGTAAATTTCCCATTTATCTATGATATTCTATTTTTAATGGGTTGGTTATCTAACCAACTTCCGGAAAGTAGATATTTCCCATTTTTATGATACAAATTTCCCACGTTTTCTATGATAATCTATTTTCAGAATTTATCTATCCAACTTTCATGGGCGATATTTTCTACATTTTGCCTTGATACAAATTTCCCGTTTTCTGTGATAATCTATTTTCAAAGTTGGTTATCGCTCAACTTTCCCGGAAATGAATATTTCCCATTTTGTAATCCTGAAATTTCCATTTTTCTATTAATCATCTATTTTACCGGAAAATTTGGTTATCTATCTTTCCCGGAAATGAATGTTTCCCATTTTTGTGATATAAATTTCCGATTTTCTATGATAATCTACTTCGCAAATTTGTGTCTTCTAAAATTCAAAAATCTATTCCCCGAAAATCAGTAATCTACTTTTCCCGAAAAGTGAAATCTATCTACTCTTCAGGAAAATGAATATCACTTTCCCGGAAAGTAGATATTCCCATTTTTATGATACAAATTTCCGTTTCTATGATAATCTATTTTCGGAAAATTGTTTATCTAACTCAACTTTGGAAAGTAGATATTCCCATTTTTATCTCGTTCCCATTGACAATTTTCGGCAAATTTGGTTATCCTAATAACTTTCCCGGAGTAGATATTTCCACATTTTTATGATAGGTTCCGTTTTCTGCTGATGAAAATCTATTTTCAGAGAAAGTTGTTTATCTCTTTCAACTTTTCATGATAGATGTTTCCCATTTTATGATACCATTCCCGTTTTCTGTATTCAATCTATTTTCGGCAAATTTGGTTATCTATTCTTTCCCAGGTAGATATTTCTATTTTTTGTGATTTTAAATTCCCGTTATATATGATAATCCTATTTTCCGGAAGAGATTTGGTTATCCTAACCAACTTTTCGGAAAGTAGATGTTCCCATTTTTATGATACAAATTTCCGTTTTCTCGCAGTAAATCTACTTCATAAATTGAGTAATATTTTACGAATTCTGAAAATCTGTTCTGAAAACGATGATCACTTTCGAAAAGTAGAAAATCTATCTACTTTTCGGAAAGTGAACATAACCAACTTTCCCGGAAGTAGGTAATTTCTATTTTATGATACAAATTTCCGTTTCTGCATGATAATCTGTTACTTCGGGAGGATTGTTTATCTAACTCAACTTCATGAAGTAGATATTTCTCCCCATTTTGTGATACCATTTCCGTTTTCTCTGCCGATACTAATCTATTTTCTACGTGATTTGGTTATGTCAACTTCCCGGAAATGGAATATTTCCATTTTTGTGATACCATTTCCGTTCTATGATAATGAAATCTATTTTCGGGAAGTTATTTATGCAGCAGCTTTCATGAAATAAAGATGTTCCCATTTTTTATGGTAGGCTACGTTTCTCTATGATAATCTATTTTTCTGAAGAATTTGATTTTCTAACCAACTTTGGAAAGTAGATATTTCATTTTTGTGATATAAATTTATTTTCTATGATAATCTCTTCATAATTTGTGTATTTACTAAAATTAAAATCTATTCCCCGAAAATCGATAATCTGCCGAAAGTGAAAATCTGTCTACTTTTCCGGAAATGGAGCAACCTCCAACTTTCGGAAGTAGATGTTTTCCCATTTTTGTTGATACAATTTTCGTTTTCTGTGAGTATCTATTTACTTTTGGGTAAGTTGTTTATCTATTTCAACTTTCGCGGAAAGTAGATATTTCTTTTGTAATTTCTTCGTTTTTATGATAGAAATCTATTTTCGTGAATTTGGTTCTGCATTTTCCGGAAAGTGAGTATTTCCATTTTTTATGATGCAAATTTCCGTTTTCTGTGTAATCTGTTTTCAGGAAAGTTGTTTATCAACTCTTTCGTTGGAAATGGGTATTTCCCATTTTTATGTTACAAATTTTCCGTTTTCTATGATAATCTATTTTCGGGAAGTTGTTTATCTAATAAGCTTTCGTGGAAAGTGGATATTTCCCATTTTTTTATGATACAATTTCGTTTTTCTGTGATAATCTTTTTGTCAAGATTTGGTTATCAACCTTTCTGATATAGATATTTCTATTTTTTGATACAAATTTCGTTTCTTGATCTATTTTGGAGAAAATTTGGTTTGTCTCAACTTTCGGTAAGTGTTTCCCATTTTTTTGATACAATTTTCGTTTTTTCTGTGATAATCTGCTTCGCAAAGGTAGTGTTTCCCCAAAATTCGAAATCTATTCCCCGAAAAATCGATAATCTTTTCCTGAAAGTGAAAATCTTTATCTGCTTTTCGGAAAGTGATGTGCTAACTTTCTGGAAATAGGTATTTCCATTTTTGATGATTACAAATTTTACGTTTTGTATGATGGAATCTGTTTTATGGAAGTTGTTTATCTAAATTCAACTTTCTGGGAAGTAGATGTTTCATTTTTGTGATACACAAATTTCCGTTTTCTGTTGTTCTCTGTTTTCGGCAATTAGTGGTTATCTAGCCACTTTCCTGGAAGGTATGAGTATTTCTTCCATTTTTTGTGATATAAATTTGTTTTATTTGATAATCTATTTTCGGAAATTTGGTTATCTTATAACTTTCGGAAAGTAGATGTTTCCCATTTTTTGTGATACAAATTTCGTTTTTCTATGATAATCTTACTTGTAGGATTTGGTAATGTTTCTTTAATTCAATCTATTCCCCGAAAATCGGTAATCTATTTTGAAAGTAGAAATCTGTTTTTCGGGAAAGTGAATATTAACTTTTCTTGGAAATGGTATTTTGTTCCCTTGATACAAATTTTACGTTTTTCTATGATAATCTATTTTTTCAGGAAAGTTGTTTATCTAACTAACTTTCATGGTAAGTAGATATTTCCCATTTTTTATATTTAAATTCCGTTTTCTGTGATAGTCTGTTTTTCAGGCAGGTTTGGTTTATCTATCCAGTTTTCACGGGTAGATATTTCCATTTTTTTGATACAAATTTCGTTTTTCTGTGATAATCTGTTTTCGGAAGGTTGTTTTATCTAACTCAACTTTCGCGGAAATTGATGTTTCCGCTGTGATGAATTTTCGTTTTTATGATAATCTGTTTTCAGCTTAAATTTGGTTATCTAATAACTTTCCCGGAAATGTAATATTCCCATTTTATGATTCAATTCCATTTTTTGCTTGATAATCTATTTTCGGGAAATTTATTTTATCTAGCTTCCTTTAGCGGGTAGATATTTCCCATTTTTATGATGAAATTTCGTTTTCTATAGTAGTCTATTTCGCTTTTGGTTATCTAACTAACTTTCGGGTAGATATTTCCATTTTTGTGATAGAATTTCGTTTTTATGGTAATCTGCTTCATAAAGTAAATGTAATATTTCTTTAAATTTGAAAATCTGTTCTTTAAAAATCGATAATCTACTTTCCCAGTAAAATCTATCTACTTTTCGGGAGTAAATATTAGCTTTTGGAGTAGATATTTCCCATTTTTATGATATAAATTTCGTTTTCTATGTGATAATCTATTTTTAGGAAGTTGTTTATCTATAACTTTCTGTGATAGTGTTTATTTTGCATTTTTAATTTCCGTTTTCTGTGGTAATCTTTTATGCTAATTTGGTTATCTAATCTTTCCCGGAAAGTAGATATTTCCCGTT
Source organism: Homarus americanus (assembly GCF_018991925.1). Lineage (NCBI taxonomy): Eukaryota > Metazoa > Arthropoda > Malacostraca > Decapoda > Nephropidae > Homarus > Homarus americanus. The sequence continues at coordinate 17,266 of NW_024742448.1, forward strand.
TTTATGTTCAAATTTCCCGTTTTCTATTGATAATCTATTTCATGAAGGTTATTTTTCTTACTTTCTTTTCGTGAAAGTAGTTATTTATTTTTGTGTTATTTAAGTTTTTCTGTGATAATCTGTTTTCGTAGGTTTGGTTTTCTAACCAACTTTTCTGGAGTGATGTTTACTTTTTATGATACAAATTTTGTTTTCTTGATAATCTATTTTGGAAAATTTTGGTTATCTTCTTTCGGGAAGTAGATATTTCCATTTTTTGTGATACGTTCGTTTCTGTGATAATCTGCTTCATTAAATTAGGTATATTTTAAAATTTGAATCTATTCTGAAAATCGATAATCTGCTTTGAAAGTGGAAATTTATCTACTTTTAGGAAATGTTCAACTTTCTGGAAAGTGATATTTTCCCATTTTTATGATACAAATTTGTTTTTGGGTTTTTTTTGGGGGTTGTTTTTTTTTTTGGGGTGTTTTTTGTTTGTTTTTTTGTTTTTTTTTTGGTTTTTTTTTGGGGTGTTTTTTTTTTGTTAAATTTTCGTTATGTATATTGATCTGTTTTCGGGAAAGTTGTTTATCTAACCAACTTTCGTGGAAAGTAGATATTTATTTTTATGATGCTGGGTTTTTTGTGTTTTTTGGTTTGGTTTTTTTTTGGGTGTTTGTGGTGTAAAATTTCAGTTTTCTGTGATAGTCTACTTCGCAAAATTTGGTAATATTTCCACAAAATTCGAAAATCCTATTCCCCGAAAAATCGTTGTCTACTTTTCGAAAGTGAAAAGTTGCTCTTTTTCGGGAAGTGGAAAAACAACCAGCACTCTGAAGTAAGATGTTTTCCATTTTTATGATACCAAAATTTCCCCGTTTTCTATGATAATCTATTTTTCAGGAAAGTTGTTTATCTAATAACTTTCGGAAATAGATATTTACATTTTTTTATGGTCTGAAATTTCCCGTTTTCTTTCTGTTAAATCTATTTTTCAGGAAGTTGTTTATCTAACTCTTTGGAGAAATAGATATTTCTATTTTTATGATACAAATTTTCTATTTCTATGATAATCTGTTTTCGCTTAAATTTGGTTCTCTAAGCAACTTTACTTGAAAGTAGATATTTCATTTTATGATACAAATTTCCCGTTTTCTATGATAATCTATTTTCCTTGGAATTTTGGTTATCTAACATAACTTCCGGAAAGTAGATGTTCCATTTTTATGATACAAATTCATTTTCTATGATAATCTTTTCGGGGAGAAAGTTGTTTATCTATTTCAACTTTCATGGAAAGTAGATATTTCATTTTTTGTGGAATTTCCCGTTTCTGTGATAATCTAATTTCCGGCTTAGATTGGTTATCTATTCTTTCGGAAATGAGTGTTTTTCTATTTTTTATGATGCAAAATTTCTGGGTACTATATGATAAATCTATTTTCAGAAAAATTTCGTTATCCTTAACTTTCGGAAAGTAGATATTTCCCATTTTTGTAATACAAATTTCGTTTTCTATGATAATCTACTTCATAAAATTAAGTGTCTTCTTTAAGATTCGAAAATCTGTTCACCCGAAAAATCGATAATCTCTGCGAAAGTAGAAATCTATCTACTTTTCAGGGAAAGTAGATAACCAACTTTCCGGAAAGTGAATGTTTTCCACCATTTTTTTGGTACAAATTCACATGTTTTCTGTGATAATCTGTTTTTAGAAGTTGTTTATCTCAGCTTTGGAAGTGAATATTTCATTTTTGTGATTTTGATTTCTGTTTTTTTTGTTCTGTTTTGATCGATTGTTTGTCTGTGAAATTTCTTGGTGGATTTTTCATTTTTTTGGTAAAATTTCGTTTTCTGTGATGATCTGTTTTGGTGGTTGTTTATGTTTAATTTTTATATGATAGTCTGTTTTCGGAATTGGTTATTAACTCGCTTTCGGAAGTAGATGTTTCCATTTTTGTGATGTAAATTTCGTTTTCTGTGATAGTTGTTTGTTTGAAAGTAGATGTTCCCATTTTTTTTTGATGCTGTTTTCCCGTTTTCTGTGATAATCTGCTTCGCTTAGATTTGGTATTTTGACTAAAATTGAATCTATTCCCGAAAGAAATCGATAATCTCTTTTCGAAAAGTAGAAAGTCTATCTATATTCGGGAGAAATGTATGTCCTTTCGGAAAGTAGATATTTCCCATTTTGTGATGCAAATTTCGTTTTCTGTGATAATCTGTTTTCAGGAAAGTTGTTTATCTAACCAACTTTCCGGAAAATTGTTTCCATTTTATGATGCAAATTCCCTTTTCTGTGATAATCTATTTTCAGCATCAAATTGGTTATCTGCACCAACTTTCGGAAAATGAATGTTTCCCATTTTATGATACAAATTTCCGTTTTCTATGATAATCTATTTTCCGGTAAAGTTGTTTATCAACTCTTCCATGAAGTAGATATTTCCCATTTTTTATGATATAAAATTTCTACATTTCTTGATAATCTATTTTCAGAAATTTGATTATCTAACTAACTTTTCGGAGAAGTAGATATTTCCCATTTTTTATGATACAAATTTCGTTTTCTATGATAATCTGTTTTCGGAGAATTTGTTTATCTAACTCTTTCCGGAAAGTAGATATTTCCATTTTTATGATACAAATTTCCCGTTTTCTATGATAATCTATTTTTCGTAAAATTTGGTTATCTAACCAACTTCCCGGAGAAAGTAGATATTTCCCATTTTTTGTGATACAAATTTCCGTTTTCTATGATAATCTGTATAAAATTAGGTGTTTTCCATTTTTTATGAAATTCTTTTCCCGGTAAATTTGGTTATCTACTTTGCCGGAAAGTAGAAAATCTATCTACTTTTCGGGAAAGTAGATGTAACTTTCCGGTAGATATCTTCATTTTTTTATGATACAATTTTCCGTTTTCTGCGTGTTGTATTTTCGGCTAAATTTGGTTATCTATCAACTTTCCAGAAATTGATGTTTCCATTTTTATGATACAAATTTCCCGTTTTCTATGATAATCTATTTTCCAGGAGAGTTGTTTTATCTTTCAACTTGGAAAGTAGATATTTTCCCATTTTTTATGATACAAATTTCCCGTTTTCTATGATAATCTATTTTTGGCAAATTTGGTTTATCTAACCAACTTGGGAAGTGAATGTTTCCATTTTTATGATAAAATTTCCGTTTTCTGGTAATCTATTTTTCGGAAAATTTGGTTATCTATCTTTTCGGAAAGTGGATTTTCCATTTTTTTGATACAAATTTCGTTTTCTGTGATAATCTGGCTTTTGAGTTAAATGTCTTCTTTTAAATTCGAAAATCTATTCCCCGAAAAATCGATAATCTTTTCGAAAAGTAGAAAATCTATCTACTTTTCGGGAAAATTAATAACTTTCAAATAGATGTTTTCCATTTTTGTAATTACCAAATTTTCCGTTTTCTTATGATAATCTGTTTTAAGCGAAGTTGGTTTATCTATTAACTTTCTGATAAATGTTTCCCATTTATGATACAATTTCCCGTTTTCTATGATAATCTATTTTTCGGGAAGAAGTTGTTTATCTCTTTCAACTTTATGAAAGTAGATATTCCCATTTTTTTATTATACATTTTCGTTTTATGATAATCTATTTTCAGCAAATTGGTTATCTAATGAACTTTCTGGAAAGTAGATATTTCCCATTTTTTATGATGCAAATTTCCGTTTTCTGTTGATAATCTATTTTCGGAAAATTTGGTTTATCTATTTCAACTTTCGGAAAGTAGATATTCCATTTTTGTGATGCAAATTTCTTTTCTTGATAGTACTTCGCAAAGTGGGTAATATTTTTAAAATTCAGGTCTACGAAGAGTCGATAATCTCTTTTTCGAAAGTAGAAAATCTATCTACTCAGGAAAGTGAGTCATCTTTCCCGAAATGAATATTTCCATTTTATGATACAAATTTCGTTTTTCTATGATAACAATATTTTCGGGAGGTTGTTTATCTAATAACTTTGCGAATATTTTCCATTTTTTGTGATACCAAATTTTCGTTTTCTGTGATAATTATTTTCGTTGAATTTGGGTTTATCTACTTGCTTTCGGGAAGTTGATATTTCATTTTTGTGATGCAAATTTCCGTTTTCTGATATAATCTATTTTTTGAAAATTTGGTTATCTATCTTTTTCTAGGAAATGAATATTTCCCTTTTTTGTGATGCAAATTTTCCATTTTTATATGTCTGCGTAATTTAAATGTTTTCTGCAAATTTGAATATCTATCAAAAAATATTTCTTTTGATAATTTGTTTCTGGTTTTCTGTAATAATAACCAACTTTCTGGAAGTAAATATTTCCCATTTTGTATTCACAAATTTCCGTTTCTGCATTAATCTTTATCGGGAGTTGTTTATCTGTTTCCAACTTTCTTGGAAAGTATAGATATTTCCCATTTTTATGATACAAATTTCCCTTTTCTATGATAATCTATTTTCCCGGCAATTGATTTATCTAATAACTTTCCGGAAGTAGATATTTCCATTTTATGATGCAAATTTCCGTTTCTATGATAGTCTATTTTCGGAAAATTTGATTATCTAACATAACTTTCCGGAAAGTGAATGTTTCTCATTTGTATTCTAAATTTCGTTTTCTGTGATAATCTACTTCGCAAAATTGGTATATTTCCCCAAAATTCGAAATCCTATTCACGAAAATCGATAATCTCGTTTAATTGAAAATCATCTCTTTTCGTGAAGTAGATAACCATCTTTCCGAAAGTGAATGTTTCATTTTTTATGATTAAATTTCCGTTTTCTATGATAATCTATTTTCGGAAATTGTTTTATCTAATCAACTTTCGCGGAAAGTAGATATTTCCATTTTGTGATACAAATTTCCGTTTTCTGTAGTAATCTATTTTCAGCAAATTTGGTTATCTAACAACTTTCGATATGTATTTTCCCATTTTTGTATCCAAATTTCGTTTTCTGTGATAATCTATTTCGGAAAATTTGGTTTATCTAACCAACTTTCCCGAAGTAGATATTTCCATTTTTGTGATGTAATTGCGTTTCTCTATATGATAATCTGCTTCGCAAAATTGATAATATTTCCCCAAAATTCAATCTATTCCCCGAAAAAATCGATAATCTTACTTTAGTAGAAAATCTATCTACTTTTCGGGAAAGTGAATAACTCCTTTCGGAAGTGAATATTTCCATTTTGATACTAAATTTCCCGTTTTCTCAAATAATCTATTTTCGGGAAAGTTGTTTATCTAACCAACTTTCTTTGGAAATGGAATTATTTCCCATTTTTATGATACAAATTTTCATTTTCTGTGATAATCTATTTCGGCAAATTTGGTTTTCACTCTTCCCCGGAAAGTAGATATTTCTCATTTTTATGATACAAATTTCGTTTTCTGATAATCTATTTTCAGGAAAGTTGTTTGTATAACTCAACTTTCATGAAATGAATATTTCCTATTTTTGTGATACAAATTTTTTCTGTGATAATATGTTTTTCGGTAATTTGTTTATCTATCTTTTCGTGTAAATAGTATTTCATTTTATGTAATTTCGTTTTCTTGATAATCTTTATTGGAAGAATTTGGTTGTCTTTTTCTGAAGAGTAGATATTTTGCATTTTTGTGATTCAAAATTTCGTTTTCTATTATGTTCTGTTTCAGGAAGTTGTTTATCTGCTCAACTTTGAGGAAGAGTGGATGTTTCATTTTTTTTTGATACAGTTTCGTTTTGATGATAATCTATTTTTCGGCAAATTTGGTTATCCTTCAACTTTCCGGAAAGTAGATATTTCCCATTTTATGATACAAATTTCCGTTTTCTGTGATAATTTGGTTTTACCGGCAAATTTGATTTATCTAACCAACTTTCCGGAAGTAGATATTTCCATTTCTATTGTAGTACAAATTTCCGTTTTCTGCGATGATAATAATCTATTTTCGGCAAATTTGGTTTATCTATTCAACTTTCCCGGAAAGTGGAATGTTCCCATTTTTGTAGTACAAATTTCCCGTTTTTCTTTCTTATTAATCAGCTTTTCGGGAGAGTTGTTTATCTCTAACTCAACTTTTCGCGGAAGTAGATATTTCCCATTTTTATGATACAAATTTCCATTTTGTGATAATCTGGTACCAGCAATTTGTTTATCTAATAACTTTCCCGGAAGTAGATGTTTCCCATTTTATGATACAAATTTCCCGTTCTATGATAATCTATTTTCGGAAAAGTTGGTTATCTATCGCTTTCGGAAAATGGAATCTTCGGGTTACATTCCGTTTTCTGATAATCTCTTTGCAAAATTAGGTAATATTTCCCCAAAATTTAATTCCCCGAAAAATCGATAATCTACTTTCGAAAACAAGAAAATCTATCTATTTTTTGGGAAAGTGAAATAATAACTTTCGGAAGAGTAGATATTTCCATTTTTATGACTACAAATTTCCCGTTTTCTATGATAATCTATTTTCCGGGAAAGTTGTTTATCTATCAACTTTCCTTGATAGATATTTCCCATTTTTGTATGATACAAATTTCCCGTTTTCCTGCTGATAATCTATTTTTCCTTAAATTTGGTTATCTATCAACTTTCCGGAAAGTAGATATTTCCCATTTTTATGATACAAATTTCCCATTTCTATGATAATCTATATTCAGGAAGTTGTTTATCTAATAACTTTCGCCCGGAAAGTAGATATTTCCCATTTTTTATAATTAGAATTTTTACGTTTTCTGATAATCTATTTTCGGCAAATTTGATTTATCATCAACAACTTCCCGGAAAGTAGTCAACTTCCCATTTTGCGATACAAATTTCCGTTTTCTATGATAATCTATTTTTCAGGAAAATTTGGTTGTCTAACAACTTTCCCGGAAGTGAATATTTTTTTCATTTTGATACGAATTTCCGTTTTCTATGATAATCTGCTTCGCAGAATTAGGTAATATTTCTAAAATTCGAAATCTATTCCCCGAAAATCGATAATCCTACTTTTCGAAAATAGAAAATCTATCTATATTTCGGGAAATGGGCTCTTTCATCTTTCCCGGAAAGTAGATATTTCCATTTTTTATGATACAAATTTTCCGTTTTTCTGTGATAATCTATTTTCAGGAAAGTTGTTTATCTATTTCAACTTTCGCGGAAGTAGATATTTCCCATTTTTATGATACAAGCAATACGTATTT
>NW_024742449.1:0-9742 GCF_018991925.1 Homarus americanus
ATTTTGAATCTTGTGAACTTCAAATAGGATTCGGAAGAAGAAAAGATTCACCAGTGTTTTATTCTGCGTGGTCTTGTCTCAGAGTCTTTACACCTTTATGAAACTTACTTTAATAACTCTTATATTGGCTGTTGACGAGATACTGTGCCTTGCACACACACACACACACACACACCCACACACACACACACCCACACACACACACACACACACACACAGACACCCACACGCACACACGCCCATTCCCCACGTCCCTCTCCCTGACCCATCCTCACCACCGGGATATCAACATAATCAAAAGTGACATTTCGTTTCGGAAAGAAGTGGAACCAGTGTTGAACAGTTATGAACAGTGAGAGCCGTGACCCGCCAGTGAGATAAGCACCGCTGGGAACTGACCGCCATCTCCTGACAAGGAGGTGCTAATCAGTCCACCCTGAGAACAACAGTGGGTCGGCTTCACACTTGACTTCGAAATAACACAACACCACCCAGTAGGGTGGGGATAGGTCAACAACTGCAAATATGTTGCCTGTATAACAAGTGAACTACCGTGTGTTGAGCACTGTGTCGTGTGTAGGTGTGTAGGTGCCCGTGAGGCAAGGCCTATACCCTTGTGGTCACGCTCGGCCATGTGGTGAGGGTTTGTTTACACAAACCCCCGTCCTCATAGTGTGCCAAGCTGGTTAGTTCTTTTGAAACTAAAATTGACTTTGATACTGTATCTAACCAGAAAAACAGAGATACTATTAAGAAGAAGCGTAGTGTAATAAAAGTGTTTATAAACCGAGAAACTCCTGTTACGTTAGTCCCCCTGACACCACACTCCCTCCGCGGGAAGGCCCGCTCATGGCCTCCCCTCACACCGCTAATACGCTGTAGATGCCAGTTTCCTTTGTCCTCTAAGAGGGTTACGCCTCCCAACCACCGCTGACTTCCTAGGAGTGCCAAGCAGTCCTCGGCCCTCTGACGTAGGCATATAAGTCGAGCCCTGTAACTCCACCATGTCTGAGTTGACTGGAGACCCAGCTACTCGCTTTAACTCTCCTGATGCACTGAGTGAGCCAGGCGACTGTGGTGTTGACCTTGACACCAACAAAGAAGATGGCTTTCAACTAGTTCAGTCCAGGAACAAGCGGAAGGCCGAAAAGGCAGAAAGACTTAGAGACAATCAACTACAGCCACAACCCCCCATGAGAGTAAGATTATACTTCCCTGAAGGTACATCACCTGAAGACAAGTATCTCTGGCTGAACGATGCGGAAGACAAACACCCAGAGGCTGAGTTTCAGTTCAGAGTCGGTACACAAGATCATGTTCTGATTAGGAACGACCCAGCAGTCATACAGGATCTCCTCACCAATAGCATAAGGGGAATAACCATAGAACAATCATCCCAACCATCGAGCAAGAAAACCATCTTAATCATAGGGCTCGACCAGTACCAGACCCCTACACTACTAGAAGCTCATCCCTACATCAGAAGGACGAAGCGACTCAGGGGCAAGAATGCAGTCATTGCAGACTGGGTTGGCTCGGAAGACCCACCCAAGACCATTCGAGTCCGTGGTGCCTATCGGACTCTGAAGGTAACTCTTTATCAGCCCCCTAACCGGAGGTGTTACAACTGTCAGCACTGGGGCCATGTGGCCCGGTTATGCCCCTCGACTAAGCCATGGTGTGGTCTCTGCTCAAGGCAACATGCAACACAGGTTTGCAGAGATACAGTTGCTCAAGGGGGTGTCATCCAACAGAAGTGTATTAACTGCAAAACAGTTGGAGTTCCTGTATGGCACCCTGACTGTTCTAGAGCTCCTACACCCCCTTCAGCGCCCAGACCCGCCACCCAGGCAGGTCTCAAGAAACACAAATGCTGCTAGGGTACTCCCTACGGCCAACCCCTGGCCCGCCCTCCCCACCAAAGCTCCAGGATCATCACCAGCAGTCATCGAAAAATCAGTATGGGGCAACACAGACGTACCGACACAACAGGTAGCTGCCAACACACTCCATGAACACGCACAACGCGAAGAGATCAATGATTTGAAAAATGAAATTAAAGAACTCAAAGCTCAGTTTACAGCTCAAACTGAAATGTTAAGGAGCCTCTGTGATACACTAAAGGAAAAAAACACCACCAACACAGTGCAGCAGCTACGGAAAAATTACAGTCAAACTGAAGACATTCAGATGTCAGTACCAGATGTGGAAACTCAAGACCCACCAGGAACTAGTGTCCACGCAGAGGAAAATAGTGATACTGGTAACAGTTCTACTGATGCCTCTGCGGATATGGTCAGTGAAGATGAACAAGCACAAACAGAAAATGGTGGTGATGTCGAGTGTAACCAAAGTGTGTTGTTGTCTGCCACTGAAATACAACAATTATTGAGCCGTACATGCTCCAGAGAGCATCTGAGAGTGTTGAAGATACACCTCACCACCAAGGAGAAACACTTTATGTAACATAGTGTCCAATTCTCTATAATACGGACTGCTTTGTTTACGTGTGGCCGAGAAATAGTGCAGCGGGAGTGTGTTTAAAGATTCTCAGTTTAATGTTTATGAGTTTACTGAAATGTGAGACTAAAAAAGAAATTTGAGATGAAATTCCAGAGGTGGAACTGATACTTAAGGGAAAGGAAGAAGAGAAATTAAAGAATATCACTCTCAGAAAAGAGGATGTTCTTAAGAAGATAAATACACTAAAGAAGACAAAATTCCCAGGGCCGGATGAAATTTTCCCTCGAGTCTTGAAAGAGTGTAGGGAACAGATTAGCGGACCCCTCGTAAACTTATTTACAAAATCATTAGACACTGGAGTTGTGCCAGACTTGTGGAAACAGGCAAATGTAGTACCCATATTCAAAAAGGGAGACAGAGCATCAGCGTCAAATTACCGGCCGATCAGTTTGACGTCAGTAGGAAAATTTCTTGAATCAATTATAGCAGATAGTATCCGACGAGCCCAGAGAAAGCAACACTCACGACCTCAACATAAGTTTATAAGGAAAATCTTGTCTAACAACTACAATCGCTTTTTAGGAAAAGTCTTTGAGGTAGTAGAATGACGAAAATTACGATGTTATTTATTTAGACTTTAGCAAAGCATTTGATGAGTACCATCAGAGGTTTCGAGAAAAATTAAGGCCTGCGGTATCGAGGAAAGTTTTAAATTGATAAAAATCATGGCTCACTGATAGAACGCAGAGGGTCAGCGTAGATGGTGTTAAATCTGAGTGGGGCCGTGTAACCAGTGGGGTTCCCCAGGGGTCAGTACTAGGCCCACTCTTGTTCATAATCTACATAAACGATCTAGATACTGGGATCAGCAGTGACATAAGCAAGTTTGTGGATGACACCAAATAGGGCGTCAAATTAATTCAGGGCAGGATGCAAATGCACTACAGGAGGATTTATCCCTCCTCCTAGTCACAGGCCTGGCATTTGACATTATTAGGGACCTGCCACACTTTGCCATAAACAGATAAAATGTACCGGGAACTTTCCCCCCACACACTCATCATTCTCTCACTTTATGTAACTTGACAGAACCTATGACCCTTCAGGCTTTTACGCCCTTAATGTACGAGTCATAAAGGCAAGTATGAACTTTTCATACTTCCCTGTTGGGCGCTGTAAACTCTTCTGCGCTTCACCTTGCACAGGATGTAAGGGGTGTTTATTAAACTAGCTTGGGGCAATCTGAATCACAGGAGGAATTTATGTAATGTCTAAAAGTCTAAAATGGCAAATGAATTAACACCAAGAAGTGTACTTAATATTGGAAGGAATAAATACTGTCAATGTATACAGCCTTAACAACATCAGCCTTGAGAAGTCGACTTATGAAAGAGACCTAGGTACTAGTAAGCCCGGACCTACGGCCTAGAAAACAGTGCGTTAATGTTCGAAATAAGGCAAACAGAGTATTGGATTTTATATCTAGAAGGAGGCCAACCATGAGTGTGAGTCTTATTGGGTAACCAGCAGTATATTCCAGGTTAGTTGGGGTTTGCACCTCGATTATGCGGTTCAGTTCTGGTGCCCCTATTATAGAATGGATATAAATTCACTAGAGTCGGTGCAGCGAAGAATGACAAAAACGATTGCGGGACTTGGAAACCTTCCATATCAGGATAGGTTAAAGAAACTTAACTTGCATTCCCTAGAAAGACGAAGAGTGCGGGGAGATATGATAGAAGTATTTACGTGGGTGAAAGGAATCAATAAAGGGAATATAGATAAAGTTCTTACAATATCCGAGCAGGATAGGACTCGGAACAACGGATTCAAGTTGGATAAGTTTAGGTTTAGGAGGGAGATAGGAAGAAACTGGTTCACAAATAGGGTGGTGGACGAGTGGAACAAGCTTAGCAACTTTGTAGTAAGTGCGGGAACTCTGGAAAGTTTCAAAAGGAGGCTAGATAGATTCATGGATGATAGAGAGTGGTAGTAACTCTCGACAGGAGCTGCCATGCACAGACCAACCGGCCTATTGCAGACTCCTTATTTTCGTATGTTCTTATGTTCTTATCTATTTATCTATCTATGTATCTACTGTATTTATCTATTTATATCTATTTTATTAACTCACCTGTACCATTAATCATCAGTTTATTTATCTTAATCTTCTTCCCATTTTGATTTATTCCTCTTAACTATGTATGTATCTACACCCACAAACAAACCTACTATCCACGCCCTACACCCACAAACAAACCTACCATCCACGCCCTACACCCACAAACAAACCTACTATCCACTCCCAAACACCCACAAACAAACCTACTATCCACGCCCCACACCCACAAAACAAACTCACTATCTCACGTTTCACACCCACAAACAAATCACCATTCACGCCCCACACCACAAAACAAACCTCTACTATCCACTTCCCAAACACCCACAAACAAACCTATCCACGCTTCCCCACACCCACAAACAAACACTATCCACACCCACAAACAACCCATTTATCCACGCCCCACACACCACTATCCACCCCACACCCACAAACATACCTCACTATCCACGCCCCAGTATAACTCCACAAACAAACCCCACTATCCGCTTCACACCCAACAAACACACGCACATCCACCCTCACACCCACACAAAACAAACCCCACTATCCACGCCCCACACCCACAAACATACCAACTATCCACGCCCCACATCCACAAACAAACCTACTATCCACGCCCTACACCCACAAACAAACCTACTATCCACGCTCTACACCCACAAACAAACCTACTATCCACGCCCCACACCCACAAACAAACCTACTATCCACTCCCTACACCCACAAACATACCTACTATCCACTCCTTACACCCACAAACAAACCTACTATCCACGCTCTACACCCGCAAACACACACTACCCACCACCTACACCACAATAGAGTAAAGGAGGAATACAGAGTGTACCTATTCAGGGTAGCCATACCACTCTGGGTGGTTGATCCTTAGTGCAGCAGGAAAGAGAAAAATTATAAGTGGGTCATTCTATTCCTCGTGCGATGGATGGATGGATGGATGGATGGATGGGAGACTGAATGGGAGGATAGATGGGTAGATGGGTGACTGAATGGGAGGAGAGATGGGTAGATGGATGACTAAATGGGAGGAGAGATGGGTAGGTGGGTGAATCGGTGGATGGATAAACAGCTAACTGGATGAATGGACATATGGACTTGGATGGCATATTTGGATGTAAAACCCTACGATATGAAGAACATTTTGGACGTATAAACCCATGACAATTAACACCATTTTGGACTTACATCACAGGAAACAGGTAAAACATCTCTGTGATCGTTCTTCAATAATTCCATACGCCAAACTTACCTGCATTTATCTCAATTACAGTATAAAATTTTAGTGTTAATTTCAGCATCGGAATCAATCAATCAATCAATCAATCAATCAATCAATCAATCTCTCTCTCTCTCTCTCTCTCTCTCTCTCTCAAGATGGAAATTTCATGACGTAAAATCCGATGAAAACTCGACCCTGTTTATACGTGTTGCTTCGAGGTTTTGTTTTCACGTTAACCTCATGTTTCGTTTCGATAAATGACACATATCACAGGAGGTGAACTACAAACTGAACTTTGACCTGACACCGACGACCGACCGACGGAAGATGGGGCTTCGGGTTTAGTCGTATCCCATTTGAGAGTTTTATGAATGTGAAGCCCCGAATTAGTCAACAAACCCTACAGCTCAATTTGGATTCGAACTTGTGCATCTTGTTCTTGAATCAGAACCTTATCTCACACATATATAGGGGTTAGGTTAGGTTGGGTTGGGTTAGGTTGGGTTAGGTTGGGTTGGGTTAGGTTAGATTGGGTTAGGTTAGGTGAGCCGTGTCCATCACAACCAGACAATTATCCCCGTCCATCAGATCTTCCCTTTAACAAATCCTCAACATAAAAGACAAATTCACCTCCATGTGTTAAAATCTTACTACACTACATTACCGTCACCACTATACCAAACCTGTGTAATATTAATACACTAATACACTATTAAGACATCACCAAATCCATCAATAAACAGTGCATCTTCCTTTACACTTGATTAGAAAGAAAAACAAGAAAATATGCCCAGAATCTCAAATTCATTCACTAACATTACGAAAAATTACAAGAGGTAAGAGTCAAAGCAAAATATGTACTGTACGCAATGTTGATGTTATTTTGTTCGCCATCATTGTGTCCTAAAGTTAATCTGTTTTGTGAAGTAAATCCTCGGACTTGGGAACAAATCATCATGTGTACCTTTGAGTATTAAGGTCTTGATCCATTTCCTTGATGTCTACCGTTTGGAACAGGTAACACCACCACAATTGTTTTAACCAAGACGAAAACGGGCGAAAAAAAAAAGCTTCTACAAATATCAAGTATTAATTTTCTCTCTTTACAAGATCTAATACTCTTGGAAATGTGTTTAAATTAATCTGATTTGTTTTCATTTATTGTCGATCCTTCATAAGAGGACTCGTGGATCCCCCGAGCATAGCCGGCCATTTTGTTTACATTTTTCGGCTGCTCTAAAATACCATTAAAACAATATTGAGTATAAACGTTTGGCTCAACTGATGATCTCAAACATGTCCCAGCATTTTTTTGCCTCAACTCCACATTCTGTAACTCATTTAGGTAGATGTCCCTCACTACACATACACTGGACTATGTGTAAAGTTGCAGCTAATGTGTTATCAAGATATTGCACATAATAAGTTCATGTGTGGTCATTATTATATCAAACGGAGGAATTTTAAAGAGCTATTACACCACCTGTATCATTAGTTGTCGCCATGTGAAGGAATGTTTAGGTAGATTATATTTTATTTACTGTAATTAAAGTTTCAATACCTAAGACGTTCCACTATAAGAGTCTTTCAACCTCAGGTAAGGTCTTAAGACTTTCTACTCTAGGTCTTACACCCTGGAGTAGCTGTATCGTCCACTTAGGTAATTTACTCCACAAGGAACTACAAGTTACACCTTGATGTAATACTTCATTGCAGGCTGAAACTTACAGTTAAACTTTGCAATGTCAAGATACTTTTTTTACTGCAGAGGAAAGTATCCGTCATCATCATCATCACCACACACACACACACACACACACACACACACGCGCGCGCGCGCGCGCAAAGACAAAACTCCTGTATCCAGATTCTCAAAAGTTTATAAATTAAATTCTTCCCTAAAATTAAACAGACAATACATCTATTAATCATAGAGTATGTGAACAATATCGACGCCATATTGGTTACCATCTTTGAGTCATATAATTAGTTAGCTACATAGTGTTAATTATTTAGTTAAATAGGAAAAATAATCTACTAGCGTGTGTTGTGACCAAAATAAATCAACATTGTATTTACTTTCTCCTCCAGGGGGCACTAAGTCTAGAAAAATGACACAATTGACATCTACATAAAGTGACTGACCAAGGGTAGATATTGGCTACCTTTTGTGTTACTTTGAGGTCGTAAGAACACAGAGAGCTGCTCTTAAGGATGTTTACCACAATACACCTCAACCAGTTTCTAATTCACTAAGGTCAAACAATAAATCTGGTTCACAAGATACACCGTAAATTTTATTAGAATACAATAATCAATTACTGTACTATTGTATTGAGGCGAATAGTCTTATGGTGTTAAGATGTGTTCTTAAGCCATGAAGGTAAACAAAAGGTATTCAATATCTGCCTTGGTTGACGATGATCTGTAGATGTTAGCAAGTCCTCCTCCTCCTGCTCTCGAGTAAGGTAAGGAAGGCCTCACCTGACCAAAATTGTTAATTAAGATAGATTACCTGAAGATTAACTCTCCCAGCTTATTTCAACTAATGATTAACCTAACGCTACCTGGGAAATTAAGTTAGGTTAGATTAAGTTAGGTTAGGGTAGGGTAGGGTAGGTCAGGTTAGGTCAGGTCAGGTCAGGTCAGGCAGTGCCAGTGTAGTTAATCTTGAGGTTAAATAAACTAGAGGCTAATCTTCACATGAGCCACTAAGACACTTTGACGGAGGCGGTTACGTACAACAGGAAAGCTCTGATAACATATAATGTACAGTATATACCGTTTAAGTTGCGTCAGCAGCTCTATACACCACTTATTGACTTACTCATTCACTGCCGTAGAAATATTTACTTCTCCAACAGGTTTCTATATGGTTCCCAGTCATTATAATACGACCTTGTAAAATCAAATGATCTAAATTAAACTAAACGTATCCAAATTAAACTTATTAGCTAACAAATCATTCTAAAACACGATATATGCAAATAAAAAGTTCTAAATTCAACTTAACTTATCGTAATATAACTATTATAACTAAACCATTTTAATTAAACCTAACCTAAACACCTCAAGTGCCACAAACAGAAGGAAAAAACACCTTTAATATTATCGTGTAAGAGGCCCCTGTAACCCACTAACTCCAGGTAATGCATCAATCTACCTGCGTCGGAAGCTCTATACGTGACTATGATCGTTACCCACTGCTGGAGAACATTTGTACTTCTATAATTACCCCTGGAGAAACAATGCACCAATTTACGATTTATTTATTTTATTTTCATTTATTTTTTACTCTTGGTCCATACTGTAAACGCCGCCCGCTTGTGAGTCCCGTCAGCCATTTTGTTCTAACTTTCGGGGATTCTAAAATAAACTATAAATAAATAAATAAATAAATAAATAAATAAAACAAGCATCTTTTGTTTTTCTAACCCATGAGCTTTGAGTCTTCATTATATACTTCAACATTACTGTAAACTAAGGCTAGAGAGGGTGTGTACAGTACTAGTGGAGCCAGGACGAGAAGGTATTTCAAATCCCTAAAGGGTTTTACAAGTGGAGAGTCTTACAAGTGGAGGGTCTTACAGGTGGAGGGTCTTACAAGTGGAGGGTCTTACAGGTGGAGGATTTTAATAAGGATAAATACAACAAGTCTTACAGTTGAATCAGCCAAGTCGAGGAAAACTCTTAAGAGTCATGTAACTTCTACCTGGTGTTACCTGTAATCAAGCTAAGGTATATGTAAGAAGAATATTGTCTCGTTACTATCCATTCCTCTTCCACTATCCTGCGAGGTGGTGTATTAATAGGCACAGATACTCATGATAAAGAAGGAATAAAGAGAAAGATGCAAGATACCTATAAAATGCGACAGAATATACCCACACATGCGTAATCCTAACCCATCCCAA
>NW_024742450.1:0-10322 GCF_018991925.1 Homarus americanus
TGAACAACGATGCCATAGAGAAATCCGACTGCGAGAGAGATTTAGGAGTAATGATAAGTAGGAACCTTAAGCCAAGTAAACAATGTGGTTTTGCTCGTAACAAGGCTAATAAAGTACTTGGGTTCATACAAAGGAGTGGTAGTTACAAGACTAGCGAGGTCATTCTAAAACTGTATCTTGAGCTTGTGAGACCACACCTGGATTACACAGTTCAGTTCTGGTCACCATATTACAGGATGGATATAGAATCATTGGAAAGAATTCAGAGGAGAATGACAAGACTAATCCGGGGCATTAGGAACCTTGAGTATAGAGACAGGTTAAAGCATCTTAATTTGCACTCCTCGAGACGTAGAGCGAGAGACCTGATGAGGTCTATATACTCAGTGGAAAGCGGGGCTAAACAAAGGGACATTACAAAAAGGTACTCAAATTATCGGCAAGGAATGAACTCCTTAATGGTTTTAAATTAAACCAAATTTAGATTTAGGCGTGAAATAGGTAAACCTGGTTTGGAAACAGAGTAGTGGATGAATGAACAAGATGCCAAATATCATCATTAACTCGAATACGCTGAATTGCTTCAAACATAGGTTGGATGCTCATATGAGCAATAGGGGTTGGGTGTAAACGGGACTGCCCAGAATGGGCCAATAGGCCCGCTGCAGTTTCCTCCATTCTTATGTTCTTATGTTCTTATTCATGTTTGTGTCCGAGAGTCAGTATCCAGTAATGTAAATATGATATTGATATTAATGTGTCTGTGTCATTGAGTGAATTAATAAATAGTTGTATCGAAGTGGTGTTTGAGAAGTTGTCCCTTAAGACCGTATAAGATAAATAAGTGTAAATAACTAACCGGCCACACTACCAAACTTCTTGTCTTTACATTCTCCTACTATAAATATTCTACCTATATGTAATATCCTCTTCTTGTGAGTTTTGACCCATTATACCTTATCTCACCATTATGTTCAATAGTATAAATACCAACCCCTTATCCAACCTTAAAACCCCTTGAAATAACTACAAAAACCCTTACCGCCCTTAAAACCCCTTAAGGTAACTACAACTACTTACCTCAGTTAAAAGCCGTTCAAACACCTTAATCCCCTTAAAATCACCCTAAAACCCCTTAAAATCACGCAAAATCCCTTAAAACACCTTAAAATTACCTAGCTAATCCTAAACATCTTCTCCCATAAGCACCGTGTGGGTTGTAGGACGCAGCCAATCTTCCTAATATGCACCCATACTCCCACCCCCACACACACTCTCCACAAATACCCCACAAACACTCCCCCCCCCACACACACACACACTCTACACAAACCACACCCACACAGCACACCCACACCTGCTCCTCCTCCCCCCACACACCATACGTGCTGGTAACTACACGTTCAGTAGTGATAACGAGACAATCACGTGCAGTATACCACCACTGCCTCACACTCTCTCACACCATCAGTTGTCACCCTCACACCAATCATCGCGTCTCCTAAATCCTGTAATAACTGTAGTACCTTTATTTGTATTTAGGATAATACATAAATCCTTAATAATTGTGTGTTTCTGTGTGTAAACCTAACGTAACCTAACGTAACCTAACCTAACGTAATCTAACCTAACGTAACGTAATGTAACGTAACCTAACATAACGTAATCTAATCTAATCTAATCTAACCTAACCTAACCTAACCTAACCTAACGTAATCTAACGCAACCTACGAGTATTATAAGAATATCAATTTGTTATTTACCTTCTCGTGTGTTTAATTAGTCTATGTACAGGTGATTCACAATTATATGTAGAAAATATGGTATAGGTATAAAAAATGTTGTTTATTTATTCTGCTAATAAGATACATAACAGTTGTAAATTATAATGTATATGACAGTACTTGTAAGCGTGTCACTGAATGTATCTCAACAAGCAGAATCAGTCAACAGTTGTCTTTATATACTGTAGTACATGTTATTGTCACAATAAATTCATAATAAACAATATCTATAAAAGGAATAAAAACATTATTCAATAATTTTGTAAATTTTATTTATTATTTTATGAACATGTCAGCTGGCCAGGGGGAGGATTGACCGGCCAGGGGTGGATTAGCCGGTCAGGGGTGGAGTAGCTGGCCAGGGGGAGGATTAGCTGGCCAGGGGGAGGATCAGTTTGCGATTGGTAGGCACTCATTCATGAGGCGTACAACTTCTGTCAGCGGTACGCGGTGGAGAGGATCTTCACAGGTGGTCATGTCAACAATCTTGTCAAGGAGTTTAAGTATTAGTCTGTTATCAGTGATATAGTCCCTGACGTCCCGCACCAGCTGTCCAAAAGAGTACGTGTCGGACGCAGCAGAAGTGACGCCACCAGAGGCGAATTCCGGTGCAATCCAATATCTTGATATTTTACCGCGGTTTATATACTTTTCGTGGTCTGTTGCTTTTCCAAAGTCGATTATATGGACGGTAGAATCTTTTTCTTCGACGGTAATTGTTATATTATCTTGTTTAAAATCATTATGAAATATATTTTTCTGGTGAATCTCACACAAGGCTTCCGCGATTTTAACCAGTGTGTGAACCTTTTGTCTTGTGGTGGCATAATTGATGTACTTATCATAAGTTATACCGGTGTAGTCCATGATGACAGACGAATCTTCTTGACACACTGCGTGTATACGGGGGGCACCACCGGCACCGTCAAGCTTCCTTTGAATCTTCACTTCTTCAATGAATGTCGCATAATTTACTCTTTTCATTTTTTTTAAAACTTTAAGGTCCTTATTATACTTTATGAGGTCAACTACCCCGAAAGTCCCTTCCCCAAGTCGCCTTATAACTGGCATTATTTGCACCTCCGTAAGAGACAGCAAAATGTAATCGGGTGAGTTGGAATGGGGAGAGCAATGAGAGGGGTGGGAAAATGAGGGGGAGTGGATGAGTGAGAGAGGGAATGGGGAGATGAGGGGGGTGTGGGTAGATGAGGGAAGAGGTGTTGATGGAGTACAGTGGGGTAGAGTTGTGATGCTCGTTGACATGCGAGACAGAGTGGTGCGAGTGGAAGTAGTGAGAGGAAGGAAGGGGTGTGGGGTGAGGGGGGGTGAGTGACGAGGTGTGGGGAAAGAAGTGTGGGGGGGAATTGAGATGCTCTTAGACACAAGAAAGGGGGTGGTGAGAGAAACGAGGGGGGGAGTAGTGAGAGTAGGTGTAGGGAGTGGAGTGGGTTGAGGAGAGTGGGGAGTGGAGTCGGTAAGTGGTTTTTTGCAGCACAGGAGCCGCTTCATTTTACGCCACCCGGACACCACTGTTTTCGTTATTTTGTTCATCGTGCAACACCAACACATACTAGCACTTCCTGTACACTGACAGTAGTCGTTTGTCATCAATGGGCAGAGAATTATTGTAGTAAGAGGTAACAGGACATTGTCTTTATAGTATAGTGTTAATGTAGTATAGTTGAATTAGTGTAAGATGATAGTGAAGACTGTAGATGATGTAGTGAAGATGATAGTGAAGGTGATGTAGTGAAGATGATAGTGAAGGTGATGTAGTGAAAATGATAGTGAAGACTGTAGATGATGTAGTGAAGATGATAGTGAAGGCATAGACAGCAACATAAGTAAATTTGCTGATGACACTAAAATAGGACGTGTTATCAAATCTGACGAGGACTCGGCAAAACTACAGGAAGATCTAAACAAATTTTTCCAATGGTCTGAAAAATGGCAGATGAAATTCAATGTCGACAAATGTAAAGTACTCAGTATAGGAGATGTAAACAGGGAAACCAGATACCAGATGAACAACGATGCCATAGAGAAATCCGACTGCGAGAGAGATTTAGGAGTAATGATAAGTAGGAACCTTAAGCCAAGTAAACAATGTGTTTTTGCTCGTAACAAGGCTAATAAAGTACTTGGGTTCATACAAAGGAGTGTTAGTTACAAGACTAGCGAGGTCATCCTAAAACTGTATCTTGCTCTTGTGAGACCACACCTGGATTACGCAGTTCAGTTCTGGTCACCGTATTACAGAATGGATATAGAATCCTTGGAAAGAATTCAGAGGAGAATGACAAGACTAATCCCGGGCATTAGGAACCTTGAGTATAGAGACAGGTTAAAGCATCTTAATTTGCACTCCCTCGAGAGACGTAGAGCGAGGGGCGACCTGATAGAGGTGTATAAGTGGAAGGCAGGGCTAAACAAAGGGGACATTACAAAGGTACTCAAACTATCCAACCAGGAGCGAACTCGTAACAATGGTTTTAAATTAGACAAATTTAGATTTAGGCGTGAAATAGGTAAACACTGGTTTGGAAACAGAGTAGTGGATGAATGGAACAAGTTACCAAATATCATCATTAACTCGAATACGCTGAATTGCTTCAAACATAGGTTGGATGCTCATATGAGCAATAGGGGTTGGGTGTAAACGGGACTGCCCAGAATGGGCCAATAGGCCCGCTGCAGTTTCCTCCATTCTTATGTTCTTATGTTCTTATTCATGTTTGTGTCCGAGAGTCAGTATCCAGTAATGTAAATATGATATTGATATTAATGTGTCTGTGTCATTGAGTGAATTAATAAATAGTTGTATCGAAGTGGTGTTTGAGAAGTTGTCCCTTAAGACCGTATAAGATAAATAAGTGTAAATAACTAACCGGCCACACTACCAAACTTCTTGTCTTTACATTCTCCTACTATAAATATTCTACCTATATGTAATATCCTCTTCTTGTGAGTTTTGACCCATTATACCTTATCTCACCATTATGTTCAATAGTATAAATACCAACCCCTTATCCAACCTTAAAACCCCTTGAAATAACTACAAAAACCCTTACCGCCCTTAAAACCCCTTAAGGTAACTACAACTACTTACCTCAGTTAAAAGCCGTTCAAACACCTTAATCCCCTTAAAATCACCCTAAAACCCCTTAAAATCACGCAAAATCCCTTAAAACACCTTAAAATTACCTAGCTAATCCTAAACATCTTCTCCCATAAGCACCGTGTGGGTTGTAGGACGCAGCCAATCTTCCTAATATGCACCCATACTCCCACCCCCACACACACTCTCCACAAATACCCCACAAACACTCCCCCCCCCACACACACACACACTCTACACAAACCACACCCACACAGCACACCCACACCTGCTCCTCCTCCCCCCCCACACACCATACGTGCTGGTAACTACACGTTCAGTAGTGATAACGAGACAATCACGTGCAGTATACCACCACTGCCTCACACTCTCTCACACCATCAGTTGTCACCCTCACACCAATCATCGCGCCTCCTAAATCCTGTAATAACTGTAGTACCTTTATTTGTATTTAGGATAATACATAAATCCTTAATAATTGTGTGTTTCTGTGTGTAAACCTAACGTAACCTAACGTAACCTAACCTAACGTAATCTAACCTAACGTAACGTAATGTAACGTAACCTAACATAACGTAATCTAATCTAATCTAACCTAACCTAACCTAACCTAACCTAACCTAACGTAATCTAACGCAACCTACGAGTATTATAAGAATATCAATTTGTTATTTACCTTCTCGTGTGTTTAATTAGTCTATGTACAGGTGATTCACAATTATATGTAGAAAATATGGTATAGGTATAAAAAATGTTGTTTATTTATTCTGCTAATAAGATACATAACAGTTGTAAATTATAATGTATATGACAGTACTTGTAAGCGTGTCATTGAATGTATCTCAACAAGCAGAATCAGTTAACAGTCAACAGTGTCTTTATATACTGTAGTACATGTTATTGTCACAATAAATTCATAATAAACAATATCTATAAAAGGAATAAAAACATTATTCAATAATTTTGTAAATTTTATTTATTATTTTATGAACATGTCAGCTGGCCAGGGGGAGGATTGACCGGCCAGGGGTGGATTAGCCGGTCAGGGGTGGAGTAGCTGGCCAGGGGGAGGATTAGCTGGCCAGGGGGAGGATCAGTTTGCGATTGGTAGGCACTCATTCATGACGCGTACAACTTCTGTCAGCGGTACGCGGTGGAGAGGATCTTCACAGGTGGTCATGTCAACAATCTTGTCAAAGAGTTCAAGTATTAGTCCGTTATCAGTGATATAGTCCCTGACGTCCCGCACCAGCTGTCCAAAAGAGTACGTGTCGGACGCAGCAGAAGTGACGCCACCAGAGGCGAATTCCGGTGCAATCCAATATCTTGATATTTTACCGCGGTTTATATACTTTTCGTGGTCTGTTGCTTTTCCAAAGTCGATTATATGGACGGTAGAATCTTTTTCTTCGACGGTAATTGTTATATTATC
Organism: Homarus americanus; assembly: GCF_018991925.1. Lineage (NCBI taxonomy): Eukaryota > Metazoa > Arthropoda > Malacostraca > Decapoda > Nephropidae > Homarus > Homarus americanus. Next base: position 6,335 of record NW_024742450.1, read on the forward strand.
TATTTTTAAATCATTATGAAATATATTTTTCTGGTGAATCTCACACAAGGCTTCCGCGATTTTAACCAGTGTGTGAACCTTTTGTCTTGTGGTGGCATAATTGATGTACTTATCATAAGTTATACCGGTGTAGTCCATGATGACAGACGAATCTTCTTGACACACTGCGTGTATACGGGGGGCACCACCGGCACCGTCAAGCTTCCTTTGAATCTTCACTTCTTCAATGAATGTCGCATAATTTACTCTTTTCATTTTTTTTAAAACTTTAAGGTCCTTATTATACTTTATGAGGTCAACTACCCCGAAAGTCCCTTCCCCAAGTCGCCTTATAATTGGCATTATTTGCACCTCCGTAAGAGACAGCAAAATGTAATCGGGTGAGTTGGAATGGGGAGAGCAATGAGAGGGTTGGGAACATGAGGGGGAGTGGATGAGTGAGAGAGGGAATGGGGAGATGAGGGGGGTGTGGGTAGATGAGGGAGGAGGTGTTGATGGAGTACAGTGGGGTAGAGTTGTGATGCTCGTTGACATGCGAGACAGAGTGGTGCGAGTGGAAGTAGTGAGAGGAAGGAAGGGGTGTGGGGTGAGGGGGGGTGAGTGACGAGGTGTGGGGAAAGAAGTGTGGGGGGGAATTGAGATGCTCTTAGACACAAGAAAGGGGGTGGTGAGAGAAACGAGGGGGGGAGTAGTGAGAGTAGGTGTAGGGAGTGGAGTGGGTTGAGGAGAGTGGGGAGTGGAGTCGGTAAGTGGTTTTTTGCAGCACAGGAGCCGCTTCATTTTACGCCACCCGGACACCACTGTTTTCGTTATTTTGTTCATCGTGCAACACCAACACATACTAGCACTTCCTGTACACTGACAGTAGTCGTTTGTCATCAATGGGCAGAGAATTATTGTAGTAAGAGGTAACAGGACATTGTCTTTATAGTATAGTGTTAATGTAGTATAGTTGATGTAGTGTAAGATGATAGTGAAGACTGTAGATGATGTAGTGAAGATGATAGTGAAGGTGATGTAGTGAAGATGATAGTGAAGGTGATGTAGTGAAAATGATAGTGAAGACTGTAGATGATGTAGTGAAGATGATAGTGAAGGTGATGTAGTGAAGATGATAGTGAAGACTGTTGATGATGGAAGTAAAATTTACAGTGAAGGTGATGTAGTGTAAGATGATAGTGAAGGTGATGTAGTGAAGATGATAGTGAAGGTGATGTAGTGTAAGATGATAGTGAAGCCAAAATCTCTCACATATGAAGCCATTTCTCTCCCCTATCCGAAGCATCACACTCCATTAAGAAGCTTCATGAGTCATATCTCAGGCTGGACAATACGGATGCTGGGGAGGGAAGGAGTGTGTGGAGGGAAGGAGTGTGTGGAGGGAAGGAGTGTGTGGAGGGAAGGAGTGTGTGGAGGGAAGGAGTGTGTGGAGGGAAGGAGTGTGTGGAGGGAAGGAGTGTGTGGAGGGAAGGAGTGTGTGGAGGGAAGGAGTGTGTGGAGGGAAGGAGTGTGTGGAGGGAAGGAGTGTGTGGAGGGCTCATTGTTTCTGTTGAGTGGATACAAACTCCTTCATACTCTTCCTCTGTTTATATGACTCAGCTGTTATTGTCCCGACCTGCTGGAGTTTCGTCGTCAGCTTTCAAGAAATAGTAATATTTGTTCGTGACTTAACCTAACCAAATCTAACCTAACCAAACCTGACCAAACCTCACGTAAGCTGTTTTAAGGTAAGTTTGGTTGAGTCGTGTCATTTTCCTCGTCAGAAGAAAATAATTGAGTCCTTCCTCATATGTGTCAAAAGAAAACGGAACCACTTTGGGATAAACGTAAAATTGGAAATCTATTTTTATGTTAATGTGGCCATAGGTTTTTGCTACAGAAAATGCTATAAGGTTTCTGCGTAGTGTTTTGTGTGTGTGTGACGACGATGAACCTTTGAACTTAAACACGTAAAAAGGATTGGCATGTGCTGAGGTTGCCATGGTACTGCTTCCTACACACACACACACACACATTTTTTTCCCTTTTTTTCTCCTCCTTCTTCTCTACCATCCTCCTCTCAACCATCCTTCTATCAACCATCCTTCTATCAACCATCCTCCCCCCTATACCAACCAGCCACTAGGTGAGGGAAAGTCCGCCAGAACCTGTAAATACCCCCACCAGGTGAACGCTGCCAGACTCCCTCAGGAATCACCCACTTGGATCACAGACGCTCTCAAAAGACCCTTAACGAACCTCCCTGGACGACCCCATCATAAAGAGCGTCTTAGACATGTTTGAGGGACGTCATTAGAGTTGGTGAAAGCTTCCAGACATTCAGACATCCCTTGCTGGCTGACTTGCTGCTGGCTGTGTTAACTATGTCTTGAGAAACTCCTCGTCCCAAAGATCTTTATTTCTGGTGCACAGTTTAACCTCGTCTCGGATATTCACACTATATAATTATGATTCTTGTGAGGCTATGACGGCAGATTAACCTAACCTAACCAAACCTAATCTAACCTAACTTAACCTAATAATAAGTCATCTTTGTTTACACTGAGTCATTGTTTACTAAGTGTCATACTGTTTGCTTCATCCTAATACGAGTCAATAAGTCGCTATATTTAACCTAATACTAAAAAAAATAGTCAATGTTTTTCTGTTTTGTTTTTATCTTGACAACGAGGGAAACTGACTGACTGTGTCCTGGTGTAATGAATGGCTGAGGGGACTACTGCGGGAGCTGTAATTACTGCTGCAGAGGTGGGGGAGACGGGGTGGAGGAGGAGGTGGGGAGGAGGTGGTGAGGAGGGGGAGGTGGGGGAGAGGGTGAGGAGGGGAGGGGGGGGGAGAGGTGGTGAGGAGGGGGTGGGGAAAGAGGTGGTGAGGGAGGGGAGGTGGGGGAGAGGTAGAGAGGGGAGGTGGGGGGAGAGGGGGTGGGAGGAGGGGAGGGGGAGAGGTGGGAGGGAGGGGAGGTGGGGGGAGAGGGGGAGGAGGGGAGGGGGGGGAGAGGTGGGTGGGGAGGGGAGGGGAGGTGGGGGGAGAGGTAGGGAGGAGGGGAGGTGGGGAGAGGTGGGTGGGGAGAGGGGAGGTGGGGGGGAGAGGGGGGTGGGAGGAGGGGAGGGGGAGAGGTGGTAACGGTGAGGTGGTGAGGAGGGGAGATGAAGAAGGGAGAGGTTGTTAGGGTGTTTCAGAGGTGGGCGTGGTCACATGCCCAGGATGGCGTGTCACTGCCCCTTGGGCGTGTGGGTGTGGAGGAGGCTGTAAAATAAAGGCGTTGGGGGAGGTGAGGGGAGGTGATGGTGAGGTGGGGTGAGGTGAGGTGAGGGGTAATAGCTGGAAGGAATGGGAAGGGAGAAAGGAAAGGAGGAGGGAAGAAGGGAGGAAGGGAGAGGAAGGGAGGAGGAGGAGAGGGAAGAAGGGTGAAAGGGAGGGAAGGAAGAAGAAAGGGAGGGAGGAAAGGAAGGAAAGGAAGGAAGAAGGAAGGGAAATAGGGAAGGAGAGAAAGAAATAGGGGGTGGAGGGCAGGAAGGGAGGAAAGAAAGGAGGAAGGAGAGAAATAAGGGAGGGAAGGAAGAAGGGAAGGATGGAGGGTAAGAGGGAGTGGATGGAGGGTGGGAGGAGTGGAGGGGTGGTGGGCAGGAAGGAGGAGATTGTGTTATATAATATTCCGTTTGTGAGGCTGAATTAGGAAGTGCTACACAGGCCTTTAATACTGGTCACCCACTATCCACCACACACTCCTAGCCTCCCCTAACCTAACCTATCCACCACACACTCCTAGCCTCCCCTAACCTAACCTATCCACCACACACTCCTAGCCGCCCCTAACCTAACCTATCCACCACACACTCCTAGCCGCCCCAAACCTAACCTATCCACCACACACTCCTAGCCTCCCTTCCTCCCTCTCCCTTCCTCCCTCTCCCTTCCCTCTCTCCCTCCCCTCTCTCCCTCCCCGACTCTATTATTAACCTTCTAACTCCCCTCCTCTTCCCTCTCC
>NW_024742451.1:0-19486 GCF_018991925.1 Homarus americanus
CATCGACAGACTAAACCTCGACATATCAGCTTCAAATTTGGCATGGAGTCTTAGATATGTATAAGGAACAATGCCTGAAGAGTGCAGCTTTGAGCAAAATTTCACTGCCCCCTATAGTGCAGCCTCAAGAGAACTACTGTACCATCAGTACCATATAGTGCAGCCTCAGAGAACTATTGTACCATCAGTACCATATAGTGCAGCCTCAGATAACTACTGTACCATCAGTACCATATAGTGCAGCCTCAGAGAACTACTGTACCATCAATACCATACAGTGCAGCCTCAGAGAACTACTGTACCATCAGTACCATATAGTGCAGCCTCAGAGAACTACTGTACCATCAGTACCATATAGTGCAGCCTCAGAGAGCTCCTGTACCATCAGTACCATATAGTGCAGCCTCAGAGAACTACTGTACCATCAGTACCATATAGTGCAGCCTCAGAGAACTACTGTACCATCAATACCATACAGTGCAGCCTCAGAGAACTACTGTACACAACTATTATTTTGTTAATTCAATATTTATATCAGTTAAGTATTGGTTTAGTATATTATAAAGTGGTTTAGTTATGTACTTACTTGCAGACAACCCTCCCTGATTACAACAAACCTGAGTTCGTTGTTGCAGCACGAAGAGTTCATCTGGCTACACGACCGATTTGATGAAAATGAAGACTACGCCGGCTATATTGTGAGCATATTTCTTGAGGGTCCAAGCTGAGGTTTGGAGCAAATATGTTTTAGTACAGTATATGGAATTGTTTGGGCTTTCTCCTGTTGCCTTTTACACTAGTCTCACACCACCACTGCCCGAATAGCTAATAAGCTGGTAAGATTTTGAGTGATGAATACTGTAAAGTGAAGAGTTGTGTGTGTGAGGCATAACTTGTAAGGAAGTAACATTATACACCTGCATCATCATTACAAGAAAGAGGTCAGGGAGATAATTTGAGTAGGATTTTTAAAATAACTTACAGCTGCAGGTTTAATAAAATTTTGCTCCTTAAGGTTAAAAAACATTCATTATGCAGAAAAAAAGATTCTCTCTCTCTCTCTCTCTCTCTCTCTCTCTCTCTCTCTCATATCTCACATCTCTCAACAGATCCCTCCACCACCTCCCCGACCAGACTTTGACGCATCACGGGAGAAGCTTCAGAAATTAGGTGAGGGCGAAGGCAGCATGACCAAAGAAGAGTTCAGTAAGATGAAACAGGAGTTAGGCGTAAGTGTTGTACCATTTGTGTAGTGTGTTAAGTCAGTCAAGTATATGTTGTACTGTACTTTCTCTACAAAATTGCCTTTTACTCTACTTGCTTAGTTGCATTTAACTAATTCATCTCTTTGTTGTTTCATGTACTACAGCACAGTTCAGGTCATGGATCTTATATCCCAGTTTTTTTTTTTTTTTTTAAAGCCAATAAGATCTGGATGTACCAGAAGTGTTTTGAACAGATCTTCCCGGGCATCTGAAGACCAGAGATACTTTAATAGGAATCATTGAAAGATAATCTGTCTGAAAGATTTTAGATAAAGGATCCTCGACCTGTACACACTGTTGGGACCAAGAGTACAGTGCAGTATGTTGGGTTAGTCTCCCAGTACATACAAGGTCATTATTCTCCTTGATACAATCATGCATTAAAGTTTTCATGGTAATTGTTGTGTTTGGTGGTACTATACAGCTATTAAGATTTGTTGTTGTGTTTGGTGGTACTACACAGCTACAGGTTGTACCTCTCTAGTCCGGCATTCTGTGGTCCGGAAACTCCCGTGGTCCGGAATGATTTTACTTTGTCCAATAGGTAGGTAGGCAATTTTTTTTTTTTTTTTTCCTTATCTGATATTATATTATTATTATTATTATTATTATTATTATTATTATTATTATTATTATTATTATTATTATTATTATTATTATTATTATTACAGAATTAAATTTTTGCCCTTAGGCTAATGTGGGTCAGTGACCTGTGCCGGGTGGGCTAATCCCTTAAAAAAAAAAAAGCCACAGTAAGGTTTGTTTACATCCGCAGTTTGGCTGCTCTCTCTCTCTGTCTGTCTCTGTCTCTCTGTCTCTGCCTCTCTCTCTCTCTCTCTCTCTCTCTCTCTGCCTCTCTCTCTCTCTGCTTCTCTCTCTCTCTCTCTGCTTCTCTCTCTCTGCTTCTCTCTCTCTCTGCCTCTCTCTCTCTCTCTCTGCCTCTCTCTCTCTCTCTCTCTCTCTGCCTCTCTCTCTGCCTCTCTCTCTCTCTCTCTCTCTCTGCCTCTCTCTCTCTCTGCCTCTCTCTCTCTCTCTCTGCCTCTCTCTCTCTCTCTCTCTCTCTCCTCTCTCTCTCTCTCTCTCTCCTCTCTCTCTCTCTCTCTCTGCCTCGCTCTCTCTCTGCCTCTCTCTCTCTCTCTCTCTGCCTCTCTCTCTCTCTCTCTCTCTCTCTCTCTCTCTGCCTCTCTCTCTCTGCCTCTCTCTCTCTCTCTCTCCTCTCTCTCTCTGCCTCTCTCTCTGCCTCTCTCTCTCTCTCTCTCTCTGCCTCTCTCTCTCTCTCTCTCTCTCTCTCTCTCTCTCTCTCTCCTCTCTCTCTCTGCCTCTCTCTCTCTCTCTCTCTCTCTCTCTCTCTCTCTCTCTCTCTCTCTCTCTCTCTCTCTCTCTCTCTCTCTCTCTCTCTCTCTCTCTCTCTCTCTCTCTCTCTCTCTCTCTCTCTCTCTCTCTCTGCCTCTCTCTCTCTCTCTCTCTCTCTCTCTGCCTCTCTCTCTCTCTCCTCTCTCTCTCTCTCTCTCTCTCTCTCTCTCTCTCTCTCTCTCTCTCCTCTCTCTCTCTCTCTCTCTCTCTCTCTCTCTCTCTCTCTCTCTCTCTCCCTCTCTCTCTCTCTCTCTCTCTCTCTCTCCCCTCTCTCTCTCTCTCTCTCTCTCTCTCTGCCTCTCTCTCTCTCTGCCTCTCTCTCTCTCTCTCCTCTCTCTCTCTCTCTCTCTCTCTCTCTCTCTCTCTCCCTCTCTCTCTCTCTCTCTCTCTCTCTCTCTCTCTCTCTCTCTCTCCTCTCTCTCTGCCCCTCTCTCTCTCTCTCTCTCTCTCTCTCTCTCTCTCTCTCTGCCTCTCTCTCTGCCTCTCTCTCTCTCTCTCTGCCTCTCTCCTGCCCTCTCTCTCTCTCTGCCCTCTCTCTCTCTGCCTCTCTCTCTCTCTGCCTCTCTCTCTCTCTGCCTCTCTCTCTCTCTCTGCCTCTCTCTCTGCCTCTCTCTCTCTCTCTCTCTCTCTCTCTCTCTCTCTCTCTCTCTCTCTCTCTCTCTCTCTCTCTCTCTCTCTCTCTCTCTCTCTGCCTCTCTCTCTCTGCCTCTCTCTCTCTCTGCCTCTGTCTCTCTGCCTCTCTGCCTCTCTCTCTCTGCCTCCCCTCTGCCTCTCTCTCTCTCTGCCTCTCTCTCTCTCTCTCTGCCTCTGCCTCTCTCTCTCTCTCTCTCTCTCTCTCTCTCTCTCCCCTCTTTCTCTCTCTCTCTCTCTCTCCTCTCTACCTCTCTCTCTCTCTCTCTCTCTCTCTCTCTCTCTCTCTCTCTCTCTCTCTCTCTCTCTCTCTGTCTCTCTGTCTCTGCTCTCTCTGCCTCTCTCTCTCTCTCTCTCTCTCTCTCTCTCTCTCTCTCTCTCTCTCTCTCTCTCTCTCTCTCTCTCTCTCTCTCTCCAGGGTACAACATTTAACCCTTATTTAATATATATATATATATATATATATATATATATATATATATATATATATATATATATATATATATATATATATATATATATATATATATACACAGTGGGGTATGCTATAACGAACGGATCCTACTACGAATATTCCTATAACGAGCGGTTTTACCTATAAAATTGTGAATACTATAACGAACGAAACTCCTACAACGAACATAATTTAATTTTTTTTTTCTTTTCTAATTTATTGTTTTATTATTACAAATATTAATGATATTCTTTATTTCAGGGGTTTAGATGCATATTTATGCATGTTTTTACAATTTTTACAATTTTATATTATATTTTTCAGTGTTAAGTGGTTGTATTTGGGGGCCTGGAACGGATTAATCCTATAACAAACGATTGCTATAACGAACAAGGTTCTAGAACCAATTAGATTCGTTATAGCATACCCCACTGTATATATATACATTGGGGTATGCTATAACGAACGTAATTGGTTCCAGAACCTCGTTCGTTATAGTATTCGTTCGTTATAGGATTAATCCTTTCCAGGCCCCCAAATACAACCACTTAACACTGAAAAAATTCTGTGGAAAATGTAAAAAATACGGTACTTTATCTTACCTTAGTGTTATTCAGCATGCAGGTACCCCTAAACACTGGCACATCACTATCACTTCCACTGGGAGTCTTGGCTTTAAGGTCCTCAAACAATTGTTTAGCCTTCTCACAAATTATAGCTTCACTAATGTTACCACCTGCCATTTCTTTCTCCTTTATCCACACTAAGAGTAAATTTTCCATCTCTTCAATCACATTACACTTTGCTTTGCTAAGTCTAAAGATTCCCTTAGCCACTTGCACAGTTTTTAACTCCTCTTTATTCTTCAAAATCGTACATATAGTCGATTTAGCCATCCCATATTCATCACTAAGTTTCGCAATGCTTCTTCCATTCTCACGTTTCTTTACAATTTCTTTCTTAGTTTCAAGGGTTATTAGCTTTCTCACTCGCTTTGGACGACTCATTGTTACAATTTTATACTTGTATAACAAAATAGTTATACAAATAACGCGAATTTCCACATCAAAAGATGAAATTTCAACAATAACAGTGGTGCACTGGCTACACAATGAGACAAAGATGGCGCCTGACGCTCTTGTTGTGGTCGCGGTACAACAATATTCATGCGCCAGGCGAAATAGTCCCGTATTCATCCGCGTTCGTTGTAGGAGTTGCGTTCGTTATAGCATTCTCAATTTTATAGGTAAAACCGTTCGTTATAGGAATATTCGTAGTAGGATCCGTTCGTTATAGCATACCCCACTGTACAGTATTACCCCGCCTAACGCGGTTTCACTTAGCGCGTTTTACCGTATACGCGGTGCCTCGCCAGAGCTGAACTTTCACTGAACATGGGTTTTTTCCACATATACGCGGTGGGTGTCCGGCTCGAGACGCTCTTTTTAGATTTGCCCCACCCGCCACCCGCCCGCCTGCCTGCCTGTGCTCCTCGCCTCTCCCTCCTCCTCCCTCCGCTTGGGCAAGCCGCGCGGTAAAGTTGCGCAGTGTGTGTCTTTGTTGCGTTATCACTGACGTCATATGACGTATCGGACTGTGATTGGCCATGCATCCCTACCCCCCTCTGCTGCTAGCTGTAATTGGCTTAAAGTATTATGACGTGACCACCCGGGGGAGGGAGGGAGGGAGGAAAGACGACGCTTGACCTAGCCGTGGCAGTTTCATCCCTCAAGGCCACACCGTGTAAACGCGCATCCATTGTTCCGTAAAATGGCTTCCGCCGGACCGCCACCACCACCAGAGAGAGACCTTTCCTTACCTGGACCCAGCGGCACTAAGCCAAAGAAGACACGACGTTCCTTAAGCTACGAGGTGAAGTACCAGATTATTCAAGATTTGGAGAAAGGAACACGGCAAGTTGATCTCGCGCGCCAGCATGGCGTCAACGAATCTACGATTCGCACGATCAAGAAGGATGCAGCCAAGATCAAAGAGCACATGAAAATCACAAAGTCTGCAGGTGCTTCATCGATCAGGTATTGCCAGAACAGGGTGCTGGCAAAAGTGGAAAATTTGCTGGTGAGTTATTTGATTCATCAGGCGCGACGCAACATGGTGGTGGACACGCGCTCAGTGCAGGAGTACGCACGTGAGCTATACGCAGCAGTGTCACGTAAGCTGGGAATTGCAGAGCCCAAACCCTTCAATGCTTCCTCTGGTTGGCTGCATAGGTTTAAGAAGAGGAACAAGATCACCAACATCAACATTGGTGGTGAGGAAGCGAGTGCTGACCGTGTGGCGGCTAGAGATTTTCCTCCGTTCTTACGTGAGATTATGGAGGAAGGACAGTACACCGACGACCAGGTGTTTAACATGGACGAATCTGGTCTTTTCTGGAAAAAGCTACCGTCCAAGACCTTTGTTGTAAAGAATGCCAGCAAGATTCGGGGCCGGAAGATGCAGAAGGAACGCATCACCGTCCTGTTTACCACCAATGCCTCCGGTACCTGTAAACCAAAGTTATCGGTGATTCACACAGCCCTCAAGCCGCACGCCTACAAGAATATGGACATGAACAAGCTTAATGTCCACTGGCTAACCGCACGTAAGGCGTGGATGTCCTCTTCTCTGTCCCTCTTCTGGTTTTTGACCTTTCTTTTTGTTCCCCAGCGTAATGTCGCGAGCAACAAGATATTTCCATTTCAATATTTTTTGTTATGTGAGCGCTTACCTGGACTCGCCCCTACTTGTGGATCGTCACCCCCCAGCGTAAAAGTGGTCTTCCTTCCTCCCAACACTCGTCATTAATCCAGCCCATGAGCCAGGGTTGATTTGCAATGTATGAAAACTCGTACTCTGCAAAGTTCAAAGCTCCTGAGCGACTCTACCAACACCAGGATGAGTTGCATGTGGCTGGGTGACACCGACAGCAGTATAAGCGAGGACAAGAACAAGAGGTGGCGGCTCCAGAACTGCCGTCAAACAACACGAAGGGTTTCGCGATAAACAAACTGCTTAGACTTCTTGGTGGGCGGCGGATCTGAAGCTATTGCTACGATTGGAAATCACGCGCCAGAGACGCCAATGTTGCATAGCATACCAGCTGAGAAGAGAGTGAACCTGTGACTGGTGGCGGGTTCGGAGCTGTTGCAGTAGCAGTGGACCTTGCCAGAAAGCTGCGCTCAATATTACAGCTGAAGGCTTCTCCGAGACCACCATAACATCCTGGAAGTGATGAAGTTCCTGAAGTGACTGCCCGGCGAGATGTTGGAAGAAGATCCGTCAGTGAAGAAAGGAGGAAGAAAGGTGCGTCATTCTCCGAAGACCGCGGTTTAAGTGTGCCATAGAGTGTGCAAGAGAAAATAAATCCTTCCTTTCGCGACAATAGCGATGACCGCTATGAAGTCTTCCATTCGGCTGGTGCAGGCTATGGAGCCGTACATCACGGTGTATCAAGACAACATAAACACCAGCACGTCAAAAGCATAACCGAGTTCTTAAGCCCGCAACCCACCACCAGCCAGCCCAAGCCAGTGATAGTGAGCAGAAGTACAGAAGACAGTGAAGATGACTTTGAGGATTTGTCAGGAAGGCCATAACAACTAATGAGCGAGCAGTGATGACTCACCTGAGGGCCACTAGCCTGCCCTCTGAACCAGCCTCCATCCCCGTCGCCCGACCCATCCCTCTTCTACTACCGTAAGTGTTCCACCTAACTTTTAGTTTTCTACTTCAACCTTTATTTTCCTATGTTAACCTTTATTTTTCCTAACCTAACCTCTTCTATATTGCTTGTTTTTCATACCATCATAAAGTTAAGATAAAATTTTTACTACAACATAGTTATGTAATAGTCAAAAAATGGAGTTTGAGGTCGGGCAGTTCTATTAGAATTAATCCCTTGCTTATATTCTGTTTGGAGTTTGGAGGTCGGGCGGTTTCTATTGGAATATCCCATATGTTCTGTTGTTCATAGCAGTTTCACTTAACACAGTACCTGGGTTTTATTGACCGTTAAGTGAAATATATATATATATTAATATATATATATATATATATATATATATATATATATATATATATATATATATATATATATATATATATATATATATATATATATATATATATATATATATATATATATATATATATATATAACACTATATTTGTGTTGTTAATTCTATTGAGATTTTACCTGTCTGGCCTATTAGTATATTACATTCCTTGGGAATTTTATAAATGCAACCAAATGTTAATCAAGAACTCCCCAACAACACAATTGGTTGCATTTATAAAGTTCCTTGCAAGAGATGTAATATGTTTTACTTAGCCAGACAGGTAAAAGATCTTGCAACTAGAATTAAACAACACAAATACAGTGTTAGGACAGGCCAGAATCCAATGCTCTGTTTGTTCATTTGAGGATAACAAGCATTGCATTGACTGGGATAATGCCTCCTCAATATTACCATATAATTCAATTGATAGTAGGAACATCATAGAATCTAGTCTTATTAAACATACAGAAGCATTCAACATGAATTTGAGTAACGGCATGTACCAAGCTGGACAATTTTGTATTTAGAAGATTTGTAACCAGGTGAGAAGGCGGGTCACCTGACCATCTGATCTGACCACCAACGTTGTGTGCTATTTAAAGATTAGTAGGGTCATTACCTATACCTGACCATTGTAGACTTGGTCTCACCCTCTTCTGTATATATACACATCGGTTTGTATTCTCTCTCTGTTTGTACTCACCCTGAGATGTGAATTACAGAAAAGCGCTGAGAACCGTGTTTTTCTTCTTTCAGCAGCCATATATAATATATATATATATATATATATATATATATATATATATATATATATATATATATATATATATATATATATATATATATATATATATATATATATATATATATATATAATAAGTGTTGCTTTCATATTCTTATGTAGAGTAATGTGATATGCTTACATGTCTTTACATGCCATGGCCTCACTTTTTCATTAATGGTTAGCTACTTATATTGTTCCATTTATTAACATTAAATAACATTCAGGTACTTCAAGCAACCATATTATTTTTTCATTAATTTTACTACAGCTAAAATCATGGTCACATTTTCTTCAGTTTTATATGTAGAACCAATCAGTCACTGGTTTTTATAGCTTCATAAACAATGCGGCAGCTGTCTAGTCTTCTCTAATATTCCACGTGTTATTAATAAATTGTATTGATAATTTTGCCAAACATTAATTGAATGACTCAGAAACATTAATTAAAATATATATGAACAGTAAATAAGTGTTCTTTCATATTCTTATGTAAAGTAATGCGATATGTTTTTCAGATGACTTGCCTCATGCATCTCACTTTTTTCTTTACCATTATCGTTAGCTACTTCTATTGTTCCATTTATTAACATTAAATAACATTACTTAAAACAACCATATTAATTTTACTACAGCTACAACCAAGGTCTTATTTTCTTCAGTTTTATATGTAGAACCAGTCAGTCACTGGTTTTGTAATCAACGAAAACAATGCTGTGTCATTTCCTGCGTGTGTTTTAATATTCCCGTATTATTAATGTTGCATTGCTCATTTTTATAAACATTAATTCAATAAAAAGACATTCAGTAATAAACATGACGCTGTTTACGATTATGCGCCGCCTGCGTTGGCGGGCGTTCAAGCTGAAATTCAAGTTTCGCCGTCAATTATTTATTTATTTATTTTTTTTGTGTGTTCCAAAAAATCGTTAAGAATTAAAAACTTCGCGAAGTTGACTACTATAAGACATTTAACCCTTCAATATGTCTTCAAAGAGACCATGATGCAGAGAAAGTGGTGCTAGTGCTTCCACAGCACAAGTCACTATCTATCCAGGAAAAGGGTGAATTTCCATGGTCATGCACCGGTCAGGACTAGAGAGGTACAACCTGTATTAAGTTTTGTTGTTGTGTTTGGTGGTACACAGCTATTAAGTTTTGTTGTTTTTTAAATCACAAGTCCAGTAACATTTTGTATTTTGTAATTTATAGTCCTAATTTGGTTATTTATAGACAATCCAATATACAGTTTTTTCATAATTCACAATCCAATATAATAAATACCTATATCACTGGTACAGTGGTCCCTCGGTTAACGAACACAATTCGTTCCAGAGGGTCGTTCGTTAACCGAAATTTTTGTTAACCGAATCCATCATTTCAATGGGATATTGGGTAATTGGTTCCAGCTCACAGAAAAGTACATACAAAGTAAAAAAAATGCAGTAAAGTACATTTACTTTGAGATGTGTATGTAGAATGTTCCTGGTTGATGATGATGATGGGAATTAGAAGTGGGGGTGGAGGAGAAGGGAGAAGAGAAGGAAGTGGGGGTGGAGGAGAAATCACCTTTCAGGGGACCCATGCTTGATGCAGTAATTTCACCAATAAAATTTTTAGTTCACTTGGTGTAATTCAAGATTATTTTATTTAAATCAACACTGCACTGCACCACTATATATTAATATGTAAATAAATTTCAGAATGGCCAATAATTTCAATGAAAAATGCAAAAATATTCAAGATACCAACAAAATAGATGTTCATCACTGTTTTCAAAGCCCAGTATGGTGCTGCCACACACACATATAACAGTACAGTATGGTGCTGCCACACACACATATAACAGTACAGTATGGTGCCTCACACACACACATATAACAGTACAGTATGGTGCTGCCACACACACATATAACAGTACAGTATGGTGCTGCCACACACAATATAACAGTACAGTATGGTGCCTGCACACACACATAACAGTACAGTATGGTGCACCTTACACACATATAACAGTACAGTGTGGTTAACACCACACACACATATAACAGTACAGTATGTAGTTGCTGCCACACAAATATAACAGTACAGTGTGGTTGCTGCCACACACACATATAACAATTTTGGTATGGTTAACACACACATAACAGTACAGTATAGTTGGCTGCCACACACACATATAACAGTACAGTATGGTGCTGCCACACACACATATAACAGTACACTGGTATGGTGCTGCACACACATATAATAACAGTACAGTATGGTGCTGCCACACACATATAACAGTACAGTATGGTGCTGCCCCCACACACACACATATAACAGTACTGGTATAGTGCTGCCCCACACACATATAACAGTACAGTATGGTGCTGCCACACACATATAACAGTACAGTATGGTGCTGCCACACACACACATATAACCAGTACAGTATGGTGCTGCCACACACACACATATAACAGTTCAGTATGGTGCTGCCACACACACACACATAACAACAGTACAGTATGGTGCTGCCATACACACACATATAACAGTACAGTATAGTTAACATACACACACACACATATAACAGTACCAGTATGGTGCTGCCACACACCACACACATATAACAGTTCATTATGGTGCTGCCACACACACACATAACAGTACAGTATGGTGCTGCCATACATATAACAAGGTATGACAGTGCCTTACACACACATAACAGTACAGTATGGTTTAACACACACATATAGCAATTACAGTGTGGTTGCTGCCACACACACATATAACAATTACAGTATGGTGCTGCCACACACATATAACAGTACAGTATGGTGCTGCCACACACATATAACAATTTTTACAGTATAGTGCCACACACACATATAACAGTACAGTATGGATTGCTGCCACACACAAATATAACTTTCAGTACAATTATGGTGCTGCCACACACACACACATAACAATTTGCAGTATGGTGCTGCCACACACACTCAGTACAGTATGGTGCTGCCACACACACACATATAACAGTACAGTGTAGTTAACCTTACACCTAAAATATAACAGTACAGTATAGTTGCTGCCACACACACTATAACAGTACAGTATGGTGCTGCCACACACACACATATAACAGTGCAGTATGGTGCTGCCACACACACATATAACAGTACAGTATGGTGCTGCCACACACACATATAACAGTACAGTATGGTGCTGCCCACACACACATATAACCAGTACAGTATGGTGCCCACACACACATATAACAGTACAGTATGGTGCTGCCACACACATATAACAGTACAGTATGTGCCACACACATATAACAGTACAGTATGGTGCTGCCACACACACATATAACAGTACAGTATGGTGCTGCCACACACATATAACAGTACAGTATGGTGCTGCCACACACACATATAACAGTACAGTGTGGTTGCCACACACATAACAGTACAGTGACAGTTGCTGCCACACACATAACAGTACCAGTGTGGTGTTGCCTACACCACGTATAACAGTACAGTGGCGGTGCTGCCACACATATAACAGTACAGTATGGTGCTGCCACACACATATAACAGTACAGTATGGTGCTGCCACACACATATAACAGTACAGTATGGTGCTGCCACACACACATATAACAGTACGGTATGGTGCTGCCACACACATATAACAGTGCAATTATGGTGCTTGCCCACACACACATATAACAGTACAGTATGGTGCCACACACACATATAACAGTACAGTATGGTGCTTATACACACACATATATGAGTACAGTATGGTGCTGCCACACACCGTATAACATTTGGTATGGTGCCGCACATAACAGTGCAGGGTAATGGTAACCTTTTACCGCACATAACCAATTACGGTATGGTAACCTGCCACACACATATAACAGAGGTACAGTATGGTTGCTTGCACACACACATATAACAGTGCAATTATGTGCTGCCACACACACATATAACAGTACCAGTATGGTTGCCACACACACATATAACGAGTACCAGTGTAGTTGCTGCCACACATAACGGTACAGTATGGTGCTGCCCACACACACATATAACAGTACAGTATGGTTAACACACGCATATAACATTTGATATGGTTGCTGCCACACACACATAAAAGGAAGTACAGTATGGTGCTGCCACACACACATATAACAGTACAGTATAGTTAACATACACACACACATAACAGTTACAGTATGGTGCTGCCACACACATATAACAGTACAGTATGGTGCTTTTGCCACACACACACATATACCAGTACAGTATGGTGTGCACACACATATAACAGTACAGTATGAATTGCTGCCACACACACATATAACAGTTACGGTATGGTTAACGCCACGCACGCCATAACGGTACGGTATGGTTAACATACGCACACATATAACAGTACGGTATGGTTGCTGCCACACACATATAGCAGTACAGTATGGTGCTGCCACACACATATAACAGTACGAAATAGTTGGCTGCCACACACACACATAACAATTGAGTATAGTTGCTGCCACACACACACATAACAGTACAGTATGGTGCTGCCACACACACACATAACAATTACCCAGTCATGGTGCTGCCACACACACATATAACAGTACAGTATGGTGCTGCCACACACATAACACAGTACGGTATAGTTAACGCCACACACACATATAACAGTACAGTATGGTGCTGCACACACACATATAACAGTACAGTATGGTGCTGCACACACACATATAACAGTACAGTATGGTTAACACACACACATATAACCCAGTACAGTATGGTGCTGCCACACACACACATAACAGTACGGTATGGACAACATACACACACACACATAACAGTGCAGAAGTATGGATTGCTGCCACACACATATAACGGTACGGTAGCTAGTTGCCCTTGCACATATAACAGTGCAGTGTGGTTAACTGCCACACACGTATAGCAGTACAGTGGTGCTGCCCACACACATATAACAATTGAGTGTGGTGCTGCCCCACACACATATAACAGTGCAGTATGGTGCCGCCCACACACATATAACGGTACCAGTATGGTGCTGCCACACACCGTATAACAGTACAGTGTGGTGCTGCCACACACACACATATAACGGTACAGTATGGTTAACATACACACACACACACATAACAGTACCAGTATGGTGCTGCCACACATATAACGGTACAATATGGTTATACACACACACACATATAACAGTGCAGTATGGTTGCTGCCACACACACACATATAACAGTACAGTGTGGTTGCTGCCACACACACATATAACAGTACAATATGGTTAACTAGCACACACATATAACAGTACAGTATGGTGCTGCCACACACATATAACAGTGCAATTGTGGTGCCACACATATAACAGTATAGTATGGTGCGCCACACACACATATAGCAATTACCCAGTATGGTGCTGCCACACACACATATAACAGTACAGTATGGTGCTGCCACACACACATACTCAACAGTACAGTATGGTGCTGCCACACACACATATAACAGTACAGTATGGTGCTGCCACACACACATATAACAGTACAGTATGTGCTGCCACACACACATATAACAGTACAGTATGGTGCTGCCACACACACACACATATAACAATTACAGTATGGTGCTGCCCCCACACACACTATAACAGTACAGTATGGTGCTGCCACACACACACATAACAGTACAGTATGGTGCTGCCACACATACACACACATAACAGTACAGTATTAGTTGCTGCCACACACATGTAACGGTGCAGTGTGGTTGCTGCCACACACATATTGAGTACCGGTATGGTTGCTGCCACACACATATAACGGTACGGTCATGGTTAACGCCGCGCGCATATAACAGTGCAGTATGGTTAACACTTACACACATAACCAGTGCAGTATGGTTAACCTTTACACACATATAACAGTGCAATTGTAGTTGCTGCACACACACATAACAGTACAGAATAGTTGCTGCCACACACATATAACAATTACAGTGTAGTTAACATACACACCCACATAACAGTACAGTATGGTTGCTTGCCACACACACAGCAATTACCAGTGGCAAGTTGCTGCCACACACACATATAACAGTACAGTATGGTGTGCCACACACACAGCATAACAGGGTACACAGGTATGGTTAGCACACACACACATATAGCCAGTGCAGTGTGGTTGGCTGCCCACACACATGTAACAATTGCACTTTATGGTGCTTGCCACACACACACACATAACAGTGCAGTGTGGTGCTGCCACACACACATATAACAGTGCAGTATGGTTGCTGCCACACACACATATAACAGTACGGTATGGTGCACCTTACACACACATATAACAGTACAGTATGGTGCTGCCACACACACATATAACAGTACAGTATGGTGCTACCCACACACACATAACAGTACAGTATGGTGCTGCCACACACACATATAACAGTACAGTATGGTGCCACACACATATAACAGTACAGTGGTGCTGCCCACACACACATATAACAGAGTACAGTGGTGCTGCCACACAAACATATAACAGTACAGTATGGTGCTGCCACACACACATATAACAGTACAGTATGGTGCGCCACACACATATAACAGTACGGTATGGTGATGCCACACACACATATAACAGTACAGTATGGTGCTTTGCCACACACACATGTAACAATGCAGTATGGTGCTGCCACACACACATAACAGTACAGTGTGGTGCTGCTTACACACATAACAGTACAGTATGGTGCTTTTTTATATAACAGTACAGTATGGTGCTGCCACGCACACACATATAACAGTCCCAGTATGGTGCTTACACACATATACCAGTACAGTATGGTGCTGCCACACACATATACCAGTACAGTATGGTGCCACACACACATATACCAGTACAGTATGGTGCTGCCACACACACACATATAACAGTACAGTATGGTTGCACGCCCACACACACATATAACACCAGTACAGTATGGTGCTGCCACACACATATAACAGTACAGTATGGTGCTGCCACACACACATATAACAGTACCAGTATGGTTAACGCACACACACATATAACAGTACAGTATGGTGCTGCCACACACATAACAGTACAGTATGGTGCTGCCCACATATAACAGTACAGTATGGTTAACATACACACACATATAACGACACAGTGTGGTTTTTGCCACACACACATATAACAGTACAGTGTGGTGCCACACACATATAACAAAATTTACAGTATGGTGCTGCCACACACACATATAACAGTACAGTGTGTTGCTGCCCCCACACACACATATAACAAGTACAGTATGTTGCTGCCCCACACACATATAACAGTACAGTGTGGTGCTGCCCCACACACATATAGTACAGTGTGGTGCTGCCACACACACACATATAACCCAGAGTACAGTGGTGCTACACACACACATGCTGCTTAATTGCAAAGTGTGTAGTTGCTGCTACACACACATACTCCAGCAGTACCCAGTATGGTGCTGCCACACACACATATAACAGTACAGTATGGTTAACCGCCACACACACATATAACAGTACACTATGGTGCCACACACACACATATAACAGTGGTATGGTGCTGCCCACACACACACATATAACAGTACAGTATGGTGCTGCCACACACCCACATATAACAGTACAGTATGGTGCTGCCCACACACACACACATATAACAGTACACTATGGTGCTGCCACACACACACATATATAACAGTATAGTATGTTTTGCCCACACACATATAGCACAGTACAGTATGAGTTGCTGCCCCACACACATATAACAGTACAGTATGGTGCTGCCACACACACATATAACAGTACACTGTGGTGCACCGCCACACACATAACAGTACAGTATGGTGCTGTTACACACATATAACAGTACAGTATGGTGCTGCCCCCACGCCATGTAACAGTACAGTATGGTGCTGCCACACACACATATAACAGTACAGTATGGTGCTGCCACACACACATATAATAACAGTACGGTATGGTGCTGCCACACACACATATAACAGGTACAGTGTGGTGCTGCCCCACACACATGCAACAGTACAGGTATAGTTGCTGCCACACACACACAACAGTACAGTGTGGTGCACCACACACATATAACCCAATTTGCTATGGTGCTGCCACACACACACACAACAGTACAGTATGGTTAACACACACATGTAATTACCAGTTTGGTGCTGCCACACACACATATAACAGTACACACTATGGTGCTGCCACACACACACACACATATAACAGTACAGTATGGTGCTGCCACACATACAGCAACAATGTAGTATGGTGCTGCCCCACACACATATAACAGTACAGTGTGGTGCTGCCCACACACACATGTAACAGTACAGTATGGTGCTGCCACACATACACACATAACAGTACAGTATGGTGCTGCCACACACACACATATAACCCAGTACAGTATAGTTAACCTTTATATAACAGTACAGTATGAATTCTGCCCACACACACATATAACAGTATGGTATGGTGCTGCCCCACACACATATAACAGTGCAGTATGGTGCTGCCACACATACATATAACAGTACAGTATGGTGTGCCCCACACACATATAACAGTGCAATGTGGTGCTGCCCCACACACATATAACAGTACAGTATGGTGCTGCCCCACATACATAACAGTACAGTATGGTGCTGCCTCACACACATATAACAGTACAGTATGGTGCTGCCACACACACATATAACAGTTCAGTATGGTGCTGCCCCCACACACACACATATATAACAGTACGGTATGGTGCTGCCACACATACATATAACAGTACAGTATTGTGCTGCCCCCTGCACACATATAACAGTACAGTATGGGGTGCTGCCCACACACACATATAGCAGTACAGTATGGTGCTGCCCCACATACACATAACAGTACAGTATTTGTGCTGCCCCCACATACACATAACAGTACAGTATGGTGCTTACTTACACACACACACATATAACAATTACAGTATGGTGCTGCCCCACATACACACATAACAATTACAGGTATGGTGCTGCCACACACCTATATAACAGTACAGTATGGTTAACCTTACACACACATATAACAGTACAGTATGGATTGCTTGCCACACACACACATATAACAGTACCAGTATGGTGCCACACACACATATAACAGTACAGTATGGTGCTGCCACACACATATATAACAGTACAGTATGGTGCTGCCCACACACACATAACAGTACAGTATGGTGCTTGCCACACACATACACATAACAGTGCAGTATGGTGCCTTACACACATATACACATAACAGTACAGTGGTGCTGCCACACACACATATAACAAAGTGCAGTATGGTGCTTGCCACACACACACACATATAACAGTACAGTATGGTTAACCTTGCACATATATAACAGTACAGTATAGTGCTGCCACACACACACACATAACAGTACAGTATGGTGCTGCCACACACTATAACAGTACAGTGTGGTGCTGCTACACACACATATATAACAATTACAGTATGGTGCCACACATATAACAGTACAGTATGGTTGCTGCCACACACATATAACTGTTACAGTATATGGTGCTGTCACACACATATAACAGTACAGTATGGTGCTGCACACACATATAACAGTACAGTATGGTGCTGCCACACACATAACAGTACAGTATGGTGCTGCCACACATACACATAACAGTACAGTATGGTGCTGCCACACATACACATAACAGTACAGTATGGTGCTGCCCACACACACATATAACAGTACAGTATGGTGCTGCCACACACACATATAACGACACAGTATGGTGCTGCCACACATACACATAACAGTACAGTATGGTGCTGCCACGCCCACACATAACAGTACAGTATGGTGCTGCCCCACACACACATATAACAGTACAGTATGGTGCTGCCACACACACATATAACAGTACCAGTGTGTTGCTTACCCACACACATATAACAGTACAGGGTATGGATTGCTGCCACACACACATATAACAGTACAGTATGGTGCTGCCACATACACATAACAGTAATTGCAATTGTAATGGTGCTGCCCCCACACACACATATAACAGTACAGTGTGGTGTTGCCACACACACATATAACAATTGCAATATGGTGCTGCCCACACACACATATAACAAGTACAGTATATGAGGTGCTGCCACACACACATATAACCAGTACAGTATGGTGCTGCCACACATACACATAACAGTACAGTATGGTGCTGCCCCACATACATAACCAGTACAGTATGGTGCTGCCCCACACATACATAACATTGACTGGTGCTGCCACACACATATAACCCAGTACAGTATGGTGCTGCCACACATCGCGCCAACAGTACAGTATGGTGCTTGCCACACATACACATAACAGTACAGTATAGTTAACCTTACACACATATAACAGTACGGTATGGATGCTGCCACACACACACATATAACAGTACAGTATGGGTGCTTGCCACACACACATATAACAGTACCCAGTATGGTGCCACACACACACATATAACAGTACAGTATGTAAGGGTCACTGCACACACACACACACACATAACAGTACAGTTAACACACACACACACACATAACAGTACAGTATGTGGTGCTGCCCACACACATATAACAGTACAGTATGGTGCTGCCACACACACACATATAACAGTACCCAGTATGGTGCTGTCACACATATAACATTTTAGTATGGTGCTGCCACACACACACACACATATAACCAGTACAGTATGTGCCTTACACACATATAACAGTACAGTATGGTGCTTGCCTTACACACACACATATAACAGTACAGTATGGTGCTGCC
>NW_024742452.1:0-2500 GCF_018991925.1 Homarus americanus
ATGTTTCAGTTACGTATTGCTTCTGGGTACATTGTTTGTATACCAACACTGTCTAGGATACATTGTTTTGTATACCAATCTAGGTACATGTTTGTATACCTACACTGTCTAGGTACATTGTTTGTATACCTACACTGTCTTACATTGTTTGTGTATACCAACACTGTCTAGGTACATTGTTTGTATACCAACACTGTCTAAGTTACATGTTTGTATACCTACACTGTCTAGGTACATTGTTTGTATACACTGTCTAGGTACATTGTTTGTATACAACTGTCTAGGTACGTGTTTGTATACCAACACTGTCTAGGTACATTGTTTGTATACCAACACTGTCTAGGTACATTGTTTGTATACCTACACTGTCTCGGTACATTGTTTGTATACCTGCACTGTGTGTGTCTTGGCAGGGTGTGGTTTCCTTAACACGGTCATATCGCATGGTTAACTTAAGTACTTTGTGGGACGAGCCTTGTTGTCACTGTAGGGTGTGTCAACTTATGGGTGTACCCCTGCTCGTCTACTTACTGTTATATGTGTTGTATCTTTCTGGGCTGTAAGCTGTGGTATGATAAACAATAATTACACTGGGCTGCCGCTTCCTTCTTGCAGAAGGTATCAGCTTTGGTCCGAGACTGAGGGTTGTTCTGCCAGTCAGTTAAAGCAGCACGTTTATCATTGAAATACACTGATTGACGGGTCATTTTCATCAAACCAGTCCTGGTGTATTCTTTCAATCTGGACGAGGGTCTCTGCAGGTTTTTGTCATGACAGTGTCGAGAATATCCCATTCGGCACTGGGATTTGGTTTCGGGTTGTTTATCAGCCCATGCTCGAGATGTCTCTGGCTTGTGCTACGCTGGATCCTCCAGGCTAGTGTTAAAACCTCTTCTAGGGTTGCTGCCTTCGCCGTTTGCGGGTGACGTGTAGTGAGAGCTTGGCTCTGATGAGCAGATGATCAGTGTCGCAGTGGTCTGAGCCACGCATGGCATGGATGATGAGGATATCTCGGCGATCCCTTTCTCCGACAATGATGTAGTCAATGAGATGCCAGTGTTTGGATCGTGGGTGTTGCCACGAACCCTTGAACTTGTCGGCCTGCCCAAACAAGGTATTGGTGATAGTGAGGTTGTGTGCAGCATACTTGCTGAGGAGGAGTAGGCCATTGTGATTACACTTGCCTATTCCATTTCTCCCTATGGTTCCCTGCCAAATGTAAGCATCTCTGCCAACTCTGGCACTGAACTCACCAAGGAACACAACCTTATCTTCTCTGGGGATAGAGGTTAGCACTCTGTCAAGGTCGGCGTCAAAGGCCTCTTTGGTGTCATCCTCTGCATCCAGTGTTAGGGTGTATGCACTGATGAAGAAGGCATGACGTGAGTGATTCAGTGGGACTCGAAGCATCATGAGGCGCTCGTTGATCCCAACAGACATTTCAGTTAGCCTGCGTAGGATGCATTGGTGGATGGCAAAGTCAACTCCATAAATGCGGTTTTTCTCTGCAGCAGGTTTACCCTTCCAGAAGAAGGTATAGCCAGACCCCATTCTGTGAGTCGACCCTCATCTGGGAGCCTGGAGTCAGTAATGGCTGCTATGTCGATGTTATACCTCGCCAGCTGCCAGTATCCAGAAGGCTCCTGACATTCCATGCAGCAACCATAAGAGGTTGGATAGTTTTTGTTTTGGTTGGTTCTTTAGGCAGGTTATGTTTAGGGCACCTTTTGTAGCCCCCTCCAAATGTGGGGTGAGCAGAGTGGCTCCTCGAAAGGATTGCTTAGTCGCACAGACAGGACCGGATTGCACTGCTGTCTAGATCCCGGTGCATAAACGACCATCTTATCTATGGCGCCCAAGTGCAGAGTTGTGACTAGAGACTCCCGGCAGTCATCTCTGCCTTTCCCCGTCGCCACTCATCCGTCGCCATTGGACTTTTGGGGTATAAGGGTTTGATGATGATGATGAGTACGATGAGGTGGATGAAGGCTGCACGTGAGTTGATTTATGTGGAGAGGCGTTACCGCAGAGTGCAATCATACATCTTCGATCTCCCTTTTCCTGATCCAGTTGTGCAAGTGTTGCAACGACTCGGGAGAGAGAGAGTTGCAATGGACTGCCGATAGCCCAGTTTGTTGGGTTTTGCCTTAATAGCCTGTCCATCAGGCATTGCCTTCGTCCTCTGGTGTAGTCGTTGGGTTCCCATGGTGGTCAACTCTTCCGCCTACACCGCCGTTGGGGTCTTGTTGGAGCTCTGTAAGTATGTCTGCCTGATGCAGGGCTCCACTACAGATTTTTCATTCAGGGTTTACTCCCGTAGCCTTATACCTACCAAGGTTAATCCACAAGTCAGTGGGGCGGTGGTTGGTAGGACCCAGGACGTGTGCACATGCCAGTGGGCCCATGCGCCGTCCCTCTGGGGTCCACTGCTGCTCCGAGATCTCCTGTTGGTCTAGCCTGGGCTCGCGAGGCACCCAGTTACCGTGTGTTGCCACGAGTA
>NW_024742452.1:7500-40719 GCF_018991925.1 Homarus americanus
GCCAGAGTTGGCAAAGATGCTAACATTTGGCAGGGAACCATAGGGAGAAATGGACTAGGCAAGTGTAATCCCAACGGCCTACTCCTCCTCAACAAGTGTGCTGCACACAACCTCACTATCACCAATACCTTGTTTAGGCAGGCCGACAAGTTCAAGGATTCGTGGTAACGCGCACGATCCAAACACTGGCATCTCACTGACGACATCATTGTGAGAGAAAGAGATAGCCGAGGTATCCTCATCGTGCCATGTGTGGCTCAGACCACTGTGACACTGATCATCGACTTGTCAGAGCCAAGCTCTCACTTTACATCACCCTAAAACGACGAAGGCAGTGAGCCTCCAGAAGAGGTTTTAACACTATGCGTCTGGAGGATCCAGAGGTAGCACATGCTTTCAGAGAGCAGCTCGAACATGGGCAAATCGAGAGACCCTCGGCCAGATTGAAAGAATACACCAGGACTGGTTTGATGAAAATGATCTGGCAATCAATGTACTCATCGATGATAAACATACTGCTTTTACTGACTGTCAGAACAACCCTTAGTCTCGGGCCAAAGTTGATACCTTCCGCAGGAAGAAAGCGGCGGCCCAGCGAGAACTTCGCAATCTAAACAATGACTAGTTTAAAAATATGGCATGTTAAACATTAAAAATTGCATATCAGCACAAGATGACCGAATTTTTCAACTCCACTGAAACATTTTATGGGCCAATCACTCGTGGCACAGACCCCTCCGCTCATCCGATGGTAACTTCATAATTAAAGATGATGAAGGCCTTCTTCAGTGCTGGAAAGAGCACTACCATTCACTGCCCAACCGAAACACCGATGTGGATGTCCTTACTACCCAGCAGGTCCCTCAGCATCCAGAACTGACTCACCTTAGCTATCTTTCATCCCTGGATGAGGTAGCTACTGCCATCAAACAGATGAACAATAACAAAGCCTCAGGGCCTGATGGAATCCTAGCCAAGGTGTAAGAAGCAGGAGGACCTCTGCTTACCAGCCGTCTCCACTCTCTCCTGGAGAACAGATGGGAAAAGTAGGAAATCCCCCAAGCTCTTAAAGATGCCTGCATTGTCAATATTTATAAGAACAAGGGAGACCAGTCAGACTGTGGCAACTTCCGTGGAATCTCACTGCTCTCCGTAGCTGGCAAGATTATCGCCAGAGTCCTCTGAAACAGATTTCTTCCTGAGGCGGAAAACTTCCTCCCAGAATCTCAATGTGGCTTTCGACCATCACGTGGCACCACTGGCATGATCTTTGTTGCTCGCCAGATTCAGGAAAAGTGCAGAGAACAGCGTTGTGGCCTGTGCATGGCTTTCATCGACCTAACCAAGACCTTTGACTCGGTCAACAGTGAAGCCCTCTGGTGGACCCTCAACCGTTTTGGCTGCCCACCAAAATTCAGAGCCATTGTGAGGCAACTTCACATGGCATGAACGGCTGTGTTCTGTACAACGGCACCCAGTCTGAGTTCTTCCCCATCCAAATGGGGGTTAAACAAGGATGTGTACTGGCACCAACTTTCTATTCCATTTTCTTGGCTGCCTTCCTTACTCGTGCCAGTGGCAATTTAGCCGGCGGGGTGAACATCGAATACCGGGTGAAGGGTCTTTTCAACATAAGACGACTCCAGGCAATAACAAAGGTGTCGGCAGCTTCCATTACTGAGCTTCAATATGCAGACGACCTCACCCTTGTTGCTCACACTGAACACGACCTACAGGAGATCCTGAACACCTACACAGATGCGTATGCACACTTCAGCCATCCAGCTTAACGGTACTACCCTCTCTAATGTTACCCACTTTCGTTATCTAGGCTCCCACCTGTCCACCACTGCGGACATCATTGAAAAGATTCAGCATTGGATCAGATGTGTATCTCAAGCCTTTGGCAGAATGCAAAACCATGTCTTCAGCTGTAGAGAGCTGAAATTATCTTCAAAGTTACACGTATATCGAGCAGTGGTCCTCCCCACCCTACTATATGGCAGCGAGACATGGGTCACATACAGGAGGCACCTCAAGGCACTTGAAAACTTTTTTCAACATTGTCTGCGTTCCATCCTCCGAGTTCGCTGGGAAGAGAAGAGAACAAATGCCAGTATTCTTGCTGACACCAACTGTAGGAGCATCGAGGCTACCATTATCCATGAATTATGTTGGACTGCCCATGTTACCCCCATGGACGACAGTAGACTGCCAAAGCAGCTACTTTACAGTCACCTAATGAATAGTAAACGTAACGCTCGTGAGTAACTGAAAAGGTATAAGGATAGTCTGAAGACAAACCTGAAAAGTGCCAAATCGACCCCTTCACCTGGGAGACGATTACTCCACACCGTACCGCTTGAAGGAGCACCACACGAGACGGTGCCAATACTTTAGAGTTAGCCCGACAGCAATCCGAGGCAGACAAGCACCAACACCGGAAAGGCGCTGCCACCGCCCCTCCCGCACTAGGTGTAGCCCTCCACATGTGCAACATCTGTGATCGACTCTGCCGGTCCCGTATCGGCCTCTTTAGTCACCTCAGGCCTCACCAACCTTGGTGACATCCTTAATAACTTATATCATTGTATCACAGCTGGATGATCGTCATACTCGATTCCGAGTGACAGCAAAGTAGTAGTAGTAGTAGTAGTAGTAGTAGTAGTAGTAGTAGGTAATAAAATGGTGGCGAAGGTATGGCTATTGGGGGAGGCTGGAGGCCACAATAAAAAAAGAAAAGAAAAAAGTAGTAGTAGTAGTAGTAGTAGTAGTAGTAGTAGTAGTAGTAGTAGTGAGTGTTTGTTGTTGTGTGTGTGTGTGTGTGTGTGTGTGTGTGTGTGTGTGTTGGTAATCATACACAATACTCACATGATAGTTGGTGTGGTAGTGTGGGGAGTAGTTGAGAAGGACCATTCTAGCCTGAACTAGAGATCACACACTCTTGGTTTCTTCTGTGTTGTTAGTAATTCACTATATCACTTCACTATAACACCCGCAATGTATAAAGCGTTAACAAATCACAGTTTACAAAAGGTTTTGACTAAGCTCTTGATAAACTAAGTCTTACAAACACAGTATATAAAACACTCGGTCCTCAGTAAACTTAACTATGTAAATATTTCGAACTTCAACGTACAGTTACAAAATTGGTATTAAATTATTATATATTAAATTATTATATTATTTTATCATAATTTTTTTACAACTGAGGTTTTGATTCTTGTGTGGACTGCCACTGTGGGAGACATCAAACTGTACTGTATACACTTTAAATATAACCAAGATTTTAATTACAGGCCCCCACACCACCCCCACCGCCCAAAACACGAAATTGTGATAATACGAACTGAAATATTTTAACGAGTCAATTAGATTTGACAGTTGATAAGTTAAAATATTTATATTTACACCATAATAAGTTCCATATATTATTGATAATGACGCATGTTAGACAGGAGATGGTGTATGGTAGACAGGAGATGGTGTATGGTTGACAGGAGATGGTGTATGGTAGACAGGTGATGGTGTATGGTGGACAGGTGATGGTGTATGGTAGACAGGTGATGTTATGGTAATGGTAGACAGGTGATGGTGTATGGTAGACAGGAGATGGTGTATGGTAGACAGGAGATGGTGTATGGTAGACAGGTGATGTGTGGTGAACAGGTGATGGTGTATGGTGGACAGGAGATGGTGTATGGTAGACAGGAGATGGTGTATGGTAGACAGGAGATGGTGTATGGTAGACAGGTGATGTGTATGGTAGACAGGAGATGGTGTATGGTAGATAGGTGATGGTGTATGGTGAGCAGGTGATGGTGTATGGTAGACAGGAGATGGTGTATGGTAGACAGGAGATGGTGTATGGTAGACAAGTGATGGTGTATGTGGTAGACAGGTGATGGTGTATGGTAGACAGGGAGATGGTGTATATGGTAGACAGGAGATGGTGTATGGTAGACAAGTGATGGTGTATGGTAGACAGGTGATGGTGTATGGTAGACAGGAGATGGTGTTATGGTAGACAGGTGATGGTGTATGGTAGACAGGTGATGTGTATGGTAGACAGGTGATGGTGTATGGTAGACAGGAGATGGTGTATGGTAGACAGGAGATGGTGTATGGTAGACAGGTGATGTGTATGGTAGACAGGTGATGGTGTATGGTAGACAGGAGATGATGTATGGTAGACAGGGAGATGGTGTATGGTAAACGGAGATGGTGTATGGTGAACAGGTGATGTATGGTAGACAGGAGATGGTGTATGGTAGATAGGTGATGGTGTATGATAGACAGGAGATGGTGTATATGGTAGACAGGAGATGGTGTATGGTAGACAGGAGATGGTGTATGGTAGACAGGTGATGGTGTATGGTAGACAGGTGATGGTGTATGATAGACAGGTGATGGTGTATGGTACACAGGTGATGGTGTATGGTAGACAGGTGATGGTGTATGGTAGACAAGTGATGGTGTATGGTGACAGAGTGATGGTTATTATGGTAGACAGGTGATGGTGTATGGTAGACAGGTGATGGTGTATGGTAGACAGGTGATGGTGTATGGTAGACAGGTGATAACACCACCACCACCACACACCCATGATAACACCACCACCACCACACACCCATGATAAATCATCACCACACACCCATGATAACACCACCACCACCACACCCATGATAACACCACCACCACCACACACACCCATGATAACACCACACCACCACACACCCATGATAACACCACCACACACCCATGATAACACCACCACCACCACACACCCATGATACCACCACCACCACCAATAACACCCCATGATAACACCACCACCACCACACACCCACAGATAACACCACCACCACCACACACCCATGATAATACCACCACCACACACCCATGATAATCACCACCACCACACACCCATGATAACACCACCACCACCACACACCCATGATAACACCACCACCACCAACACCCATGATAACAATTACCACCACCACACACCCATGATAACACCACCACCACCACACACCCATGATAACACCACCACCACCACACACCCATGATAACACCACCACCACCACACCCATGATAACACCACCACCACCACACACCCATGATAACACCACCACCACCACACACCCATAATATCACCACCACCACACCCATGATAACACCACCACCACAACACCTTCAATATGACACCACACGCACTCCTGATAACACCCCCAATGCACCTTAGCTAAATTGTTCCCTCCCCTTATATCCCAACTCCCTACCAGCCTCACTACACCGGGATTTATCAACAAAACATTCAAGTGATCAGTGCAATGATTGGTTAAGGAACAGTGGTCCGATAGTGTATTCCAAGGGTAATCACCAAAACATACGTGATTCACAGCAGTGTGATACCAGACCGTGGGCACTTTGTTGGTGCCAGTGACAAGGACCACCGCATTATTTACATATACCGTGGGTACTGTGTCGGCGACCCTTAAGTGCGGGAGACAAGGACTTGCTGTGTTTATGACTAGCAAATATTAACAGATGTATACCAGTGTCAGTGGCCCTCAAAGTGCCGCCATTGAGGTTATGGCCACCGGGGACAGACACTTCCGTCAGTCCACAACAACAGATATCAACAGATGGCCACCAATGAAGTACTCCTGAAGCTCCATGTACAATCTAAAGCATGGGAACAGATATCCTGATGGCAGTGTTGTCGCACGACTTAAATCACTGAACATATTCCATGCTCACAGCCGTAGACAGGGGCGTCGTAAGCAAAAGCTCATTAGGACCATCACCTCCACTAGGAAACCAGAGACACCTTCCCTGCAGACCGTACATTTTGCCTCCTTACTGCTCTCAAACGTCACTTCCTTAGCTAATAAATTTGAAGAACTGGCAACCACAGTCCGATCAGTCACTGCCAACGTCGTTGCTATATGTAAAGCTTGGCAAATTGTTCCTGAAAGGTGCAACATTGAGGGATATCAACTCTTTCATCACCTTCGTTCACATGGACGGCGGGAGGAAGGCTCCCTCTCTGTCAAGATGACCTACTCGTCATGCCTGGATGTTCTAGTCCCAGCAGATGTGGAGGCATTATGGGTACGTGTTGTGCCACGGGCCCACCCGCGCCACACTGCTTCTATCATATACTGTGTGGCATACCATCTGCCTCACTCACCCACCAGTAATCACCTCAGACCACCTCAGAGTAAGTACCCATGTGCTAAGCTAGTACTATGCGGGGATTACAACGAAATTGACACCACTGATATCCAGGACCAGCTGCTACTATCACAAGTTGTTAACTTCCCCACACACGGTCAAAATACCTTTGACCTTATCTTAACTGACTTAGCGAACCAGTACCAACCACCTCAACCAATGCCTCCTATCAAGTGCAGCACACACCTGTCAGTGCTCTGGTCTCCTGCTCCCACTACCAGCCAAGTGCAGCGACCCTACATCAAGACCTACAGGCCTATTACTGACTCTGCACTGCGTCTCTTCGGGCAGTGGATAGTTCACCATCCCTAGACTGAAGTACTTAGCGTGAGACGTGGACTCCAAATGGATAAATTACACTAACACCACCATGGAAGCTCACCACCACTTCTTTCCCCAAGAAGTCCGTCAGATCACACCCAGCTGACTTGCCCTGGATCACACCTCAGATCAAAAGACTTATAAAAAGAGACAGCGCTTTATCTCAATGACCACAACCGCTACAGGTCCCTTCACAACCAAGTCATCCACGAAATACGCACTGCAAAGAAGTCTCACTACCCAACGAAGGTGCAACACCTGAAGCAGGCCATCATCAGTCAATGGTATGGTAAGCTTAAAGAACTCTGTGGACTAAACAATAAGACACACACCCTCCCTCTCCTTAGCCATCTCACTAATGGTGACGCAGCTGAGCAATCAAACAACCATTTCGCTACTATATGCCAGACGTCCCCGACTTGACACAACCACTCTCCCTGCTTACCTACCAGCCCCCTTTCTCACTGACTTGGTGGAAGAATCAGAAATAGCAAAACGTCTGGACAAACTGAAGCTAAAGCGCTCCACCACCCCAGTGACTTACCAATGAAACTCTACAGGGAGTTTTCCCCAGAACTAGCTAAACCCCTGTCCATCAATAATGCTTCCCTCAGCATAGCAAGATGCCCAGCTGACTGAAAACCTCATATGTGTCACCACTGCACAAGTCAACCAGCCCACAATTCTTAAATGAGCTACGACCCATTGTTTATGCTGATATTGCAGGCGCCATAGATCTTCAGCAATTTGGCAAGATGAAAATTTCATCCACCACTCACTGTCTTGTCAGTTTTCTCGACTACATATACCGCCATCTGGAAAAACGAAAGACGCCTGTGGCTGTCGCCTTCATTGACTTTAATACAGCATTTAACCTAGTCGACCACAATTTAATCATCAACAAAGCTATCGACCTCGGGTTTCGAAGAACCTTATACCATGGCTTACAAACTTCCTTAGTGACCGACGCCAAGCCACACGCTTCTCGGGAGCTGTCTCCACTTTTCAGTCACTCACCAGTGGCGTCCCCCAAGGCACCAAGATGGGACTGTTCTGCTTCCTTATGCTTATCAATTATGCCCTTAGAGAAACCTCTGATCGCTGGAAATATGTCGACGACTCCATCATTGTGATAAGTGTCAACCACTCGGCTCCCGACTACACCGCCCTCCAGGATTTATTGAACAGTCTCCAAAATTGGGCCACCAACAATCACATCAACCATACCAAGACCATGGTTATGCACATCAACCTTCTCCGACCATGTCCCTCCTCCATTACTTTGGACCCCAACACCCAGGCTGTGGACCCAATAAGCTTCGACGTCACTATAGACAAACTAACTTGGAAAACACGCCACAGTACAGTTGTCAAATCCTTCAGTTTCGCTTCCACCTCCTCCGCTGACTCAAGTCCCTCGGAGATCCTGCGCCCAGCTCCTCAGTGTTTACTTAACATTCATACTCCCAAGCTCACCTAAGCCTCCCCTACCTGGTCTCCTCCCTAAATGCCACACAACGTAAACACCCAGAAAGTGCAAAGAGGGCAGGCAAGATTATTCTCTCCTTACGCCACATATCAAGAAGGCTCAACACACTGACCTCTCGGCTCTCTCATCATCACCACGACCTCATCTGAAATTTGGTGAGAAGCTTCTGCACCATCCTCGACACCAGCCTGCTTCCACCCGAGATCCTCGTCCGCGTATTGCTGTTCGACACCACAACCGCATCCAGCCCATACGAGCACGTACTGAACGTTATAAGAACAGCCCAGTCCCAACCATTGTAAAAATTATCAAGAACTTGTAATCAACCAGTGTATTCACTCCCAGTCAATTTTACCTTTTTGCACTGTCACTATGTTGAAATGCCCTGTAGTAGGACCTTCTCCCCACCTAGTTATTATATATCATATTTGTATCACTCGAGTTACTTGTATATCATTGGTCAATCAAGTGACCCATTCCTCAATTATGTAACTACTTATATATTTTCGGCCTTCCAGCTGCCATGCTCTTCCAATAAACTGTTAATTATTATTATTAATATTATTATTAATATTTACACAACCACCACACACCCATGATAACACCACCACCACCACAACCCATGATAACACCACCACCACCACACACCCATCATAATAACACTACCACCACCACCACCACACACCCATGATAACACCACCACCACCACACACCCATGATAACACACCACCACTACACCCATGATAACATGATAACACCACCACCACCACACACCCATGATAACACCACCACCACCACACACCCATGATATCACCACCACCACACACCAATGATAACACCACCACCACTACACACCCATAATAACACCACCACCACCATACACCCATGATATCACCACCACCACACACCAATGATAACACCACCACCACCACAACAACCCATGATAACACCACCACCACCACCACACACCCATGATAACCACCACACACCCATGATAACACCACCAACTTCACGCACCCATGATAACACCACCACCACCACACACCCATGATAACACCACCACCACCACACACCCATGATAACACCACCACCTTCACGCACCCATCAAAACACCACCACCACCACACAACAAATATGATAATTTATGGCATATATTTTGGTTAACTGTAATTGAAACACAAATTTCATTGGTTAAATTTTCCTCCTAACTGGTGATGTTTCTGTTGTGACCCAGAAAAGACGAGAGAGGGTGTTATACAGTGTGGCTCTCACTACCATACACTGGACCATGGCTTCTACCACCATACACTGACCATGGCCCTCACTACCATACACTGGACCATGGCTCTCACTACCATACACTGGACGATGGCCTCATCATACACTGGACCATGGCCCTCACTACTATACAGGACCATGGCCTCACTACCATACACTGACCATGGCCCTCCCTAACATAGCACGGACCATGGCCTCACTACTAAACACTGACCATGGCCCTCACTACCATACACTGGACCATGGCCCCTACTACCATACGCTGGACCATGGTCCCCACACATACACTGGACCATGGCACTCACTACCATACACTGACCATGGCTCACTACCATACACTGGACCATGGCCCTCACTACCATACACTGGACAATGGCTCACTAATATACACTGACCATGGCCACTACCATACACTAGACCATGGCCCTCACCACATATACTGACCATGGCCTCACTACCATACACTGGACCATGGCCTTCACTACCATACACTGACCATGGCCCTCACTACCATACACTGACCATGGCCCCCACTACTACACTGGACCATGGCCCTCACTACCATACACTGGACCATGGCCCTCACTACCATATACACTGGACCATGGCCTCACTACCATACACTGGACCATGGCTCTCACTACCAAACACTGGACGATGGCCCTCACTACCATACACACTGGACCATGGCCCTCACTACTATACACTGGACCATGGCCCTCACTACCATACACTGGACCATGGCCTCACTACCACACTGGACCATGGCCTCACTACCATAACTGGACCATGGCCTCTCACTACCATTGGACCATGGCCTCACTACCATACACTGGACCATGGCCCTCACCACTACCTGGACCATGCCCTACTACAAACACTGGACCATGGCCCTCACTAATACAGCCGGACCATGGCCCTCACTACCATACACTGGACCATGCCCTCACTACCATACACACTGGACCATGGCCTCACTCACCATACACTGGACCATGGCCCTCACTACCAAAACTGACCATGGCCCTCACTACCACACACTGACCATGGCCCTCACTACACACTGGACCATGGCCCTCACTACCATACACTGGACCATGGCCTCACTACACACAGACCATGGCCTCACTACCATACACTGACCATGGCCTCACTACATACACTGGACCATGGCCCTCACTACCATACACTGACCATGGCCTCACTACACACTGACCATGGCCCTCACACATACACTGGACCATGGCCTCACTACACACTGGCCCCTACTACCAAACACTGGACCATGGCCCTCACTAACATACACTGGACCATGGCCCTACTACCATACACACTGGACCATGGCCCTCACTACCATACACTGACCATGGCCTCACTACCATACACTGACCATGGCCCCCACTACTACACACACTGACCATGGCCCCCACTCACATAAACTGACCATGGCCCCTCACCACACACTGGACCATGGCCTCACTACTATACACTGACCATGGCCCTCACTACCAAACACTGACCATGGCCACTATACACTGACCATGGCCCTCACTACCACACTGACCATGGCCTCACTAATACACTGACCATGGCCCTCACTACCATACACTGGACCATGGCCTCACTATACACTGGACCATGGCCTCACTACCATACACTGACCATGGCCCTCACTACCATACACTGGACCATGGCCTCACTACCATACACTGACCATGGCTCACTACTACACACTGACCATGGCCCCTACTACCATACACTGGACCATGGCCTCACTACACACACTGACCATGGCTTCACTACCAAACACTGGACCATGGCCTCACTACCATACACTGACCATGGCCTCACTACCATGCACTGACCATTCTACACTGACCATGGCCCCTACCACATACACTGGACCATGGCCCCTATCATCACTGACCATGGCCCTTCACTACCATACACTGGACCATGGCCCTCACTACTATACACTGACCATGGCCTCTCCACCATACACTGGACCATGGCCTTCACTACCATAACACTGGACCATGGCCCCTCACTACATACACTGGACCATGGCCTCACTACCATACACTGACCATGGCCTCACTACTATACACACTGACCATGGCCCCTACCACTACACACACTGGACCATGGCCTCACTACCATACACTGACCATGGCCTCACTACCATACACCTGACCATGGCCCTCACTACTATACACTGGACCATGGCCCCACTACCATACACTGACCATGGCCCTCACTACCATACACTGACCATGGAGGATGATGATTTAACCACTACCTTCAACACCGCTAGCTTCAACACCACTAGCTTCAACACTGCTAGCTTCAACACCCTGAGCTTCAACACCGCTAGCTTCAACACCGCTAACTTCAACACCGCTAGCTTCAACACCGCTAGCTTCAACACTACTAGCTTCAACACCGCTAGCTTCAACACCACTCAGCTTCAACACCGCTAGCTTCAACACCGCTAGATTCAACACCGCTAGATTCAACACTCAAGTAGCTTCAACACCACTAGCTTCAACACCGCTAGCTTCAACACCGCTA
Organism: Homarus americanus; assembly: GCF_018991925.1. Taxonomy (NCBI): domain Eukaryota; kingdom Metazoa; phylum Arthropoda; class Malacostraca; order Decapoda; family Nephropidae; genus Homarus; species Homarus americanus. The sequence continues at coordinate 19,403 of NW_024742452.1, forward strand.
GCTTCAACACCGCTAGCTTCAACACCGCTACCTTCAACACCGCTAGCTTCAACACCAATAGCTTCAACACCACTTAGCTTCAACACCGCTAGCTTCAACACTGCTAGCTTCAACACCACTAGCTTCAACACCGCTAGCTTCAACACCGCTAGCCAACACCGCTAGCTTCAACACTGCTATTTTCAACACCGCTAGCTTCAACACTGCTAGCTTCAACACCGCTAGCTTCAACACCGCGCTTCAACACCGCTAGCTTCAACACCACTAGCTTCAACACCACTAGCTTCAACACCGCTACCTTCAACACCGCTAGCTTCAACACCACTAGCTTCAACACCCGCTAGCTTCAACACCGCTAGCTTCAACACCGCTAGCTTCAACACCACTAGTCAACACCACTAGCTTCAACACCACTAGCTTCAACCTCCATCAACTACGATTTTGAGTCACCCACTAGTTTGAGTCACCAATTAGTTTGAGTCACCCATTAGTTTGAGTCACCATTAGTTTGAGTCACCCACTAGTTTGAGTCACCCACTAGTTTGAGTCACCCATTAGTCTGAGTCACCCACTAGTTTGAGTCACCCATTAGTTTGAGTCACCCATTAGTTTGAGTCACCCATTAGTTTGAGTCACCCATTAGTTTGAGTCAGTGTTTCTAAGAATGGGTTTAATTATTAATGAATATTTGTTCCCTGACAACCTCTGGGTGTTCAGCCACCAACACAAGGTAACTTCACATTAACATCATGTCGAGTAGCCACATGATATAATATGAACTTGTATTATCCTGGTGATAACCCGTGTGGGAGGCGAGGTAGGTATAGCCGGCCGACATGATGGTTCCTGAGGCATTATTGTTCTTTTCAACACTGTGGTCACATGTACACCGAGTATATCACGCCGGGTGCACCGTAGATGATGTCTCCATCATGGTGTAGTCGGCCGACAAGATGTTCCACTGCACCTGACGGTTGTTCTAATGCTGTTTTACATCTCAGTGTCGAGGGTGAAGCTGTGGCCGGGGACACAGCGTGGCCACCACAGCAACAGCATGGTGGGCCGGACTCCGCCACACCCGGGCACCACGCGCCGGGTACACCACAGCGATCACGGGCCCAAGAAACTACCCCTTTTGCCTTACCAATGCCCACACCCGTCCTCCACTCCCGCAAAGAAGACGGTGGCAGGCAGGCTGTGGCAGGCAGGCTCTGGCAGGCAGGCCGTGGCAGGCAGGCAGGCAGGGCGGGGGGTGAGTGTGGAGGACTGCGCGTGGCGGCCGGCGCTGTGTTGCTCCTCCAGCCCTTCACCCCTCCACTGTGGCGATCAATACCTGGCCACCACCACCACGACCTCTTCCTCCACCAAACACAGCTCCTCCACCACCACCACGACCTCTTCCTCCACCACAACAGCTCCTCCACAACCACCACGACCTCTTCCTCCACCACACCTCCTCCACCATCACTACCTCATCCTCCACCACCACAACGACCACTTCCTCCACCACAACAGCTCCTCCACCACCACCACTACCTCTTCCTCCACCAATACCTGCTCCTCCTCCACCACCACACCTCTTCCTCCACACCACCACCACGACCTCTTCCTCCACCACCACCACGACCTCTTCCCTCCACCAATAACTCCTCCTCCACCACCACAAAGACCTTTTCCTCCACCAATAACAGCCTCCACCACCACCACTACCTCTTTCCCTCAACCAATACCTGCTCCTCCTCCACCCACCACGACCTCTTCCTCCACCACACCACCACGACCTCTTCCTCCACCACCACCACGACCTCTTCCTCCACCAATAACTCATCCCTCCACCACCACAAAGACCCTTTCCTCCACCAATAACAGCTCCTCCACCACCACCACTACCTCTTCCTCCACCAATACTCCTTTCCTCCACCACCACTCTCTCCTTCCCACCACCACCACGACTCTTTCTCCACCACCACCACGACCTCTTCCTCCACCACACAGTTTTCCACCACCACCACTACCTCTTCCTCCACATCACTAGTCCTTCCTCCACCACCACACGACCCCTTCCCTCCACCAATAACAGCTCCTCCACCACGACCTCTTTCTCCACCACAATAGTTCTCCACCACCACAACGACCCTTCCTCCACCATTAACAGCCCTCCACCACCACAACGACCTTCCTCCACTAATAACTTCCTCTCCACCACCACAATGACCTCTTCCTCCACCAATAACAGCCTTTCCACCACCACCACGACCCCTTCCCTCCACCAACAAATTTCTCCACCACCACAACGACCTCTTCCTCCACCAATAACTCCTCCACCATCACTACTCATCCTCCACCACCACAACGACCTCTTCCTCCACCACAACAGCTTCCACCACCACCACCACCTCTACCTCCACCATAACTCTCCACCACCACAACGACCTCTTCCTCCACCAATAACAGCTTCTCCACCACCACCACGACTCCTTCCTCCACCAATAACAGTTCCTCCACCACCACAACGACCTCTTCATCCACCAATAACAGCCCACCACCACAACGACCTCTTCCCTCCACCACAATGCTCCTCCACCACCACAACGATCTCTTCCTCCACCATAACTCCTCCCACCACCACACGACCTCTTCCTCCACCAATAGCTTCCACCACCACTCATACCCTCCCTCCACCACAACAGCCTCCACACCACAACGACCTTCATCCACCAAACAGCCCACCACCTCCCACAACGACCTCTTCCTCCAATAACAGCTCTCCACCACACAACGACCTTCCTCCACCAACTCTCCTCCATACCACACAAAGACCTCTTCCTCCACCAATAACAGCTCTTCCACCACCACCACGACCTCTTCCTCCCACCAATAATAGCCCTCCACCACCAAAACGACCTCTTCCTCCACCAATAATTCCTCCTCCACTATCACTACTCTCCTCCACCACCACAACGACCTCTTCCTCCACCACACAACAGTTTCTCCACCACCACCATTGTTCTTCCTCCACCAATACTGCCCATCACCACTACCTTCTTCCTCCACCAATATGCTCTCCACCACCACTCTTCCTCCACCACCACTACGACCTCTTCCTCCACCAATAACAGCCCACCACCACAACGACCCTTCCTCCACCACAAACAGTTTCACCACCACCACACTACCTCTTCCTCCACCAATATGCCTTTCCTTCTCCACCACTATTTTCCTTCACCACTACCATATTCTTCTTCACCACCACCAATAACCCCTCTTCCTCCACCAATACCTGCTTCTTTCCTCCACCACTCACTATCTTTTTCCTCCACCACCAACGACCTCTTCTCCACCATAACAGTCTCCTTCCACACCACCACTACCTCTTTTCCTCCACCACTACTCATTATCTTCTTCACCACCACCACGACTCTTTCTTCACCACCACCACTGCTTCTTCTCCACCACCACCACGACTCTTTCTCCATCACAATCTTCTTCCACCACCACCACGATCTTCCCTCCACCATCAATCTTCCTCCTCCACCATCACTACTCACTTCCACCACCACCACGACCTCTTTCTCCATCATCTCTCCTCCACCACCAACACGACCTTCTCCACTACTACCTCCTCCTCCACCATCACTACCTCATCTCACCACCACCACTACCTCTTCTCCAATTAATAATACTCTTCTCCACCACACCATCTTTTTCCTCCACCACTACCACACGACCTTCTTCTCCACCACCACCACGACCCTTCCTCCACCACAACAGCCCTCCACCACCACAATGACCTCTTTCCCTCCACCAATACCAGCCTCTTCCACCACCACCACGACCTCTTCCTCCACCAATAACTCCTCCTCCACTATCACTACCCTCCTCCACCAACATGCCTGCTCCTTCCACCACCACACCACACACCTCTTCTCCTCCACCACCACGACCCTCTCCTCCACCAATAACTCCTTCCTCCACCACCACTACTTTCCTTCCACCACACCACCACTACCTCTTCCTCCACCAATACTTCTTCCACCACCACCACTACCTCTTTCTTTCCACCACCACCACTACCCTCCTCCACCACACCTCTCCTCCACCATCACTGCCTCATCCTCCACCATCACCACTCACCCCTCCACCACCACTCACCTTCCATCCACCACCACCACTACCTCCTTCCTCCACCACACCTTCTTCCTCCACCACCACCTTCACCTCCCTTCCTCCACCACTAGCCTGCTCACCACCACCACTGCCTTCTTCCTCCACCAACACGACCTCTCCATCCACCCTCCACCACTACCTCTTCTTCCACCACCACCACTACCTCTTCCTCCACCAATACCTCTTTCCACCACCACCACTTCCCTCCACCAATACCCTCCTCCACCATCACTACCTCATTCCACCACCACCATCACCTCCTCCTCCACCACTCACCATCTCCCTCTTCCCTCCACTCATCACCATCACTGCCTTCTTCCTCCACCACCACTGCCTCTTCCTCCACCCACCACCACCTCCTCCTCCACCACCACCACTGCCTCTTCCTTCCTCCACCACCACTACCTCTCTTTCCACCACCACCACTCACCTCCTCCACCACCACCACCACCTTCTTCTCCACCACTTTACTCCTCTTCCTCCACCACCACTACCTCTCTTCACCACCACCACTACCTCCTCTTCCACCACCACCACTACCTCTTCCTTCCCTCCACCACCACTGCCTCTTCCTTCCACCACCACCACTACCTCCTTCTCACCACCACCACTACCTCTTCTTCCACCACCACTACCTCTTCCACCACCATCACTGGCCTCTTCCTTCCACCACCACCACTACCTCTTCCTTCACCACCACCACTACCTCTTCCACCACCACACTACCTCCTCCTTCTCCACCACCACTCCACCTTCTCCACCACCACCACTCACCTCTCTTTCCACCACCACCACCACCTCTTTCCTCCACCACCACCACTGCCTCTTCCTCCACCACCACTCACCTCTCCACCACCACCATCACTACCTCTTCACCACCACCACTGCCTCTTCCTCCACCACCACTCCACCCTTTTCCTCCACCACCACTACCTCTTTCCTTCCACCACCACCACTACCTCTCTCACCACCACCACTACCTCTTCTCCTCCACCACCACTACCTCTTCCTTCACCACCACCACTACCTCTTCCTTTCCACCACCACCACACTCCTCTTCCTTCCACCACCACCACTACCTCTTTCTTTCCACCACCACCACACTTTCTTCCTCCACCACCACTACCTCTTCCTTTCCACCACCACCACTACCTCTTCTTTACCACCACCACCACTGCTCCTCTCCACTTCACCATCACCACCACCATTCTTCTTCTCTTCCTCCACCATCACCACTACCTCTTCACCACCACCACTACCTTCTTCCTTTCCTCTCCACCACCACTACCTCTTCTTCCTCTCGCTTACCATCACCACTACCTTCTTCAATCAATCACCACTACCTCTTCCTTTCCACCACCAATTACTGCTTCTTTTCTTCTTTCCTCCAATTACACTCACCTCTTCAATCATCACCATTTCACCTCTTTCTTCCCTCCATCACACTACCTCCCTCCACCACACCAAGAAACCCATTATTCCTCACAATCCAAAATGACTTCAACAGCTTAACTACCATGACCACAACTTAACTACCATGACCACAGCTTAACTACCATGACCACAGCTTAACTACCATGACCACTGATTAACTAACATGACCACAGCTTAACTACCATGACCACAACTTAACTACCATGACCACAGTTTAACTACCATGACCACAGCTTAACTACCATGACCACAACTTAACTACCATGGCCACATCTTAACTACCATGACCACCTTAACTACCATGACCACACCTTAACTACCATGACCACAGCTTAACTACCATGACCACAGCTTAACTACCATGACCACAGCTTAACTACCATGACCACAGCTTAACTACCATGACCACAGCTTAACTATTATGACCACAGCTTAAGTCCCATGACCACAGCTTAACTACCATTACCCTAATAACCCCAGGTGACACCAGGTAACCAAAGATTGCCTCAGGTGACCCAATATGACCCCATGTGACCCAAGGTTACCCCAGATGATCCCCAGGTGAACACAGGTGACCCTAAGAATTGGTTCAAGGGTAACTGAGAGGTCATAGTTAACCATTATGAAGAGAGAGAGAGAGAGAGAGAGAGAGAGAGAGAGAGAGAGAGAGAGAGAGAGAGAGACTATTTATTATGAATTTCGGAGGTAGGGGAGGGAGGAGGTAGGGGAGAGGAGGAGGGAGGAGGTGGTAGGGGAGAGGGAGGGAGGTAGGGGAGGGAGGAGGTAGGGGGAGGGAGGAGGTAGGGAGGGGAGGAGGAGGAGGTAGGGGAGAGGGAGGAGGAGGGGGGAGAGGGAGGAGGTAGGGGAGGGAGGAGGTAGGGGAGGGAGGAGGTAGGGGGAGAGGAGAGGAGGGTGGGGAGGAGGGAGGGTGGTGGTGGGGAGGAGAGAGGGTGGTGGCGGGAGGAGAGGGTGGTGGTGGGGAGGAGGGAGGGTGGTGGTGGGGAGGAGAGAGGGTGGTGGTGGGGAGGAGGAGGGTGGTGGTGGGGAGGAGGGAGGGTGGTGGCGGGGAGGAGGAGGGTGGTGGTGGGAGGAGAGAGGGTGGTGGCGGGAGGAGAGAGGGTGGTGGTGGGAGAGGGAGGGTGGTGGTGGGAGGAGGAGGGGTGGTGGGGAGGAGGGGAGGGTGGTGGTGGGGAGGAGAGAGGGTGGTGGTGGGGAGGAGGAGGGTGGTGGTGGGAGGAGAGAGGGTGGTGGTGGGGAGGAGGGAGGGTGGTGGTGGGGAGGAGGAGGGTGGTGGGGGAGGAGGGAGGGTGGGTGGTGGGAGGAGGAGGGTGGTGGGGGGAGGAGGGAGGGTGGTGGTGGGGAGGAGGGAGGTGGTGGGGGGAGGAGGGAGGGTGGTGGGGGGAGGAGGGAGGGTGGTGGCGGGAGGAGGGAGGGTGGTGGTGGGGGGGAGGAGGGAGGGTGGTGGTGGGGGAGGAGGGAGGGTGGTGGTGGGAGAGGGAGGGTGGTGGGGGGAGGGAGGGAGGGTGGTGGTGGGAGGAGGGAGGGTGGTGGCGGGAGGAGAGAGGTGGTGGTGGGGGAGGAGGGAGGGTGGTGGCGGGGAGGAGGGAGGGTGGTGGCGGGAGGAGGGGAGGTTGGTGGCGGGAGGAGGGAGGTGGTGGTGGGAGGGAGGGTGGTGGGGGAGGAGAGAGGGTGGTGGTGGGGAGGAGGAGGGTGGTGGTGGGAGGGAGGGAGGGTGGTGGCGGAGGAGAGAGGGTGGTGGCGGGAGGAGGGAGGGTGGTGGCGGGAGGAGAGAGGGTGGTGGCGGGGAGGAGGGAGGGTGGGGGCGGGAGGAGGGAGGGTGGTGGCGGGAGGAGAGAGGTGGTGGTGGGAGGAGGGAGGGTGGTGGCGGGAGGAGGGAGGGTGGTGGCGGGGAGGAGGGAGGTGGTGGTGGGGAGGAGGGGAGGGTGGTGGCGGGGAGGGAGAGAGGTGGTGGCGGGAGGAGAGAGGGTGGTGGCGGGGAGGAGAGAGGGTGGTGGCGGGAGGAGGAGGGTGGTGGTGGGAGGAGAGAGGGTGGTGGTGGGGAGGAGGGAGGGTGGTGGGGGAGGAGGAGGGGTGGTGGGGGAGGAGGGGAGGGTGGTGGCGGGAGGAGGGAGGGTGGTGGCGGGGAGGAGGAGGTGGTGGCGGGGAGGAGGAGAGGGTGGTGGTGGGAGGAGGGAGGGTGGTGGTGGGAGGAGGGAGGGTGGTGGTGGGAGGAGGGAGGGTGGTGGTGGGGAGGAGAGAGGTGGTGGCGGGAGGAGGGAGGTGGTGGTGGGGAGGAGGGAGGGTGGTGGCGGGAGGAGGGAGGGTGGTGGTGGGAGGAGAGGGTGGTGGTGGGAGGAGGGAGGGTGGTGGCGGGGAGGAGGGAGGGTGTGGGGAGGAGGGAGGGTGGTGGCGGGGAGGAGGGAGGGTGGTGGCGGGGAGGAGGGAGGGTGGTGGCGGGAGGAGGGAGGGTGGTGGTGGGGAGGAGGGAGGGTGGTGGTGGGGAGGGAGGGAGGGTGGTGGGGGGGAGGAGGGAGGGGTGGTGGTGGGAGGAGGGAGGGTGGGTGAGGGGAGGAGGGAGGGGTGGTGGGTGGGGAGGAGAGAGGGGTGGGTGGTGGGGAGGGAGGGAGGGTGGTGGTGGGGAGGAGAGAGGTGGGTGGTGGGAGGAGGGAGGGTGGTGGCGGGGGAGGAGGGGGGTGGTGGCGGGAGGAGAGAGGGGGTGGTGGGGGAGGAGAGAGGGTGGTGGCGGGGGAGGGGAGGGAGGTGGTGGCGGGGAGGAGAGGAGGTGGTGGTGGGGGAGGGAGGGGTGGTGGCGGGGAGGAGGGAGGGTGGTGGTGGGGGAGGGGAGGGGAGGGTGGTGGTGGGAGGAGGGAGGGAGGGTGGGTGGGTGGGGAGGAGGAGAGGGGTGGGGAGGGGGAGGAGGGGAGGTGGGTGGGTGGAGAGGAGGGGAGGGGTGGTGGGGGAGGGGAGGTGGGAGTGGGGAGAGAGGTGGTGGTGGGGGAGAGGAGGGTGGTGGTGGGAGGGGAGAGAGGGGTGGTGGGCGGGGAGGAGGGAGGGTGGTGGGAAGGAGGGGAGGGGTGGGTGGGTGGGGAGGGAGGGAGGTGGTGGTGGGGAGGAGGGAGGGGGTGGTGGGGAGGAGGGAGGTGGTGGGTGGGGAGGGAGGGGTGGGGTGGTGGTGGGGGGGAGGAGGGGTGGGTGGGCGTGGGAGGGAGGGAGGGGTGGTGGTGGGAGAGAGGGGTGGTGGTGTGGGGAGGAGAGGAGGGGTGGTGGAGGGGAGGAGGGAGGGTGGTGGCGGGGGAGGAGAGAGGTGGTGGGGAGGAGGGAGGGGTGGGTGGAGGGGGAGGAGGGAGGGGTGGTGGTGGGAGGAGGGGAGGGTGGTAGTGGAGAGGGAGGGGTGGTGGCGGGGAGGAGAGAGGTGGTGGTGGGGAGGATGAGGGTGGTGGTGGGGAGAGGGAGGGTGGTGGTGGGAGAGGAGGTGTGGTGGGGGGAGGAGGGAGGGTGGTGGTGGGGGAGGGAGGGGAGGGTGGGGGTGGGGAGGAGGGAGGGGTGGTGGGGGAGGGAGGGAGGGGTGTGGGGAGGAGGGAGGGGGTGGTGGTGGGGAGAGAGAGGGTGGTGGGTGGGAGGAGGGGAGGGTGGTGGCGGGGGAGGAGGGAGGGGTGGTGGGGTGGGGGGGAGGGAGGGGTGGTGGGTGGGGGAGGAGAGAGGGTGGGTGGGCGGGGATGAGAGAGGGTGGGTGGTGGGGGAGGGAGAGAGGGGTGGTGGTGGGGAGGAGGGGAGGGGTGGTGGTGGGAGGGAGGGAGGGGTGGGTGGTGGGGAGAGTGGGAGGTGGTGGCGGGGAGGAGGGAGTGTGGTGGGAGGAGGGGAGGTGGTGGTGGGGGGAGGAGGGGTGGGTGGTGGTGGGGGGAGGGAGGGGTGGTGGTGGGGGAGGAGGGAGGGTGGTGGTGGGGAGGAGAGAGGGTGGTGGTGGGGAGGAGAGAGGGTGGTGGTGGGGAGGAGGGGAGGGGTGGGTGGTGGGGAGGGGAGAGGGGTGGTGGTGGGGAGGAGGGAGGGGTGGTGGTGGGGAGGAGGGAGGGGTGGTGGTGGGAGGAGGGAGGTGGTGGTGGGGAGAGGGGAGGGGTGGGTGGGGAGGAGAGAGGGGTGGGTAGGGGAGTGGGAGGGTGGTGGGGTGGGGAGGGGAGGGAGGGGTGGTGGTGGGGAGGGAGGAGGGTGGGTGGGTGGGGGGGGGGAGGAGGGGTGGTGGGTGGGGGGGGAGAGGGAGGGTGGTGGGTGGGGAGGGGAGGGGAGGGGTGGTGGGTGGGGAGGGGAGGGAGGGTGGTGGGAGGGAGGAGGGGAGGGTGGTGGGAGGAGAGAGGGGTGGTGGTGGGAGAGAGGGGTGGGGTGGGAGGGAGGGTGGGGAGGGGAGGAGGGGAGGGGTGGTGGTGGGAGGAGGGGAGGGTGGTGGTGGGAGGAGAGAGGGGTGGTGGTGGGGAGGAGGGAGGGGTGGTGGTGGGGTGAGGGAGGGGTGGTGGTGGGGAGGGGAGGGAGGGGTGGTGGTGGGGAGGAGAGAGGGGTGGTGGTGGGGAGGGAGGGAGGGGTGGTGGTGGGAGGAGGGAGGGTGGTGGTGGGAGGAGGGAGGGTGGTGGTGGGGAGGAGGGGAGGGTGGTGGTGGGGAGGAGGGAGGGTGGTGGTGGGAGGAGGGGTGGTGGGTGGGGAGGGAGGGGGAGGGGTGGGGAGGGGAGGAGAGAGGGTGGTGGGGGAGAAGGGAGGGTGGGTGGGGAGAAGGGGAGGGTGGGGGGAGGAGGGAGGGTGGTGGGGGGAGGGAGGGGAGGGGTGGTGGGGTGGGGGGAGGAGAGAGGGGTGGGGTGGGGAGGATGGGAGGGTGGGGGTGGTGGGGAGGGAGGGAGGGGTGGTGGTGGGGAGGAGGGGAGGGGGGGTGGTGGGGGGGGAGGGGAGGGAGGTGGTGGGGTGGGGGAGGAGGGAGGGGTGGTGGGGGGGAGGAGGGAGGGGTGGGTGGTGGGAGGAGGGAGGGTGGTGGTGGGGAGGGAGAGAGGGTGGTGGGTGGGAGGAGGAGGGTGGTGGTGGGGGAGGAGGGAGGGGGTGGTGGTGGGAAGGAGGGAGGTGGTGGTGGGGAGGAGGAGGGTGGTGGGGAGGAGGGAGGGTGGTGGAGGGAGGAGGGAGGGTGGTGGGGAGGAGGGAGGGGTGGTGGGGGGGGGGAGGGGAGGGTGGTGGGTGGGAGGGAGGGGAGGGGTGGTGGTGGGAGGGGAGAGAGGGGTGGTGGGTGGGAGGAGAGGGAGGGGGTGGGGAGGGGAGGGGAGGGTGGGTGGGAGGGGAGGGAGAGAGGGGTGGTGGGTGGGAGGAGGGGAGGGGTGGGTGGTGGGGGGAGGAGGGAGGTGGGTGGGGAGGGAGGGGAGGGGTGGTGGGGTGGGGAGGAGGGGAGGGTGGGTGGTGGGGGAGGAGAGAGGGGTGGTGGGTGGGGAGAGGAGGTGGTGGGTGGGGAGGGAGGGAGGGTGGGTGGAGGGGAGGAGGGGAGGGTGGTGGTGGGGGGGAGGAGGGAGGGGTGGGTGGTGGGGGAGGGAGGGAGGGGTGGTGGTGGGAGGAGGGAGGGTGGGGTGGTGGGGGAGGAGGGAGGGGTGGTGGCGGGGAGGAGGGAGGGTGGTGGTGGGGAGGAGAGAGGGTGGTGGTGGGGAGGAGGGAGGTGGGGTGGTGGTGGGGAGAGGGAGGGTGGGGTGGGGGGGAGGGTGGTGGGTGGGGAGGAGAGAGGGTGGGTGGTGGGGATGGGAGGGTGGTGGTGGGAGGGGAGAGAGGGGTGGTGGTGGGGAGGGGAGGGAGGGGTGGGTGGAGGAGAGAGGGAGGGTGGTGGTGGTGAGAGAGGGAGGTGGTGGTGGGGGAGGAGAGAGGGAGGGGGTGGGGTGGGGAGGGAGAGAGGAGGTGGTGGGTGGGTGGTGGGGTGGGAGAGAGGGAGGGTGGTGGTGGTGGAGGGAGAGAGGGAGGGGTGGTGGAGGAGAGAGGGAGGGTGGTGGTGGTGGGGGGAGAGAGGAGGGGTAGGAGAGAGAGGGAGGGGTGGTGGGTGGGAGTGAGAGGGAGGGTGGGTGGAGAGAGGAGGTGGTGGTGGTGGGAGGAGAGAGGGAGGGTGGTGGTGGTGGTGGTGGGAGGAGAGGGGTGGTGGGAGGAGAGAGGGAGGGTGGTGGTGGGGAGGAGAGAGAAGGACGGTGATGGTGGGAGAGAGAGAGAGGATGATGATAGAGGAGGAGGGAGGTGAGGGTTAAACCCTAGTACCTCTGGAGCACTTTGTCACAAGGCCGACCGTCAACAACCAATCACCAGGCCCTCAGAGTCGTTGTGGGAGGCCTGTTTGTCGTGGTCAGTGACGTCATCCATCTCTATGATGACCTCAGCTTATATTATGAGAACTTGAGACTTTTCGAAGGTTTAGTGACGTCACATGTTATAAGGATGTTATTCGCATCCCTATGTCTCTAACATGTAAATCTGGACAACAATGGCTTCTTAGTGACGTCACAGACATAAACAAGTCCACCAGGAACAGCTGACGATGACACCGTAATCTATCACAACAACAGCATGATAACGTCTTGTGGCTGCTACAACATGGCCCAGAGAGAGAGAGAGAGAGAGAGAGAACTGTGCGTTAATTACGGGTTGTTGAGCCTGTGTGTGTGGAGAGAGTTGGGTGGGTTGTGAGGGCCAAGTTGACGGGACTTGGTGTGTCTATGCTAACTGAGTGTAGTGAACCTGGTTGTGTGAGAGTACAGTATATTGTGGTACATAACATGTACAGGTATTATTATTATATTATATTATATTTATTATTATTATACACATATATATATACACATATACATATTATATACATATACATATTATATACATATACATATACACATATATATATCATATACACAATTATTACACACATACATATTATTATTGTCATATATTATTATTATTATATTATTATTATTATTATTGACATTATATATATATTATATATTATTACATATTATTATTATTATTATTTACATTATAATATTATTATCTATTAATATTATTATTATTATTATTATTATTGTTATTATTATTATTATTATTATTATTGTTATTATTATTATTATTATTATTATTATTATTATTATTATTATTATTGTCATTATTATTATTGTTATTATTATTATTGTTATTATTATTATTATTATTATTATTATTATTATTATTATTGTCATTATTATTATTATTATTAATTATTATTATTTTATTATTATTATTATTATTATTATTATTATTATTATTATTATTATTATTATTATTATTATTATTAATATTATTATTATTATTATTATTATTATTATTATTATTATTTATATCTTCAATATAATTATTATTATTATTATTCTCATTATTATTATTATTATTATTATTATTATTATTGTCATATTATTATTATTATTTATTATTGTCATATTATTATTATTATTATTATTATTATCATTGTCATTATTATTATTATTATTGGTTATTATTATTATTATTATTATTATTATTATTATTATTATTATTATTATTATTATTATTATTATTATTATTTTTTATTATTATTATTATTATTAATATTATTATTATGTATTATTACTAATATATATTATTGTCATTATTATTATTATTATTATTATTATTATTATTATTATTATTATTATTATTGTCATTATTATTATCATATTATTGTCATTATTATTGTTATTATTATTATTATTATTGTCATATTATTATTATTATTATTATTATTATTATTATTATTGTCATTATTATTATTATTATTATTATTATTATTATTATTATTATTATTATTATTATTGTCATTATTATTATTATTATTATTATTATTATTATTATTATTATTATTATTGTTATTATTATTATTATTATTATTGTTATTATTATTATTATTATTATTATTATTTATTATTATTATTATTATTATCATTATTATTATTATTATTATTATTATTATTATTATTATTATCATTATTATTATTATTATTATTATTATTATTATTATTATTATTATTGTCAATATTATTATTATTAATTATTATCATTATCATTATTATTATTATTATTATTATTGATACATTGTCATATTATTATTTTTATTCATATATTGTCATATTATTATTATTATTATTATTATTATTATTATTATTATTGTTATTATTGTCATTATTGTCATTATTATTGTTATTATTATTATTATTATTATTATTATTATTATTATTATTATTATTATTATTATCATTCAAATATTATTATTATTATTATTACATAATAATATTATTATTATAAATATTATTATTATTATTATTATTGTCATTATATTATTGTCAATTGTCATTATTATTAATATACACATATTCATATATTATAATTGTCATTAATTATTATTATTATTATTATTGTCAATATTATTGTCATTATTATTATTATTATTATTATTATTATTATTATTATTATTATTATTATTATTATTATTGTCATTATTATTGTTATTATTATTATTATTATTATTGTCATTATTATTATCATAGCATTAGGTTCTGGTGGCCTTTGGCATAATAATAAAAATACCAAATATATATAGAATGTTTCGCTTTATAGTAAAAATTTAATTAATTTTGTAATTTTGGGAGGTAATTCAATATTGTTGTATTTTAACCTGTAAATGTATTTTGCAATGCTAACTCCGGATACATGCTGAGTCAATGCCGTGATACATACTGAGTTAACGGCGTGATACATGCCGTGAAATAACGCCATGATATATACTGTGAGTCAACGCTGTGTCACATGTTGTGAGTCAACGCCGTGATACATGCTGTGAGTCAACGCCGTGTAGATGCTGTGAGTCAACGCCGTGATACATGCTGCGAGTCAACGCCATGATACATGCTGGAGTCAACGCCGTGATACATGCTGTGTCAACGCAGTGATATGCTGTTAGTCGCCGTGATACATACTGTGAGTCAACGCCGTGATACATGCTGAGTCAACGCCGATACATGCTGGAGTCAACGCCGTGATACATACTGAGTCAACGCCGTGATACATACTGTGAGTCAACGCCGTGATACATGCTGTGAGTCAACGGATACATACTTGGAGTCAACGCCGTGATACATGCTGTGAGCCAACGCCGTGATACATATGAGTCAACGCCGTGATACATGCTGAGTCAACGCCGTGATACATGTGAGTGAACGCCGTGATACATGCTGAGTCAACGCCGTATAAATGCTGTGAGTCAACGCCGTGATACATGCTGAGTCACCGCCGTTATACATGCTGGAGTCAACGCCGTGATACATGCTGTTAGTCAACGCCGTGATACATGCTGAGTGAACGCCGTGATACATGCTGAGTCAACGCCGTGATACATGCTGAGTCAACGCCGTGATACATGCTGAGTCAATGCCGATGATACATGCTGAGTCAATGCCGTGATACATGCTGTGAGTTAACGCCGTGATACAGACTGTGAGTGACGCCGTGATACATACTGTGAGTCAACGCTGTAATACATGTTGTGAGTCAACGCCGTGATACATGGTGTGAGTCAACACCGTGATACATGCTGAGTCAACGCCGTGATACATGCTGAGTCAACGCCGTGATACATGCTGTGAGTCAACGCCGTGATACATACTGTGAGTCAACGCCGTGATACATGCTGTTAGTCAGAGCCGTGATACATACTGTGAGTCAACGCCGTGATACATGCTGTGAGTCAACGCCGTGATACATACTGTGAGTCAACGCCGTGATACATGCTGTGAGTCAACGCCGTGATACATACTGTGAGTCAACGCCGTGATACATACTGTGAGTCAACGCCGTGATACATGCTGTGAGTCAACGCCGTGATACATACTGTGAGTCAACGCCGTGATACATGCTGTGAGTCAACGCCGTGATATGCTGTGAGTCAACGCTGTGATACCAGAGTCAACGCTGTGGATACATACTGTGAGTCAACGCCAGGATACATGCTGTTAGTCAGAGCCGATACATACCGTGAGTCAACGCCGATACCGAGTCAACGCCGTGATACATGCTGTTAGTCAGAGCCGTGATACATATACTGTGAGTCAACGCCGTGGATACATGTTGCGAGTCAACGCCGTGATACATACCGAGTCAACGCCGTGATACATACCGTGAGTCAACGCCGTGATACACGCGCTGTGAGTCAACGCTGATACATACCAGTCAACGCTGTGATGGCATTGGTGAGTTGCACCGCCGTGATACATGCCGTGAGTCAACGCCGTGATACATACCGCAGAGTCAACGCCGTGATACATACTGTGAGTCAACGCCGTGATACATACTGTGAGTCAACGCCGTGATACATGCTGTGAGTCAACGCCGTGATACATACTGTGAGTCAACGTCGTGATACATGCTGTGAGTCTTGTGGGTTAACTGGTAAAGTACAAGACTACAAGACTGTGCTTGGAGTCACGCAATAGGCGAAGCACAATAAACAGAGTTCTCGGCAGACTCCTGCGACCCCGCTCAGCAGTCGGTCGTCGTGAGTCTCTTATGCCACTGGCAGTTGCTGGGGGAGGCCAAGGTAGTGGGAGTGGTGTCTTGCGCTCCATCATCTCCACTCAAAATCCACTCATTGCACAGGCCCTTTGCTCCAATCACTCTCATCATCATCTCGAAAAGACTTACGGCAATGGGAACGAGTTGGGGGGGGGGTACAGGTCAAGGATGTGACTGGAAGTGTTTAGCTCCGACCTGCACGTAGGCGGTGGTGGAGTGATGGTCGCTGAGACATGGGACAGGGCAGTGTCTTTCTTCGGCAGCTTCCATCATGACAAGCAGATTCCAACTGCGTCCTAACGGAGGGACCTCGATAAGGTGGTCCTAAACAAATGCTGTCTGACTCTTGCTCGGGCGGCTCGCTGCAGCCGTCGAGTCATCCCATAATGCAGTCGAAACATTCAAAATAATCAGTTGTTGTTGTTGTTGTTGTTGATTGTTGGACCGTAATCCGACACGGGCCTTTGCCTGTAGGCGACCTGTTTGGTGGTTCCGGCTGGAGCGCTTGGAGCAGCCAGACCGGATTTGGCCGGGATGGAGGTTGTCCTACCTGCAGATGTGAAAGGATACTGCAGGTTTCCAAGTGTGAGCGGACCCTCGGTCAGTGAACGCTTACCACCAACCCCCACTCTTGGACGTTGTCAGTTTCAGAGTGGCGCGCCCCCCGAACTGAGGTCCGCACTTGCTGGGGGAGGCTACTTTCAAGGCTATCTGGGTGGTGGGTATCGTGTGATGACCCGGAGAAGGTGGTGAATGTGGTTTGTTTGGGCCTTTCGGGTTAGAGTGGCCGCTGGTGTTGTGTGTTCTTCTTGGAAGTTTCGAATTCTGTTTCGGGACTTTGTGTGACTTCGCAGTCGAGGAGATAGTGTTCCAGTGGGTTGGCCGCTGGCTCCTGACAGTAGGTGCATTCCCTGACGACATTTCCGATCGTCTGCCAGGTGTACTTGTACCCTAGTCGTAGTCGATGAAGGCTAACTTGAGTTTGTCTTGGTGTTTTCTTGTCCGCAAATGGTGGTTCCCCTTTTGTAGCCACCGGGTACCATTTGGCTAATTGGGAACCAGCGTTGAATGCTTCAAGGAAGCTCTTTTGGATGTGGAGCTTGCTAGTCTTTCTGAGGTGATTCTTGATCTGTTGCACACTTGCTGGAACTTGAATATGTACGCTACTAGAACGTGCGGCTGCCTTGGCTGCTTCGTCTGCCACGTCGTTTCCCACGATCCCTACATGACTGGGAATCCAGTGTAAGACGAATGGGCGATTTTGTCTTTGGAAGTCCTGTAGCTGTGCGAGGATCGAGGTTATGATGTGGACGTTGTTTCTTGGTTGACTGTGTTGCAGCGCCTGCATGGCCGTTTTCGAGTCTGTGTGATGGACTTGTGTTATGTTGCAGCGTGTTGTAGGGCCTTTGAGATTGCTACCAATTCTGTTTGTAGGGTGGAGCAGTCATGAGAAAGTCTCCATAGGAAGGTCTGACCTTGGGTGTAGAAGGCCGCTCCGGATCTATGATGCTTTGGGACCACCGAGCCGCCTGTGAAGTATAATGCTGCATCAGCCAGTGTCTCGGTGGCTATGGCTTCCTGAGTTATTCTTTTGAGGTTCTCCTTCTGGAGGTTGGCCTTGCTATCACTTAGTTCGGTAATTTTGAATGTGGCTGGTGGAGGGCTCCATGGTGGTGGAACTACATAATCCCTGTCTCGTATGTCTTGGTTGTTCTTGACGAGTGTTTCTGCTTGCAGGTGCCTGATGACCTCGCTTGCCTCGGACGACCAGGTGGCCCCTAGGACTCTGTGGTCGAGGTGGAGAGAGGCACTGATTCGCGTTTTGGCAACTGTGGGCTTATCAGATCTACAGATTTTAGCGAGGAGACCGGCTGTCACCTGCTTGACTCGTACTGCCAGGGGTGATAGTTCAGTTTCCATTTGCAAATTGCAAATTATTGTCCACATGGGTGCTCCGAGCTTGGTCCTGAGAGCATTATTTTGGATAACTTCTAGCTTAGCTATCTGGTCTTCTCTCAGTCCAATGAGTGCTGGAGCACTGTAATCTACCAGCGATCTGATGGCGGCCGTGTAGTAGGCTTTGAGCACATGAAGGTTTGCTCCTGCGGTTGTGCTGGTGAACGACCTCATTATGTTGTGTCTGCTCTTCGTCCTGTGCCTGAGATACTCGAGTTGCGGCTTGAAAGTGAGTTTCTGATCGATTCAGATTCCAAGACACTGGTGGGTGTAAGTCCAGACTACCGGCGTGTTTTGTATTGCTACCTGGAATGTCAGAACCTTATTGGACAGAGGGGAGATAGAAAGACCAAGGAGAAAAACTGCCCCGGTCGCTAATGAGCTTAAGAGATATATCATAGATATTGCTGCTCTTAGTGAAACCCGACTGAGTGGGGAGGACTTGCTGACGGAAGTAGGGGAGGGCTACACCTTTTTCTGGAGGGGACTCCCAGAAGACACGCACCGTGACTATGGGGTGGGTTTCGCTGTCAGAACATCACTCCTTCGCAACATACCTGAGACGCCTGCTGGAATAAACGAAAGGCTCATGTCATGGCGCATCCCTATGGTCAAAGGTCACCAAGCAGTGCTAATACTATATTCAGCGCGCTATGCAATCGGCAATCTTGATGCACGAAGAAACAAAAGACCGGGGCTTCGATAGTATACATAACCCGGTGGAGGCCCAACAACTGACAAAAATCACTTTAGTGGATTAATGCGGTAGAAACATGGAACAAAAATTTGGGCAAGTACATGTGGAGTAGAAGAAGATAAAATCAACAACGGACTCTGACTTACACTCGTGCTCAGAATGCAATGCCATGATCACTAAACACCTGGTTCCAGATGAAAACTAAATACAAGACCTCTGCTGAAACATCCTCGATCAGACCACTGGCACCTCCTTGACTATGTTATTAGTCGTCAAGACGACCTTAAAGAGTAAAAGTAAAATCACAAGAGCCATGAGGGTGCAGGATCAGGTAATGGACCAGAGGCTAATAAGATTCACACCACATGATAATTAGATCTTCAACACCTGAGGTAAAGTCCCCAAATGTAAACTTAACATCAAAACCAGTAATCCTGAACCTCTAAGAACTCGTTAAAACAAGATCACCGAAAACTCCCAGCCCATGAAATTATGTAACCTGGCACTGTGAAAGATGGCTGGAAAGAGTTGAAGACTGCATGAGTGAAGCTGCAATGGAAACACTTGGTTTTTCTAAAAAGCGACATCAGGGACTGGCTTTGAGGAGAACCCACCCACCATCCACATATGATCTTCTCAAAACCCCTGCAGTAATTGTGGGGCCCACTATGCGTGCTATCAGACCAATCGCTATACACTGAGGGACCGGTTAACCAACATCAGGTCAGAACACAAAGACTGGCGCACAGCATGGAAAATGACCAGGGTAAAAAGACAAGAATTCAAGGCTTCTTGCTGGTGTCAATAACACACGGCTTCTGAGGCAATTAAGTCCACGTGCCCACAAAGAAGAAAGATAGCACCAATATCTCTGCCGTGCAATCAACAGATTGCAGGTGATGGGCTGAGCACTTCAGCACACTTCTAAATCAAATTAATCCAATAACACCTACAGCACTGATAACATCCCACCCATATGCCGAGCCTGCACCTCTAGGATGAAGCCCCACCCACAAGAAGCGGAAACTGCAACATGAGGGCTCAAAGCAACAACAAGAGCGCTGGACCCGACGGCATTCCCTGCCGGAAATTTAATATGTAAACATGAGGTCCCATTTGACTGAGCGCCTCCATAGCCTCTACTCACCATATGGGCTACAGAGCATCATCCCCTGTGATTGAAAGATGCAAATATCAAACAATCTAGTAAGAATAAGGTGACAAAGCAATCGTAGGAGAACGTAGTATAGGGCATCTCCTCCTTGTAGTTAAGCGGGCAAGATCCTGTCAAAAATCATTCTACCAAGACTCTATCCAACACCCAACGGAGAACATTCTTCCCAATCCCAATGTGATTCAGGACGGATCGCAGACAATAGACATGATCTTCGCAGCAAAGCAAATTCAAGGAAAAGAGTCGAGAGCAAAATGTGGTGACCTTACACCGCCTCATTGACCCTCCAAACCTTCGATATTGTGCAACGGAGAACTTTTAGACTATTATGTTGAGAGGGTCGGTGTACCACTGGAAGATTTTAAACATCCTCTGCTAGAGGTATGATGGAATGTGCCCTGGTACTTGTGGGTGGTGTGTAGTAAAGCCAGAACCATTTAGTGTCCAAATGGGTGTAAAACAGGGCTGTGTGCTGGTAATTCGTGTTATTTAACATTATCTTTGTTGGCTGTAGCTATCAACTCTCGCCACATGCCCTTGGGTCTGATGGTGGGCATAGGGTACCGTCTTGACGGTAGCCTTTTAATATTAGACGTCTGAAGTCAACACAAAGACCTTAACAGAGAATCTATGCAACGTGCACTGGACATGATCTCAGTTATTTACAGCTCGCTTGGTTTGCAAATTAACACTCGAAAACATGAGATTTTGGTCAGCTAATTGTTCCACCAATAGAAGCACCACAATTCTACATTAATGGCGATCCTACCAAAATAGTAAACCAGTTTAAGTACCTTGATAGCACTCTCACACCCACCTGCTCACTGGATATAGAAATTCAAACCAGAATCAATTTAGCCTCAGCTGTATTTGGACGTTTTTGAACAAGAGTCTTTCTCAACAATGACCTCAAATATGGAACGAAGACTACAGTTTATCTCGCAGTCTGTATATCTACATTATTATATGCCCAGAAACCTGACGGCTTACAAACGCCATATCCAAATGCTGGAAAACTTCCACACTAGATGCCGTAAGCGTATCTTTGGAATATCCTGGCTTGGATGTTATCAGGATGCCAGACCACCGGCTTCCAAGACAAATATTATATCAAGCTCTCACATGGAAACCGCTATAAATACCACTCCTAAAACTCTACTAAAGCTGTAATATCCAACCAAATTCAATGAGGCAAATCTAGCTTTAACGTTCTTATGGCGCTCAACATGCCCTAGGTCTCTTTCACAAGTCGACTTCTTAGTTGATGTTAAGGCTGTATACATTGACAGTACT
>NW_024742453.1:0-17262 GCF_018991925.1 Homarus americanus
CCCTAAAGAATAGTAAACGTAACGCCGGCGGGCAACTGAAAAGGTATAAGGATAGTCTTAAGACAAACATGAAAAAAGAGCCAAATTGACCCAACCCCCCCACATTTCTACACTTAGAGGAGCACCACACGAAAAGGTGTTAATACATTAGGCCGACTGCAAACCGAGGCAGACAAGCACCAGCGCCGTAAAGACGCTGCCACCGCCCCTCCCGCACTCGATGTAGCCCTCCATATGTGCAACATCTGTGAACAACTCTGCCGGTACCGTATCGGCCTCTTTAGTCACCTCAAAACACACCAATGAAGGTGACATCCCTAATAACTCATATCATTGCATCATAGCTGGATGATCAACATACTCGATTCCGAATGACAGCAAAGTAGGTGATGGCGGTGGTAGTGGTGATGGTGGTGGTAGTGATGATGGTTGTGGCGAGGTTAGTAGTAATGGTGGTGGTGGTGTTAGTGGTGGTGGTAGTAATGGTTTTAGTGGTGGTGGTGGTAGTATTGATGTTGAGGATGTGGTAGTATCATTGATGATGTTGGTGATTGTGGTGGTAGTACTGGTGGTGATAATGGTGGGAATGGTAGCGGTGGTGATGGCGGTGGTGATGCTAGTGGTATTTGTAGTGGTGGTGGTATTGGTGGTAGTGTTGGTGATGGTGGTGGTTGTGATGGTGATGGTATTGGTGGTAGTGTTGGTGATGGTGGTAGTGGTAGTGCTAGTAGTGATTATAATATTGGTAAGAATGATGCTGGTATGGGTAGTGATGGTTGTGAAAGTGTTGGTGGTAGGTGCTGGTTGGTGGTGGTGATGAAAATGATGGTGATAGTGGTGGTGATGATGGCGATGTTAATGGTGGTGGTATTGCTGATGGTGATAATGGTGGTGGTGGTGGTGATAATGGTGGTGGTGGTGATAATGGTGGTGGAGGTATGGGTAGCGGTGGTCGTGGTAGCAGTGTTGATACTACTGATGATGGTATTGGTTACGGTAATAGTAGTATCAGTTATAGTAGTGATGGTAGTGATGGTAGCAGCAATTAAATGGTAGTGAGAAAGAAGTGCAGTTGGAAAATGAATCTCTCTCTCTCTCTCTCTACACCAAATAACACTATACTAGACAAGGAACAGCCTGTTACATAGACGTGATGGGTTTCTATATTTTTCAGATATATACAAAGGAATAATTGTTTTCCCATGACAACTTCAGCACAATTTTTTAATAAATATATATTTGTTTAATAATCTTTAACAAAATTTTTTTGTAAAGTTTAGCAGCGAAAAGTGGTGAAGAAGCTTGTGCAGGGAAATCTCTCTCTCTCTCTCTCTCTCTCTCTCTGTCTCTCTGTCTCTCTCTCTGTCTCTCTCTCTCTCTCTCTCTCTCTCTCTCTATTAGGAGTCTCTCTTTCTCTCATATATTTTTACATTAGCTGTCTCCGTTCTTTTTGTTCTCTCTCTCTGTCTCTATCTCTATCTCTCTCTCTCTCTCTCTTTCCGTTTTTCTTTTCCATTCGCTGTGTTACTCCCGCACTTCTATCATCAATCCTCTCATCTACTATAATGACACAAGGGGGTGATCAGATGACAGTGGGTATCATAATATGCTTGGTCATGATCATTCTTCTAAACTCTGGAGAACAAGTATTTCTTAATATGTTATTTTCAAATCATTTCAATGACCTCTGCAGTGTTTGTTTGGATTATACTCAATGTTGCTCCATTATACCAGGTATCTCAGAAGTAACTCACTAGAGGTCAAATTCATTACTACAGTAAACTTTCAAATGTCTCGCCATTCACTTCAGGATTATACGTTGATGCTCTGTGAACGCGTTGCCTCATTATTTCTCGTTACCGTGTCTCTCTTGCATTTAGACGTGATGTTCTGCTTTAATTCTTCAATGGTTCTTGGGTGATCTTGTTAGACGATAGATCTTACGTGTTGTAGACTAAATCATTTTGTAAGTGATCGGTGTGTAGCATCTGGTTCTCCCTATATAAATAAGAACCTGACCCTTTCCTTCAGTGTTAATTATTGTACTCTGCTTTTTTTTTTAATTTATAATTATTCCTATCGTGAACCGCTTATTAGACTTCTTGGATCTAATTACAATCAGCTATATGGAGATTTACAAATTCTCAGCTTTACAGTGCTCGGTAAAATTTAGATTTGAACAAATATCTTAATTAATGGAGATAGTCTACTAAGACTGCCACCGATTTCTTGGCAGTTACTGGGAAATACTTCAGTGCTCACTCTACCTCACTGTTGTTATTGCCTGATGAAAAAGCTTTCGTATTTTTTCCAACTCTAGAACTTTGGCAAGTTAGTCAATATTGTTTCAGTTGTATGGTTCTCCAGTTACTACTTTAACTTTCTTTCTGACTCTTATTGATCTTTGGCATTCATATCCACATCGTCTACGTATACTGTTATCCCAGTGAGTCATAATGCGATTATATTGCCGCCTGACTCAATATTTGACCTGAATAAGGTCCATCCCAGACCACCAGTAGAACAACAGTGAAGAAGGCAGCTCTTCTGTCTTACCTTGTTTCAGCGTCAACCTGGAAAGGTCTGCCCAACACCCCAGCCACTGTAACAGGTGCCTCACTGTACTCATACATATAGTTGATCATCTTTATCAGTTCTTAAGGGTTGCAATGCTCGTCTCTTGTCCAAAGGATTGTTATTCACGACCAGGGTACCCTCAGTTCACCCAGCTGAGAATGGGCGCCTAACTTTACAACTGGGGAAGTGAAGGACGCCGAGTGCGAGGCCAGCCACAATGCCTGTCCTTGTATACCAAAAACAAACAAACAAGACTTTAGTATAAAGTGTGTTGTACCCACACTGCACCGAGCGGGCTGTCAGGTGTACGGGACCTACTTCCAAAACTCACACACACACACACACACACACACACACACACACACACACACATATATATATATATATATATATATATATATATATATATATATATATATATATATATATATATATATATATATATATATATATATATATATATATATAGTCATACAAGGTCATAATAGCTCACTTATCTTTATAAATTCAAAAGCTCTATATTGGATAGCAGCCATAGTTGAAATTCGCAATAGTGTGTCATATCAAACGCACCATCAATTTCCGAAAAATATCATTGTTGTCCAAACGAGAGGCGATTTTGTTGTTTTATATCTATCTATATATATATATATATATATATATATATATATATATATATATATATATATATATATATATATATATATATATATATATATATATATATATATATATATATATATATATATATATATATATATATATATATATATATATATATATATATATATAGGCGAAAATGTTCAGTAGTTGTAAGCTTGGTCGCTCAGTAACAAGGGGGAAAACTAGTATTTGTCTGAACATCTTTTTTTCTTGGAGAGAAGTAATGTCGTGGTAAAGTGTCGTTAACCTTCCTACTTCTCCCCCCCCCCCATACCTTCCCCTTACATCATTCCCTCTTTTATTTTTACTCTTGTTCTACTCCATTTTTTCTTTCTCTTTCTCTTCTCTATTTTATCTTTATATTCTCCTCCTCTTTTCCCCTTCATCATTCGCTTCTCTTTACTATTCCTCAACATTTGTTCTTCCTTTCCTTCTCTTTTGCTTTTTATCCCTTTCCCTATTCTTTTCTTTCTTATCCATCTCAAGCTCATTTTTCTCCCTCTTCTTCGTTCCCTGCCTCTTTCCCTTCGTTACTGATCTCCCCTTCCCCTTTTATTCCATCTCTCCCCTTATTTTTCATAACAGTACTCATCTCTTCATCCTCTCCCTTTTCCTCGCTCCCCCCCCCTCCCTCCCATCCCTCCCATCCACTAACATTTTCCTTCTTCTTCATCGTCCTTCGTCATCCCTATTCCCTTGTTCATCCTTGTCTATTCCATCCAATTTACCTCCTTTTCCCCCATCACTCTTTACGTCCCCTTTTCCTCGTCCTCCTCTTCATCAGTCTTCGTCCCCTTATCTTCGGCCTCCTCTTCCTAACCTCCCTTTGCCTCTCCCTCTCCCCTCTCCCTCGACCCCTAGCCTCCTGTCCCCTCTTTCTCCCCTTCCCCTCCACTCCTTCCTTCTCCATTTTTCCTATTGGCCCGAGGATGAACAAGAGTATCTTTACTCGGCGCCTACCAAGGGTTCATTAAGATGTACAGTGCTTTTATGTTTGATTTTGTAGATGTGTGTGTGTGTGTGTGTGTGTGTGTGTGTGTGTGTTCGCATACAGGGTGGTGCAGTGCATCTAGTGTGGCAGCATTATGTTAGTATTAAGGTGTAAGCACCGCTTGCTTCCTCTTCCCCTGCCAGTACACAGCCTCTTCACTATCAAGACTCCTGCTGTGCCTCCTCGTGGCAACACACGGTAACTGGGTGTCTCGTGGGCCCAGGCTAGACCAGCAGGGGATACCGGAGTAGCAGTGGGCCCCAGAGGGACGGCGCATAGGCCCACTGGCATGTGGACACATCCTGGAGCCTACCAACCATTGCCCCGCTGCTTTGCAGATTAACCTTGGTAGCTATAAGGCTACGGGAAAAATCAGCGGCGAAGCCCCGCATCAAGCAGACATGCTTACAGAGACTCCAACAAGACCCCAACGGCGGTATAGGCGAAAGAGGTGACCACCATGTGAACCCAACTACTACACCGACGGACGAAGGCAATGCCTGATAGATAGGCTACTGAGGCGAAACCCAACAAACTGGGCTATCGGCAGTCCATTGTAACTCTCCCTCTCCCCAGTCGTTGCAACACTTGCACCACTGGATCAGGAAAGGGGAGAGCCAAGATGTGTGCTTGCAGCCTGCGGTCCTGCCTCACCACATAAATAGAGTCACGTGCAGCCATCATACCTCTCTTCATCATCAAAACCCCTATACCCCCAAAAGTTCAATGGCCACAGATCAATGACGACGGGGACAGGTAGCGATGACTGCCGGAAGTCTCTAATCACAACTCTGCACATGGGCGGCACAGATAAGATGGTCGTTTATGCACTGGGATCTAGGCATCAATGCAATCCGATCCTGTCTGTGCGACTGAGCAGCCCATTCGAGGAGCAACTATGTTCACTCCCCATTGGGAAGGGGCTAGTAAGGGTTGCCCTAAACATAGCCTGCCTAAGAAACCAACCTGACTGGGCAACCGCAAGCAGTAAGGTCATCCACATGCGGTCGAAAACACAATAAAAATCACAGATCCAAACAAAAACAAACTATACAACCTCTTATGGTTGCTGCATGGAATGTTAGGACCCTTCTGAATACTGGCAAAAATGAGCGTCCGGAAATAAGAACCGCCCTTATGGTAAAAAAGCTGGCTAAGAAAAACATCGATATAGGAGCCATTAGAGAATCCCGGCTCCCAGACGAGGGTTAACTCACAGAGCGGGGGTCTGGCTATACCCTCTTCTGGAAGGGTAAGCCTGCTGCGCAGAGAAACTGTATTTATTGAGTCGTCTTTGCCATCCGCCAACGCATCCTACAAAGGCTAACTGAAATGCCTATAGGGATCAACGAGCACCTCATGACAGTCCAGGTCCCACTGAATCACACACGTCATGCCTTTTTCATCAGTGCATATGCTCTAACACTGGATGCAGAGGGTGACATCAAGGAGGCCTTTTATGCCGACATTGAGAAGTGCTAACCTCTATCCCCAGAGAAGATAAGGTTGTGTTCCTTGGTGACTTGGCAGTAGCACATTCTTTCAGAGAGCAGCTCGAACATGGGCTCATAAACAACCCGACAACAAACAACCCAAATGACAGTCCCGAATGGGATATTCTCGACACTGTCATGACAAAAAACTGCAGAGACCCTCAGCCAAATAGAAAGAATACACCAAGACTGGTTTGATGAAAATGACCCGGCAATAAATGTACTCGTTAATGATAAACATACTGCTTTAACTGACTGGCAGAACAACCCTCAGTCTTGGACCAAAGCTGATACCTTCCGCAAGAAGAAAGCGGCAGCCCAGCAGGAACTTCGCAATCTAAAGAACGACTGGTGTAAAAATAAAGCACGTTAAGCACAAAAATTTGCAGATTAGCACATGATGCGCGAATTTTTCAATTCCACTAAAACATTTTATAGGCCGATCACTCGTGCTGCAGTCCTCCTCCACTCATCCAACGGTAACTCCATAATTAAAGATGATGAAGGCCTCCTTCAGCGCTGGAAAGAGCACTACCATTCATTGCTCAACCGAAACACCAACGTGAATACCCTGACAACCCAGTAGGTCCCTCAACATCCAGAGCTGACCCACCTCAGCTATCATCCATCCCTGAATGACGTACCTACTGCCATCAAACAGATGAAAAATAACAAAACCTCAGGGTCTGATGGAGTCCCAGCCGAGGTGTATAAAGCAGGAGGACCTCTACTTGCCAGCAGTCTCCACTTTCTCCTGGAGAATAGAAGGGAAAAGAAGGAAATCCCTTAAGCTCTTAAAGACGCCTCCATCGTCAATATTTATAAGAACAAAGGAGACCAGTCAGACTATCGCAATTACAGCGGGATCTCCCTGCTGTCCGGAGCTGGCAAGATATCGCCCCAATCCTCCTAAACAGACTTCTTCCTGAGGTGGAAAACTTCCTTTCAGAATCTCAATGTGGCTTTAGACCATCACGTGGCACCATTGACATGATCTTTGCTGCCCACCAGATACAGAAAAAGTGCAGAGAACAGCATTGTGACCTGTACATCGTTTTCATCGACCTAACCAAGGCCTTCGACTCGGTCAACAGGGAAGCCCTCTTGTTAAACAAGGGTGTGTACTGGCACCAACTCTCTTTTCCATTTTCATGGCTGCCTTCCTTACTCGTGCCAGCGTCAATTTAACCGGGGGGATGGAGTGGCCATCGAGAAGTGGATGAAGGGTCTTTTCAACATAAGACGACTCCAGGCAGGAACAAAGGTGTCGACAGCTTCAATACTGAGCTTCAGTATGCAGAGGACCTCACCCTTGTCGCTCACACTGAACGCGACTTACAGTAGATCCTGAACATCTACGCAGATGAGTATACACACTTTGGACTTGAGGTGAATATACATAAGACTCAGATTCTCTTTCAGCCCACCCCTGATTCAGCCGCACCTCCATCATCCATTCAGTTTAACGGTACTACCCTCTCTAATGTTACCCACTTTCGGTATCTCGGCTCCCACCTGTCCACCGCCGTGGAAATCGAAGAGGAGATTCAGCATCGCATCAGATGTTCATCTCACGCCTTTGGCAGACTCGAAACCCGTGTCTTCAACTCTAGGGAGCTGAAATTATCTACAAAGTTGTACGTATATTGAGCAGTGGTCCTCCCAACCCTTCTATATGGCAGCGAGACTTGGGTCACATACAGGAGGCACCTCAAGGCACTTGATAACTTTATCCAACGTAGTCTACGTTCCATCCTCCGAGTTCGCTGGGAAGACAAGAGAACAAATGCCAGTATTCTTACTGACACCAACTGTAGAAGCATCGAGGCTACCATTATTCATGAAAAACGAACATGGACGACAGTAGACTGCCAAAGCAGCTTCTTTACAGTCACCTAACGAATAGTAAACGTAACGCTGGCGGGCAATTGAAAAGGTATAAGGATAGTCTTAAGACAAACCTGAAAAGTGCCAAATCGACCCCCTCACCTGGGAGACGACTACTCCACATCGTAACGCTTTGAGGAGCACAACACGAGAAGGTGTCAATACTTTCGAGTTAGCCCGACTGCATATCGAGGCAGACAAACGCCATTGCCATAAGACGCTGCCGCCGCCCATCCCGCACTAGAAGTAGCCCCCCACATGTGCAACATCTGTGATCGAGCCTATCGGTCCAGTATCGGCCTCTTTATTCACCTCAGAACTAACCACCCAAGATGACATCCTTAATAACTCATATGATTGTATCATAGCTGGATGATCGTCATACTCGATTCCGAGTGAAAGCAAAGTAGTAAGTAGTGTGTGTGTGTGTGTGTGTGTGTGTGTGTTGCATTTACTCATATATAAATTTTACAAAGACTTCATAATACCATTATCAACAACAAGAAGTTGCCTTAATTGATAAAAAAAAATAATATGTTGCGGTAGACAATATAAATCGAAATCCTCAAAATTTTTAAGGTCTCCCACGTTTTTAAGTCAGATTTTATGGTTTGTATTCCTCCTAGTTTTGGTCTCTTCATGAACACAACTCCATCCCTGCCATGGTACAGGTGTTGGTCCCCTGATGCTTAGTATTCAGCAGCTAGTGGGTGACCCCAACAACGTGCTGGTCCACCCATGGGTTAGAGGAACAAGTGCATCTCTACACGGTAATCTCACACACGTTTATTATGATACACAGAGTTTTTCGTTCGATTTTTTAAAGGTGTGTGTGTGTGTGTGTGTGTGTGTGTGTGTGTGTGTGTGTGTACGAGTGTATGTATGTGTTTATCCGAGTGTGTAATTAATTTCATGGTGAGAGCACAAAGGTTAGTACAACTAACAATAGCCAGTGCGCAAACTAAAACCATTCCACCACTACAGTACAGTCGGAAATATTAATACGTAAAGGAAACCACGACAAATTTCAGTATGTATTACGAAAACTTGACACTAGTTTGTGCTATTTCGATAATTATCATACAAAATTAACTTTTAGTTTACATTATCTGAATAAAATCAGCTCCATTTTTATTGGTATTAAATAAACATAGGATGTAAGTGATATTTATACTAATATTAGATATTAGCTCAAGAATGATGAAAGAGTAACTAATAAAGTATTTAAAAAATAAAAAAAAATTTTGATATATTAAAATTATCACCAAGAATTCCATTATAAACAGAATATAAATGCAAATGATTTTCATTCCAGTATTTAACTTCATAAATACGAAACATGACGTTGTCGTACTCGTAAAAATATGTTTTTACGCCTGAGTGTCTAATTATTTCGGCATGTTTTATGAGAGTGTCGCCAAAGGGGCAGGATGTGACACTGGCATACTGTACCTTCACATTACTGCACAGTAAGGTAAGTCGTGCAAAATGTTCAATGTTTTCTGTTATTATTGTACGAGTGGTGTCTACTGTGTGTGTGTGTGTGTGTGTGTGTCAACAACAAACAACCTAAGTCCGAGTGTCGAATGGTGTATCTTCGACGCTGTCATTACAAAAAACCCTGCAGCGAGACCCCCGGCCAGGTCGAAAATAAACACCTGGATTGGTTTAATGAAAATAACCAGGTAATCAACGTAGTCGTCAGAGGTAAACGTACTGCTTTCACTGACTGATAGAACAACCCTCAGTCTCGGACCAAAGCTGATACCTTCCGCCAGAAGAATGCGATAGCTCAGCGCGAATATTTCAATTCCACTTAAACAAGTATGGCCGAACTACTCATCGCGCGGCAACCATCCGCTCATCCGACGGTAACTCCCTAATTAAAGACGAAGTAGGCAACCGTCAGCACTGGAAAAGGCAGTAACACTCCTGCTCAACCGAAACACCGATGTGAATGTGCCGACTACCCAGCAGGTCCCTCAGGACCTAGAGCGACCCACCTCAGCTATCTCCATCCCGAGATGAGGTAGCTACTGCCAACAAACAAATGAAAAATACTACACATGGCACCCATCCCACCTACCACTACTGCACATAGCACCCATCCCACCTACCACTACTGCACATAGCACCCATCCCACCTACCACTACTATACGTGGCACCCATCCCACCTACCACTACTACACGTGGCTCCCATCCCACCTAACACTACTGCACATAGCACCCATCCCACCTACCACTACTATACGTGGCACCCATCCCACCTACCACTACTACACGTGGCTCCCATCCCACCTACCACTACTACACATGGCACCCCTCCCACATACCACTACTACACATGGCACCCATCCCACCTACCACTACTACACGTGGCTCCCATCCCACCTACCACTACTACACATGGCACCCATCCCACCTACCACTACTACACATGGCACCCATCCCACCTACCACTACTACACATGGCACCCCTCCCACCTACCACTACTACACATGGCACCCCTCCCACCTACCACTACTACACATGGCACCATCCCACCTACCACCACTACGTGGCACCATCCCACCTACCACTACTACACACCATGCCCCCTCCCACCTACCACTACCACATAGCACCTCCCACCTACCACTACTACTGATCACCTACCACTGCTACACATGGCACCCATCCACCTAGCACTACTACACATGGCACCCTCCCACCTCACCACTACACATGGCACCCATCACCTAGCACTACTACACCTTGGCACCCTCCCACCTACACTACTGCATGGCACCCAGCCACCTACCACTACTACACATGGCACCCATCCCACCTGCCACTACTACATGGCACCCCTCACCTACCACTACCATGGCACCTCCCACCACTACTACTGGCACCCATCCACCTACCACTACTACACATGGCACCCCTCCACCTACCACTACTACACATGGCACCCATCCCCACCTAGCACTACTACACACGCAACCCCTCTCACCTACCACTACTACACATGGCACCCATCCCACCTACCCCTACTACACGTGGCACCCCTCCCACCTACCACTATCACACATGGCACCCCTCCCACCTACCACTACTATACATGGCACCCATCCCACCTACCACTACTACACATGGCACCCATCCCACCTACCACTACTACACTTGGCACCCATCCCACGTACCACTACTATACATGGCACCCCTCCCACGTACCACTACTATACGTGGCACCCATCCCACCTACCACTACTATACGTGGCACCCGTCCCACCTGGCACTGCTATACGTGGCACCCGTCCCACCTGGCACTGCTATACGTGGCACCCGTCCCACCTGGCACTGCTATACGTGGCACCCGTCCCACCTGGCACTGCTATACGTGGCACCTGTCCCACCTGGCACTGCTACATGTGCACCCGTCCCACCTGGCACTGCTATACGTGGCACCCGTCCCACTCCTGGCACTGCCATACGTGGCACCCATCCCACCTACCACTATTTCATACGTGGCACCTGTCCCACCTGGCACTGCTATACGTGGCACCCGTCCCACCTGGCACTGCTATACGTGGCACCCGTCCCACCTGGCACTGCTATACGTGGTGGCACCCATCCCACCTACCACTACTATACGTGGCACCCGTCCCACCTGGCACTGCTATACGTGGCACCCGTCGCCCCCACTGCTAGTAGGTGTTTAGTAATGCTCTGTCTGGGGTGTTTGTGTTCTATGGTCATCCCTGGGGACCTAAGAAGGGGAAAAGGAAGAGAACGAGGAGGGACAAGAGAGTAAGAGTAGGAAAATGACGACTTTGGTTATCTTACTCCTCTCTGGGGGTTAACAGGAAGAAGAGGAACAGGGAGAAGAGGGGGAGAAAGAGGGGGAGGCGTGTGGGAGCTTGATGTTTTATGTCCTCTCTTATGGAAGAAGAAGATAAAGAACATGGGAGGAATAGATGACGAGAAGGAATATTATCGATATTTTGATCTTCCTAGTTTTCTGTATAGAAGGATGAGGAATAAGAAGAAAGGAGAAAGAAAAAGATGAAGGGAAGTTGGATGAGGAAGAGAAAACCCAAAAGGAAGAGTGGTTGAAGAAAAAGGAGAAAAGAAATGAGGAGGAAGAGGAGGAGGAGGAGGATTTTCTGAGGCCTCCGTTTTGGTTGTCTCGTGAGGGGCGTTGTCTCAGAAGGTGTATGTTGTGTTGTCTCTATTACATGTAGGATCCAACTCATTTTCTTCATACCTAAACTCTTTTGAACTTATGATCCAACCCGTTTTTCCTTATAACTGAAACCCTTTTTACTTTACTCATAACTAGTGACCATTTTCCTGAATATTACGATCACTGCCATCGTTAAACTCAGATTAAGTAAAATAAGTCGGTAACATAAAATTTAAATATAGTCAACGAAAAAAGTAAGAAGACTAACAAAAATAACATATATTTTTATAGTACTGGCCACTGAAACATGACATAATAATACTGTACGTAATAATAATAATAATAATAATAATAATAATAATAATAATAATAATAATAATAATAATAATAATAATAATAATAATAATAAAACTTGAAAATTAAACCTATGAATATCACACAAATCAAATAACCACAAAACACAACATATTGAATAATGGAACAGACAGACAGAACATTTTGACAGAACCCAGCGTAAAGAGAACACGTCAAAGGGGCAGATACTTAAGGTTTTTTGAAGTGGGAAGTATAATCCAGGATTCTATGCCAGCTCAACCTGTTATACAATTATTGACTGATAGTGGTAGGAAGTAAAGACCCTAAATGTTGACGTGGTACAAAGCAGATACCCAGACAAGATACTTCCTGCCTTTACTCTGAGGTCACACTCCAACACCCCACCTAGCGAGAGTATCCACAACCACTAGGCTAAAGTAAAGGTATACTGCAGTATTTATGATTCAAGTCCTTTTTACTTATGACTCAATCATTGTATATACAGTATAATCCAAACATTTCTATATATGCTCTAAACTTACTGATTTAAAACAAAACATATAGAAACCCTCTATACAGTTTCGTATAATATGAAGACCAACAGTATAGGTAAGCCTATCATCCCTCCACCTCGCAAGGAAACTTTAGTGCTGTAATTCTGGTTGAGATATAATGCTATTAGCTCAAGCAATCGTGCTTACAATGATAGGATGTACGGACGAACGGATGCACATAAGAACGGATTAATGCACGTAAGGAAGGCAGGATACACATACGGACAGTCTAATGCACGCACGGATAAAATGAAGCGTAAACGGACGGAGAAATCTATGGATTCACGTGTGCAGGGAGGTTAGGGCGGGCTGTCAGTCCCATCTCCCAGCACGACGAGGATAATAATCCATCCAAGCCTTCCATGTATAGTGATAGAGACTCAGAACCCACTTAAGCGCTGGAGTGAAATAACATCAGGTTAGCATCGACTCCATCAGCGCTCATCAGGTTGTGGCCATCACACGCATTACTCTAACCTGATTTTGGCGGGTGAGGGAGCGACAACACCTGAGTCTCTCTGCACTCAAGCGCTAGTACTACCTCTCACTCAACACCTGTCCAATTTTGAGCGTGAACGATCCGTGGCTTGTCAAAATATCAGCATGGTTGAGGGAAGGGTGAGGGTTAGCTTGAGGGGAGGGAGGGGAGGTTGATGGGGGTGGTGAGGGGAGGTAGGTGAATGTGAGGTTAAGGGAGGAGGGTAGGGAGGATGGTGAGGGGAGGTAGGTGAAAGTGAGGGTAGGGGAGGAGGGTAAGGGGGGTGGTGAGGGGAGATTGGTGAAAGTGAGGGTAGGGGAGGAGGGTAAGGGGGGGTGGTGAGAGAAGGTAGGTGAGGGTGAGGGTTGGGGAAGAGGGTAAGGGGAGATAGGTCAGGGTGAGGGTTTATGTTTGAGTGAGAGTGACGAGAGGAGGATGAGGGTGAGGGTAAGAGGGGGAGGTGATGGTGAGGGGAAGAGAATTAATGTGTGTGGGGGGAGGATTATCTCTCGCATTCCTTCCATATCTCTTTCTACATCTGTTTATTTTGTTATGTTCTGTCTCCCTTTCTATTCTTAGCCATCTTTCTATCTCTCTATTTCTATGCACGAGAATGTGTCTATGCTTTTATCATTCTTTTCTGTATTATGTGCCTTTGGTCTTGTTTCTCTCCGCCTCCCTCATTTTCAGCAAAGAGAATACAATAGGATAAAGAAAAAATCAAAATAATGAAAGAGAGAGAAATTTTCCAACATTCATACCGTCTTCTATGGGTCGTGGTGTGAGACAGTTCTCATAATCGACTTAACGAGAGAAATTAGAACGTATGTTTCACTGATAATCCGAATCTAGATATGTGAGAGGGAACAGGAAGCCTCAGTGGAGCTTCATCTCTTGGGGGATGATTTGGGATTAGGGTTGACTGGGGAGAAGGGAGGGGGCGGGGAGAGAGGGATTGATTGGGGAGAAGGGAGGGAGCGGGGAGAGGGATTGATTGGGGAGAAGGGAGGGGCAGGGAGAAGGGTGGATTAGAGGAGAAGGGAGGGCAGGAGAGGATGATTGGGGGAGAAAGGGAGGGGGCGGTGTTAGGGAGGGATTAGGGGATAACAACGAGAGATGATTGAGATGAGGTGATAATTGGGAGGGGATGATTGGGGGAAGGGGAAGAGGAGATGACTGATTGGTAATGGATAACTGAATGGGAAAGGGAGATAACATAATAAATTAGGGAATGTTATATAAGAAAAAAAATCAGATTTAAAAAGTTTATTCAGAAAACGTCAACATAAATATATATTTAGGAAACAAGTACAGGTACAGCAGGTAATAGCAATAGCAGACTGGATGAAAATACACGTACAGTAATTCTCAAGTAGTGGCAGAGTGTAAAGTATTGTCCCATCACGTCTACGTCATAACCCAGTAGTGTACACACATGACAGTAACCATCTTCCTAATCCTTTTACCCCCCCCCCCCACCACACACACACACTACAACTACTTCACTAATTTGCTGTCACTTGGAATCGAGTACGATGATCTTCCAGCTATGGTACAATGAATGAATTATTAAGGATGTCACCTCGGTTGGTGAGTTCTGAGGTGACTAAAGAGGCCGATACGGGACCGGCAGGGTCGATCACAGATGTTGCACATGTGGGGGGCTACATCTAGTGCGGGAGGGGCGGCGGCGGCAGCGTCTTTCCGGCGTTTGGCGCTTGTTTGCCTCGTTATGCTGTCAGGCTAACCCGAAAGTATTGACACCTTCTCGTGTAATGCTACTCCAAGCGCTACGGTGCTTAGTAAACGTCTCCCAGGTGAGGGGGTCGATTTGGCACTTTTTCAGGTTTGTCTTAAGACTATCCTTATACCTTTTCAGATGCCCGCCAACG
Organism: Homarus americanus; assembly: GCF_018991925.1. NCBI lineage: Eukaryota > Metazoa > Arthropoda > Malacostraca > Decapoda > Nephropidae > Homarus > Homarus americanus. Next base: position 15,021 of record NW_024742453.1, read on the forward strand.
TTATGTTTGCTATTCGTTAGGTGACTGTAAAGTAGCTGCTTTGGCGGTCTACTTTCGTCCATGTGGGTAACATGGCCAGTCCAGCGCAGTTGTTCATGGATAATGGTAGCCTCCATGCTCCTACAGTTGGTGTCAGCAAGAAAACTGGCACTGTTCTCTTGTCTTCCCAGCGAACTTGGAGGATGGAACGTAGACTACGTTCCTTGACATGCCTCCTGTTGTGATCCATGTCTCGCTGTTATATAGCAGGTGGGGGAGGACCACTGCTCAAGATATGTGCAGCTTTGTAGATAATTTCAGCTCCCTACAGCTGAAGACACGGGTACGGGGTCTGCCAAAGGCTTGAGATACACATCTAATCCGATGCTGAATCTCTTCATCGATGTCCGTGGTGGTGGACAGGTGGAAGCCGAGATACCGAAAGTTGGCAAGATTAGAGAGGGTAGTACCGTTAAGCTGGATGGATGGTGGAGGTGAGGATGAACCAGGGGCAGGTTGAAAGAGAATCTAAATCTTACGCACATTCACCTCAAGTGTGCATACGCATCTGCGTAGGAGTTCAGGATCTACTTTAGGTCGCGTTCAGTGTCAGCGACAAGGGTGATATCCTCTGCATACTGAAGCTCAGTAATGGGGCTGCGGACACCTTTGTTCCTTTCTGGCACTCGATGTCCACCCCGTTGGCTAAATTGGCACTGGCACGAGTAAGGAAGGCAGCCAAGAAAATGGAAAAGAGAGTTAGTGCCAGTATACACCTTTGTTTAACCCCCGTTTGGATGCCATTGTGGTGCCATTGTGCAGGACACTGCCGTTCATGCCATCGAGGAGTTGCCTCACAATGGCGATGAATTTTGGTGGGCAACCAAAACGGCTGAGGGTCCACCAGAGGGCTTCCCTGTTGACCGAGTCGAAAGCTTTGGTTAGGTCGATGGAAGCCATGTATAGGTCACGACGCTGTTCTCTTCACCTTTCTTGTCTCTGACGGGCAGCACAGATCATGTCAGTGGTACCACGTGATGGTCTAAAGCTACATTGAGATTCTGGGAGGAAGTTTTCCGCCTCAGGAAGAAGTCTGTTTAGGAGGACTCGGGCGATAATCTTGCCAGCTGCGGAGAGCAGCGAGATCCCGCGGTAGGTACCATAGTCTGACTGGTCTCCCTTGTTCTTATAAATATTGACAATGGAGGCGTCTTTAAGAGCGTGGGGATTTCCTCCTTTTCCCATATATTCTCCAGGAGAGAGTGGAGAAAGTTGGTAAGCAGAGGTCCTCCTGCTTTATACACCTCGGCTGGGATTCCATCAGGCCCTTAGGCTTTGTTATTTTTCATGTGTTTGATAGTAGTAGCTGCCTCATCCAGGGATGGAGGATAGCTGAGGTGGATCAGCTCTGGATGCTGAGGGACCTACTGGGTAGTCAGGACATCCACATTGGTGTTTCGATTGAGCAGTGAATGGTAGTGCTCCTTCCAGCGCTGAAGGAGGCCTTCATCGTCTTTAATTAGGGAATTACCGTCGGATGAGTGGAGGGGGGCTGCGCCACGAGTGATTGGCCCATAAAATGTTTTAGTGGAATTGAAAATTTCGCGCATCTTGTGCTGATCTACAAATTTTTGTTTGCATGTTTTTTGTTTTTTTTTAAGCCAATCGCTATTTATATTGCGAAGTTCCCGCTGGGCCGCTTAGGGTTGTTCTGCCAGTCAGTCAGTTAAAGCAACACGTTTATCATCGACACACACCCACATACACACACACACAGAAAGTACATATTAATGAACGGCCGGGCACAGGGGTTAGGCTGGTGGAGTGGATGATCACTTTTGACAGCAACTGTATTGATGTAGTATGGACGCCTTTTCTTCATCTAACGTCAAGTGAATAATTCCTGTCCTGCAGTGGACAATGTACGACTAAACAGTTGGTTACACACATTATAAATCTACCACTTTATTTCCCGTCAAGCAAAGTGTAAGAGACGTTAGAATAAATGCACATAGTGCTAGGCTTTATAGAGTGTGGTGTGGGTCAAGTGTTATGGTGGTGGTTTGGTGATTCGGATTCAGAGATAAGTCCATAGTCTATTGTTGCAGCACACAGAAACACACAGAAACACCATTTCTCCTGATGCAATAAGACATTTCGTGATTGACACAGTTGACATGGAGAGCGTGACCCTGTCCACACACTACAGCAGACAGGATGCATTTGTTTATCTCAACGACACAACAGCCTAATGTAAAGTATC
>NW_024742454.1:0-20337 GCF_018991925.1 Homarus americanus
ATATGCTGATGGAAAAAAGAGCAAAATTTTGGTATTGAGGGAAAAGGTGTTTGTTGATCAAGTAACTCAAATTAAGGAGCACATTTCAGTATTAATGGTATGGATAGGTCTACGTAGTTTTAGTTAAGGGCTGCAAATTGGTGCCATCTTTTACTGTAATAATACAAGACTAATACCATATGTTGGAGTTTGATAAACTTTATATAGGAGCAACTTTTCTAAACTATTACAAATTCTAAATTGCAATTTAAAATATGTATGCCCTTTTTGACCCGATCTAATGTTGACACTGGTGTATATACTATTCAACACAGTATGGTGGCTCACTGGCAAGGTACCTGTTGTGGATGATGGAGGCCTCGGGTTCGACTGCCAGATGGATTGAAGTGTTGAACTGGACGAGGCAGAGACAGGATTTTGAATGGTTCGTAAGTAAAATTTATGTTTTACCAGTGATGTTGGGGCTGGTGCAATGGAATTACTCTACTATAGAGAAAGAAGCTGTGGCTCTGCTTATGGCACTGGGAAAGTTTAACATATATCTTGGCAACACCTACCAGAGAATTGTAGTTTACAGTAGCCATGATTTATTACAGTTCAGAAGTCGAATGAAAAACAAGAATCAGAGACTTAATAGATGGTGATTATTTCTGCAGGGAAGGATTGGCATGTTGTGTAGGAGTGAGGCAAGGACTTGGTAAAATTGTGCAGGAGTGAGGGGTGGACTTGGTATGTTGTGTAGGAGTGAGGAAAGGACTTGGTATGTTGTTTAGGAGTGAGGTATGGACTTGTTATGTTGTGCAGGAGTGAGGGATGGCCTTGCAATATTGTGTAGGAGTAAGGGAAGGACTTGATATGTTGTGCAGGATTGAGGGAACGACTTGGTATGTTGTGTAGGAGTGAGAGATGGACTTGTATATAATGTGAGAGTGAGGGATGGACTTGGTATATTGTGTGGGAGTGAGGGATGGACTTGCAGTATTGTGTAGGAGTTAGGGAAGGACTTGGTATGTTGTGTAGGAGTCGGGGATGGACTTGTACTTTTGTGTAGGAGTGAGGGAAGGACTTGGTATGTTGTGCATGAGTGAGGGAAGGACTTGGTATGTTGTGTAGGAGTGAGGGATGGATTTGTAGTATTGTGTAGGAGTGAGGGATGGACTTGGTATGTTGTGTAAGAGTGAGGGATGGACTTGGTATGTTGTGTAAGAGTGAGGGAAAGACTTGGTATGTTGTGTAAGAGTGAGGGGATGGGCTTGGTATGTTGTGTGTAGGAGTGAGGATGGACTTGGTATGTTGTGTAGGAGTGAGGGATGGGCTTGAGGCATATTTATTGTAGGGTGAGGGATGGACTTGGTATGTTTATTGTAGAGTGAGGGATGGGCTTGAGGTATGTTGTGTAGGAGTGAGGGATGGACTTGGTATGTGAGTGTAGGAGTGAGGGATGGACTTGAAGATATGTGTGTCAGTGAAGGGATGGACTTGGTATGTTGTGTAGAAGTGAGGGAAGGACTTGGTATGTTGTGTAGGAGTGAGGGATGGACTTGTTGTGCTGTGTAGGAGTGAGGGAAGGACTTGTTGTTTGTGTAGGAGAGGGAAGGATTTGAAGTATTGCGTAGTAGTGAGGGAAGGACTTGAAGTTTTGTGTAGGAGTGAGGGAAGAAATTGTAGTGTTGTGTAGGGGTGAGGGAAGGACTTGTAGTATTGTGTAGGGGTGAGGGAAGGACTTGTAGTATTGTGAAGGAGTGAGGGAAGGACTTGTAGTATTGTGTAGGAGTGAGGGAAGGACTTGTAGTATTGTGTAGGAGTGAGGGAAGGACTTGTAGTATTGTGTAGGAGTGAGAGAAGGACTTGGTATGTTGTGTAGGAGTGAGGGATGGACTTGGTATGTTGTGTGGGAGTGAGAGAAGAACTTGTAGTATTGTGTAGGAGTTAGGGATGAACTTGGTATGTTGTGTAGGAGTGAGAGAAGGACTTGTAGTATTGTGTAGGAGTTAGGGATGAACTTGGTATGTTGTGTGGGAGTGAGGGAAGGACTTGCAGTATTGCGTAGGAGTGAGGGAAGGACTTGTAGTATTGTGTAGGAGTGAGCGAAGGACTTGGTATGTTGTGTAGGAGTGAGGGATGGACTTGTTATGTTAATGTGGGAGTGAGGGATGGACTTGTTATGTTGTGTGGGAGTGAGGGATGGACTTGTAGTATTGTGTAGGAGTGAGGGATGGACTTGGTATGCTGTGTAGGAGTGAGGGATGGACTTGGTATGTCGTGTGGGAGTGAGGGACGGACTTGTAGTATTGTGTAAATGTTAGGGATGAACTTGGTATGTTGTGTGGGAGTGAGGGAAGGACTTGCAGTATTGTATAGGAGTGAGGGATGGACTTGGTATGTTGTGTGGGAGTGAGGGATAAACTTGTAGTATTGTGTAGGAGTGAGGGATGGACTTGGTATGTTGTGTAGGAGTGGGGGATGGACTTGGTATGTTGTGTGGGAGTGAGGACAGTGTGTGTAGGAGTGGGGAAGGACTTGGTATTGTGTGTGGGGTGGGGGAAGGACTTGTATTTTGTGTTGGGTGGGGAAGGACTTGTGGTTTGTGTTGGGTGGGGAAGGACTTGCAGTGTTGTGTGGGGTGGGGAAGGACACTTGGTTTGGTAGGGGTGGGGAAGGACTGTGTGTGTAGGGGTGAAGGAAGGACTTGCAGTGTGATGTGGAGTGGGGAAGGATTTGTGTGTGTGTAGGGTCAGGAAGGACTTGTGTGTGTAGGGTGGGGAAGGACATGTAGTGTGTGTGGGCGTGGGGATAAACTTGGTATGTTGCGTAGGAGTGAAGGTGTAGTGTGTGTGGGGGTTGAAGGACTTGTAGTGTGTGTAGAAGTGAGGACTTGGAGTGTTAGTATTGATTGAAGAACTTGTAGGTTATTGTTAGGGTGAGGGAAGGACTTAGTTTTGTGTTGGGTGGGGGACATGAAGTGTGTGTAAGGTGAGAAGGACTGTGTGTAGGAGTGGGGAAGGACTTGTAGTATTGTGTGAGTGAGGAAGGGGCATGAACATGATGGAGTGAGGACTTGTAGTGTGTGGGGTGAGGAAGGACTTGCAGTGTGTAGGGTGGGGGAAAGGACTTGTAGTTTGTGTTGGAGTGAGGACTTGTAGTGTGTGTGTAGGCATGGGGATGGGTGGTATGTTGTGTAGGATTGAAGGAAGGCCTTGTAGTGTGTAGGGGTGAGGAAGGACATGATATTGTGTAAGTGAGGAAGGACTTGGGGTGTGTGTAGGGTTGGGGAAGGACTTGATAGTGTGTGTGTAGTGGTGAGGAAGGACTTGTAGTATTGTGTAGAGTGAGGAAGGTTGTAGTTTGTATAGAGCGTGAAAGACTTGGTATGTTGTGTAAGTGAGGATGAACTTGTAGTATTATGTAGAGTGAAATTGGACTTGGTATGTTGTGTGGGGTGGGGATGAACTTGTAGTGTGTGTGTAGGGTGAGGGATGGACTTGGTATGTTGTGTGGGGTGAGGACTTGGTATGTTGGTTAGGGGTGGGGATGGACTTGGTATGTTGTTGTGGGGTGGGGATGGACTTGGTATGTTGTGTAGGGGTGAGAGAAGGACTTGTAGTATTAGTGTAGGGTTAGGATGGACTTGTAGTGTTGTGTGGGAGTAAGAGGACTTGGTATGTTATGTGGGTGGGGATGAACGGTATGTTGTGTAGGAGTGAGAGATGGACTTGTTATGTTGTGTGGGGTGAGGATGAACTTGTTATGTTGTGTGGAAGTGAGGAAGGACTTGGTATGTTGTGGGGTGAGGATGGACTTGGTATCAGTTGTGTAGGGTGAGGATGGACTTGGTATGTGTGGTGGGGATGGACTTGGTATGTTGTGTAGGGTGAGGGATGAACTTATAGTGAATGTGGGTGAAGGGATGGACTTGGTATGTTATGATAGGAGTAGAGAAAGGACTTATGTGTGTAGGGAGTTAGGGGATGGACTTGTAGTAGTGTTAGGAGTGGGGATGGACTTGGTATGTTGTGTGGGGTGGGGATGGACTTGGTATGTTGTGTAGGAGTGGAAGGGACTTGGTATGTTATTGGGGTGAGGGATGAACGGTATGTTGTGTGAGGTGAAGGACATGGTATTGTGTGGAGTGAGATGGACTTGGTATGTTGTGTGTGGGGAAGAACTTAGTGTGTGGGTTAGGGATGGACTTGGCAGTATTGTGTAGGAATGAGAGATGGACTTGGTATGTTGTGTAGGAGTGAGGGATAGACTTGGTATGTTGTGTGGGGTGAGAAGGACATGTAGTGTGTGTGGGGTGGGGATGGACATGGTATGTTTATGTGGGGTGGGGAAGGACTTGGTAGTGTTGTGTAGGGGTGGGGATGGACTTGGTATGTTGTGTAGAGGTGGGGATGGACTTGTATGTTGTGGGTGGGGATGGACAGTGGTGTGTGGTGGGGACATGTGGTGTGAGTGGGCGTGGGGATGGACTTGGTATGTTGTGGGCTAGGGTATTGTGGGGTGGGGACATGGTGTTGTGTAAGTGAGGAGGACCTGTAATGTGTAGTGGTGAGGGAAGGACTTTATAGTGTTGTGTAGGGGTGGGGATGGACGTGGTTTGTGTAGGCGTGAGGAAGGACTTGGTATGTTGTGTGAGGATGGGGATGGACTTGGTATTGTGTAGGGTCAGGGATGGACTTGGTATGTTAGTGTAGGGGTGAGGGATGAACTTGGTATGTTGTGTAGGGTGGGGGCTTGTAGTATTGTGTAGGAGTTGGGGATGGACTTGCATGTTGTGTGGGATTAGGGGATGGACTTGATTGTGTGGGAGTGGGGGACTTGTATGTTTGTGTGGGGAGTGAGGATGAACTTGTATGTTGTGTGTAGGAGTGAGGACTTGTGTGTGTGGGATTTGGGGATGAACTTGTATTATTGTGTGGGGTGAGGATGGACTTGGTGTTGTGTGGGGTGGGGATGGTATTGTGTTGGGTGAGGATGGACATGTTGTGTGGGGTGGGGATGGACTGTTGTGTGGGGATGGACTTGTGTGGTGGGGATGTTGTGTAGGAGTGAGGGATGGTCTTGGTATGTTGTGTAGGAGTGAGGGATGGACTTGGTATGTTGTGTAGGAGTGAGGGATGGACTTGGTATGTTGTGTAGGAGTGAGAGAATTTCGTAGCAAATGCTCTATCTCATTCACCAAACTGAAAATAAAACACAAGTGTTTTATCTTTGGGGAGGGAGTTTTATAAGGCACTGAATATATTTGATTGAAGGTAATTAAACTGCTTCTTCAGTAGGTAGGACTATATTTTATATATGTTCCTGTATGTAAACATTGTCTAGTATGTTATATATATTAATTTATAATAAGTATGTAATAAGTAAATCAGCTTAACGTTGTGCATTTGTTAGGTAAAATACAAACACTCAAGCCGCTTATTATGGCAACAAAAAAGTTACGAAAAAGACAAAGTGAAATATTATATTTCAGTATGTTGATGTACAAAACATTTTCTTCATTATTCTATGATAAAACAAGTCTAACAAGCATTATTACATCATACATTATTATTATTTTTTATACAATAGGGAATTAGTCACTACTACATCCGGGTTGAGAGTGTTACACAACCTCAGGAGCTGGTGTAAGTTACCTGCTTTAACTGACGGAGTTTGATGTCAAATATTTGTTTTGAGTATACCATCTGTGTTTTGAGTATGCCAATCTGAGACTGTAAGTCCAGTTACGGGGTACACAACGACATACAGTCCCACAAATGTTTTTGAGTATCCGGCCCAGCTGACAGTGTCTGTCAACACCTCCACCACACACCCAACACAATCGACTAAATTAACCATTAAATTCACTTTTTCACACCCAAATAATACCCCAACCACTAGTAATATTTACGTTACATATCTAATAAAATATTATTAATAACTGTCTTACCAATGCCTCAGGCGGATATTTTCAGGGCTGTCAGGTCGTCTTACACTTGATCCGCCCTCCTCATTGTTTTTGTGTCGAGTGGCTGTCCTGCTGGTGAGGGACCCCTAGACCCACCAGACGAGAAACTCTGCCCTGTAACCCCCAATGATGAATGTTTAGTGACGCTGTTAAATCATAGATGGCGCTCACCTTCATACATGTATCCCTTATTACTTATTGATAATATAAACAACCTTTTGAATAATCATTTATTACCATCTTAATAAAACTATATTAGCATGTAATGCTGTAGAGTCTGTGAAAATAAAATGAGCTTTTGGTGTGAAATAAGTAAAAAACATATGGAATTCAAGAATTTAACAAGAAAGAAAATGACTTAGTTATTGGGGAACTAAAGAAAATGATAGATCTATTAACTACAATTTTTGAAGTATTCTCACTAGCAATACTGTACATTAATAAAGCCTATATGCTGGTGGTACTTATATACTGCCTAATTTACTTAAAGGATATAAAACCTTGGGCAACGTGACCTAACCTGGGATGATGATGCAATGGCTTGTGGGAAAGAAATTGGCAGGTTAATAATAATAATAATAATAATTAACGTTTTATTGAAAAAGTTCTGCAGCCCGAAGGCTGAAAATATACATTGGACATAAAATGACTTATTACATACATTGGTGGTTTAACAAAAGCCTTCATTAGAGAAAGGTTGTCGATTTACAAATGACAAAAGCCTAATGGTATCACCGCCCTTCGGGCGGCGATACCGATAGGTTAGTTTATGTTAACTATTACATAGAACCTATTTTTATATATATTTTATTTTTAATACCAAAACCTAACCTAATAAAAACCTAAACCTAAACCGAACACAAACCTAACCTCACCAAGTGGGGGTGTCTCCCCCGTCCGGGAATGGGGAGAGTTTCCCCCCCCCCCTTCCTCCCTCCTTCTGGCTAGGCGGGCATGTTTCCTCCCCCTCCTCCTTCCGTGTAGGGGGGTCTCCCCTTCCTCTTTCCGCTTAAGTGGGGGGGTCTCCCCCTCTTCCTTCCGTTTATGGGGGGCGTCTACCCCTACCCCCCTCCCTCTTGGTAGGGGGGGCGTCTCCCCTCCCCTCTAGGTAGGGGGTGGTGCGTCTCCACACCTCCCTCTCGGAAAGGGGGGCGTCTCCCCTCCTGCCTCTCGGAAAGGGGGGCGTCTCCCCTACTCCCTCTTTGAATGGGGGGCGTCTCCCCTCCTCCCTCTTTGAATGGGGGGCGTCTCCCCACCACCCTCTGGGTAAAGGATGAACCCTACCCGTCCCGAGAACAAGAGTTCTCAAAAATACAACACAGGACAGAACACGGCTGTGCGCGGCGTTTAAAGCTCACGTTTTAAGCTCGCGTTTGAAGTCGCGTGCAAGTTTGCAGACACAGGAAGGGAGCTACAGGTATGGACAAAAAAAATATTTGTACACAAGTCAGATAAATTTATGAAAATTAACACTCTTTTACTACACCAATCAATACGAAAATTTACCCAATCCTCCATTGGTATAAAATCCACATTATCATATCACCAAAACAGCACATAAACACACACTAATAAATATTAGAATATTTACAAAATAAAGTATTGCCAACTCAAATTAAAAGAAAATTTGAGTAATTCACTCCACAGAGAACAATACATTGACTTGGTAACAAGTTTTTCAAAAGCTTCCGCGAAATGTTTGTGTGTCTGCAAATAATTCTTGACACGCACACTCGCCAACAACATATCACATATCAAAAGTTGCCAAATTTTATTCGACACAAGATAAGATATATGAAAAGCTTCAATATAAACGAAATCACAGAGTAATATTGAAAATAGTCACATTTGCTCGGAGCCAGGACGCATTAATACTACACCAAATATCAGGTACCATTAAAATCAATAACTTGTCTATTATTCCGACTTCATCTCTTAAAGAAACATCAGTAATATATATATATATATATATATATATATATATATATATATATATATATATATATATATATATATATATATATATATATATTCATTTCAAAAGTAGTTAGAGCTCAATACAACTTGTCCACAAAATGTAAGGGACAATATACGTGAAGACATTTTTCAATGTTTCGTAAATATATAATAGTCCCCCCCCCCTCAACCCCTCACAAAAAGTAGTCCCTACAAATTACAACTTTTCACATCAAAAGTTCCCCATTTTTATTCTTGTAAGATTGTACCATCGTACGATATGTTTTCCCATGTTGAGATGGGGGCTTGTCTTTGGCAGCGCCCGGTTGCCAGTCACCAGCTGACGCTGTAAGAATAAAGTCTACAAAGAACGTGGTCTATGACTCCAACCTCTCACATGGCGCACTGAGTAGGATATGTCGGGGCCCGACACGCCATTATAGCCCTGACAAGAACGCTGACATGGCCCCTACACGTCCACGATTCTCGACGCCCTCAAGGGGACGCCAGGGCTTCTCTACACCGGCCGGGAACACCACGCGCGCCCAGCAGCAGGCCATGAGTGCATTGATGGCTCAGATGGCGTCTCTAGGTGCCGGCGGTGGTCATGCTTCTATGCCGGTCATGAAGCCCTCAGCAGCTGTCGCTCCAGAGAAGTGTGAGGCAGAAATGCCAGCAGCTGCGTTTAGGACATGGAGGCGGTCCATGGAGTCATGGGTGCTGTTGAACGGGTGGTCACAACTGGTGGCCACACTCCACATTCGCCTGAACTGCGTCCCTGCACTCCAAAGGGTGATTGACTCGAGATACCCCAGCGGTCAGTGGGAGCAGCTCTCGCCCAAAGAAGCCCTGGACGCCATCAGTGGAATGGTTCTTCAATCTTCAAACCAAGCTGTGAAATGGAACGAGTTTTTCAACAGCAAACAAGGTGAAGAGGAGCCCATGAAAAGGTATTTTCAACGATGCTTCGCAGAGGCAGTGGAGTGTGAATTTAAATGTCCCACCTGTGATAACGACCTCTCTGAGTACATGCTATTACGTAAAGTTATGGTGGGCCTGAGTAACCCAGTGTTGAAAAGGGAAATTTTCCAGGGTTACTCTAGTTATAATAGTGTTGAAGTGCTTAGAAACAAATGCATGTTATTTGAGGCAGCAGTGAGAGATGCTGGTGTATTGTGTCGTACGTCTGGCCAGGCAGTGGTGGGAACAGCCGCGGAGGCAGTGGCGGTTGGTGATGACGTCACCGGTGAGTCTGAGGTAGCTGCCGCCCGACCTCGACACCCCAGTCGCGTGCACTGTGGTAACTGCGGCATGTCACATGCCTCTGGTAAAAGTAACTGCCCTGCAAGTGGGGCTACATGTCGCAATTGCTGTAAGGTTGGTCACTTCAAAAGGTGTTGTAGGAGTAAGTCAGCCCTAAGTGCTCCTGTGGATGTGTCAGGCGCTGTTACAGTGGCAACAGCCCAGCTATCCCGCCACCCCAGGTTACAAGTGTTCGTGTCCCAGGCCGGGGGCAATTCCCCCGCCACCCCTGTGCTGGCTGTAGCCGACACGGGTGCTATGGTGTGTGTGGCAGGCGCATCCCTGCTCCGGGACATCGGTTTGTGTCCGGGGCAACTTCGGGCCCGTAATGGCCTAAGGGACGTGGCGAACAAACAGCTCAAGTGTCTGGGGTCCGCCCCCTGCCGCCTCGGTGTGGACGGGGGTCCACCGTCCAGGAGGTCTACTTCGTGCAGACAGCCAAGGCCCTCTATCTGTCATTGGAGGCCTGCAAGTGCCTCAACTTGGTGCCTGTCGACTTCCCGCTTCATAGACGTGCTGTGGCTGCCGTGAGCGATGGAGGGGAGCGGCACACTGCCGACGATCTACCTCCGAACCGTTTACCTGAGAGCAGCCGTTTCCCGCCGAGGCCAGTTGAGATACCCTTGCCTCCTTTGGAGGAGAATGTGGCCAGGCTGGAGGCATGGCTACTCACGCACTTTTCGTCTACCGCATTCAACACCAGCAGGTCCCCACTGCCAGTCATGACTGGTCCCCCTCACCGTATCCACCTGACGCCCGGCACGACCCCCTACGCCTGTCACACACCCGCTCCCGTTCCGAAACACTGGGAAGCGGAGGTGAAGGCCCAGTTGGAGGAGGACGTCAGGAGAGGCGTCATCCAGCCAGTGCCTGCTGGTGAGGCTACGGAGTGGTGCGCCAGGATGGTCGTGGTGGCCAAGAAAAACGGTCAGCCCAGGCGCACTGTGGACTTCCAACGCCTCAATGCAAGCTGTCTGAGGGAGACGCACCACACACCCGCACCATTCGACATGGTGTCTGGGGTGCCAGTGCACTCGTTCAAAACCGTCGCCGACGCCTTTTGGGGATTTCATCAAGTGGAGTTGGAGGAGGAGAGTAGACGCCTGACCACATTCATCACGCCGTGGGGACGTTTTCGATACTGCAGGACGCCCATGGGACATTGCTCAGCGTCAGATGCTTACACCAAGAGGTTTGACGACGCTATTCAGGATGTGCCCCGCAAGTACAAGTGCGTGGATGACACTCTCCTCTATGACTCCAGTGTGAAGGGGGCGTTCTGGCACACTTACGATTTTCTGGAGACCTGCGCTCGCACAGGTATCACGCTGAAACCAGAAAAGTTCTTGTTCTGCAGGAGAGAAGCTGAGTTTGTGGGTTTCCTCCTGGGGTGGGACCTGTACCAGCCCACTGCCCAACGTCTGTCAGCCATCAAGGACTTCCCCATGCCGGATCAGCCATCAATCACTGACATCAGGTCCTGGCATGGCCTGGTTAATCAGTTGGCTCCCTTCCTTGCCACTGCACCGGTGATGGAGCCCTTCCGTGAGCTCCTCAAGAAGCCAGTGGGCAAGCAGGTGTATTGGGACGACCAGCTGCGGCTCAAGTTTCGCCAGGCCCAGGACACCATCTGTCAGTTGGCCAGAGACGGCTTGGTGTACTACGACAAATCCAGGCCTACGGCAGCTGTCACTGATTGGAGCAGGGAGGGCATCGGCTTCGTCGTCCTGCAACAATACTGTGCCTGTGCCTCTCCAGAGACGCCCTTCTGCTGCAGAGGAGGGTGGCGGTTGGCTCTGTGTGGTAGCCGACATCTGAGCACGGCCGAGGCCGGTTATGCTGCAGTAGAAGGGGAGGCCCTGGCTGTGGTGTGGTGCCTGCGCAAGGCCAGGCTGTTCCTCCTTGGCTGCCCGAACCTCATTCTGGTGACGGACCACCGCCCCTTAGTTGGCTTGCTAGGGGACAGAGCCTTCACGGATGTGGCGAATCCGCGCCTGTTCAGGCTCAAGGAGAAGACCCTGCAGTACCGATTCACGGTCAAATACTTGCCAGGGAAGCGGAACTGTGCAGCTGACGCCCTATCCCGCTTCCCCTCCCTCAGGGCGGCGCCTGATGCGGAGGACATGGACCAAGAGGAGGACCTGTGCGCTGCAGTGTGTGCAGTCACAATCGCAGCACTGGATCAGGATGGGTGCATCACTATGGACGAAGACACAGTATGCAAAGCGGCGGCGGACGACCCAGTGTACCAGATTCTAGTGTCGAGGGTGCTGGCGGGCGACTGGCACCCCCACAAGTCACAGGAGGTGGCCTGTCTGCGCCCGTACTTCTCGGTGAGGGACAGGTTGGCTGTGGTCAGGGGTTTGGTCACCTACACCTTTGACCAGGGCTGCGTGCGCCTTGTCATCCCCGACTCCCTCCGCCACCGGGTCGCCGTTAACCTGCATGTGGGGCACCAGGGCCTCGACTCAATGCTCAGGCGGGCCCGGCAGTCTGTCTATTGGCCTGGCATGGAGGGTGACCTGCAGTATCATCGGTCCCGGTGTGCTGCTTGCGAGACCCACGCCCCTTCCCAGCCTCCGGAGTCGTTGGTTCTGACCCCAGCGCCAGACTATCCCTTTCAACAAGTGGTGGCCGATTTGTTCCACCTGCAGGGCCGCACGTACCTAGCATATGCTGACCGACTGACAGGTTGGCTGGAGATCGCCCACTTCCCCAACGAGGCCACCTCTGGAAAAATCATCGCCAGTCTGCGGGCCTACTTCACGAGGTGGGGGGTACCTGAGCAGATCTCCACGGATGGAGGTACCAACCTTGCCAGCCTTGAGATGACAGATTTCCTCAAGTCATGGGGGGTCGAGGTGCGCCTCTCGTCGGCCCACTTCCCCCAATCCAATGGCAGGGCAGAGGCTGGGGTCAAGGCTGCCAAGAGGCTCCTCAGGGATAACACTGGGCCCGGGGGTAGCCTGGACTGCGATAGGACATTCCAGGCCCTCCTCCAGTACCTGAACACGCCTCTGCGGGGGGTGAACAAGTCGCCCGCCCAACTTGCCACCGGCCGCCAGCTCCGTGACGGCGTTCCCGTGGCCAGACAGCACTATAAGGTGGACCAGCACTGGCGGCGGGCACATCGTATGAGGGAGGTGCGCTTGGCCGAAACACAGGATGGGGTCCTTCTGTCGCGGAGGGAGGTGTCCCGCAGGTGCGTGTGCAGGACGCAGCTACCAAGCTCTGGGACAGGACAGGCATAGTGGTGGAAGCCCGCCCTCACAGGCAGTATGCCGTCAGGTTGAGTGGCAGTGGCAGGGTGTCCATCCGCAACAGACGCCACCTGCGAAACGGCTCCACACCTGTGCCTACTACTCCGGTGGTGCACCAAGCTGTGCCTCCTGGCCAGAGTTGCCAACTTAGCGACTTTGTAGCTAGATCTAGAGCTTTTAGTTTTGTTCTAGCGACATTTTAGAGCGATTTGCGACTTGTCGCAAATCTAGAGATATCCACAGAAATCTAGCGACTTTCTGGATACTTTTGGACTGTCCATGAAAACTCAGTTTTCCTAATTTCGAGCCATAATATATAGCAACGGGGTTACAGGGACAATAAATAATAAGAAAAGTTTAATACATTTGAACGGGTCGTGGTACAGAAGGAGGGACACGTCTATTTCCTGATCACTTGATGTCAGCCCGTCCATGGCTAATGTTGCCGTGTCGTCATTTATTTGTCTATTACCTTCGCCTTTGTAGCACCTGGGTAACTTACCTTTTTGTCAGATATGCAATATGAATTTCATTAATACGCTAAATTTTAAAGAATATTAGCAAAACATCTTATAGAATTAATTCTATCAAGCCTGCGTGGTTCCAAACTTCTCATACGCGTCCACCATGGGTGACCCATAGACTCCATACAGTTGCCCCGACACTGTTCACCCGCTTTGCCAAAAACCATCAAGGAAAGTTTCCGCTTGTTTGCATGCTGTTTATTAATTTGAACCCTTCATAGTCCCAATAGAAAATGGGTAAGCCACAGTATTCGCAGCGATTTAGGAAGGAATGGCTCAGAGATGACAGATACAAAAATTGGCTTCTGGAGGTGCCAGGAGATAATAAAAAAGGATTTTGTAAATTTTGCAAGTGTACTTTGTCTGCTAAGTTGTGCGACATTGAAAAACACAAAAACACTAAAAAACACAAGAAAGCAGAAGAGCCGTTTAGTGCAGAAAGACAGACAATTTTACCATTCAAGAAACTTGGGAATAATAGCTAGCAACTTTCCATGGAAGATTTAGCGACATTTAGCTACTTTTAGGTACCAGCCTAGCGACATTTGAAAATCCGAGTTGGCAACACTGCGCGTTTGGTGTTGCTCCTGGCCCGCCCGCCCGCCCGCCTGCCCGCCTGTATCCCGTATGTTATGCTAGGGAGACATCATACCAAACAAAGTATTGTGGGGCACAACCCTACCAGGGGATGAATCCTACCTTAGTATTATTATTTGATTTCTTGGCCTTTGGGGTAGTTAATGATGTAGTAGCTGGCCTTTTGGACATTGTAGCTGGCCTCTTGGACATAAAAGCTGGCCTCTTGGACATAGTAGCTGGCCTCTTGGACATAGTAGCTGGCCTCTTGGACATAGTAGCTGGCCTCTTGGACATAGTAGCTAGCCTCTTGGATATAGTGGTGATGGTTGATACACATGGTAGAAGATGATGGTGTCACACAATATGTCCGTAGAACTGAGGGTGTGGGACGGTGGTGGGAGGGTGGCCAGAGAGGTGTTTGGTGGGAAACATAAAATATTGTTTATATACTCATGATGCGCTAGATTTGACTCGCGTAAAAGATTTGTTCTAAATTGATATCGTGTCCTTCATTGTGGGTGTTGCTTTAAATTAATTATTTTAGATCGATTCGCTTTAAATTGCGCTTCCTTGATCTGTGAAAGGTTTGGTTAATATTACTTCATTCACTCATAAACAGTTAATGAAGGCAGATACACTGTTAATATCACTCCAGTCAACTATTTAACAGTTAATGAAGGTAGATAGACTGTTAATATCACTTCATTCAGTCATTTAACAGTTAATGGAGGCAGAAACACTGTTAATATTACTTCATTCAGTCATTTAACGGTAACTATCCACACACCCATAGAGACCTAGATAACAAGCCACACACCCATAGAGACCTAGATAACTATCCACACACCCATAGAGACCTAGTTAACTATCCACACACCCATAGAGACCTAGTTAACTATCCACACACCCATAGAGACCTAGTTAACTATCCACACACCCATAGAGACCTAGATAACTATCCACACACCCATAGAGACCTAGATAACTATCCACACACCCATAGAGACCTAGTTAACTATCCACACACCCATAGAGACCTAGTTAACTATCCACACACCCATAGAGACCTAGTTAACTATCCACACACCCATAGAGACCTAGATAACTATCCACACACCCATAGAGACCTAGATAACCATCCACACACCCATAGAGACCTAGATAACTATCCACACACCCATAGAGACCTAGATAACTATCCACATACAAATTGCTAATCCTCATCACATGGGAATTTCATGAAGGAAGAAAGATTTTGTCTTCTACAGAAAAAATCCTGTTTCTAGTTAATCTGATGTTTCAAATTATTATGTTAGGTGGCTAGATAGATGAACCGATAGATAGATAAATAATATAGATAGATAAAGAGTTATTTAGTAAAATCATCTCACAAATTTATATTAATCCATGTACTATATGCAGTGAAGTAAAAAACGTTATGGAGAGTATTACCCAAATAGTATATATTGTAATAAGTTGATTTAAGGAGCAGTATATTAAACCATTAAAATAAATATATTGCTATTTTGTTTTACTTAACTTAAGAGGACCCCTTAAAGTAAGTAAGAGGACCCCTTAAAGTAAGTAAGAAGACCCCTTAAAGCAAGGAAGAGGATCCCTTAAAGTAAGTAAGGGGACCCCTTAAAGTAAGTAAGGGGACCCCTTAAAGTAAGAAAGAGGACCCCTTAAAGTAAGTAAGAGGACCCCTTAAAGTAAGTAAGAGGACCCCTTAAAGTAAGAGGACCCCTTAAAGTAGGTAAGAGGACCCTTTAAAGTAAGTAAGAGGACCCCTTAAAGTAGGTAAGAGGACCCTTTAAAGTAAGTAAGAGGACCCTTTAAAGTAAAACACATCTAAATACACCAAGAAAAAGAACTATGTTAAAAAATATCAATAATGGTATTATCGTCAAGAATCAGTTGAAAGTAATTAAGTTGTCATTACTTTTATTTGTTAATTTAGTGACTGTTGAAATATGTTGTGTTGAGGGAGGCCTTATATAAAATTATTGAGTCATTATTATTATTAAACAACAGTGACGAAGTTTACACAGTTTAAGAAAATTAATAATATTATATAGTATTTATATCATTGTTAGATAGTTTAAATAATAAATATAAGGTCAAACTATTGCCTGGTGTAAACAGGGAGCGTTAGTCCGCCATGATGTAAACAACAACAACAGCTGCTGTTGGGTGAGGTAAATGTTTTGTTACATTGTGACGACATTTGTGGCAGGGAGGCAGACCTTATAATTGTTGTTGGTGGCCCCAGTGAACTAGGCAGCTACCAAACAGGGAGGTACTACCGCCTGGTAAGATATTAGAAGCATAATGTGTTGTCTAGACTCTGCTGATGTCCCAGGTTGACTTTCTGCCTCATTTACACACAATTGTTTCTCTGACAACACAACATACATATATTGTTTCTCACTCTTGATCTTTGTTTATTTCTTTATTATTATTATTATTATTATTATTATTATTATTATCATTATTATTATCATTATCACCCCCCAGGCCCCGGTGTGGTTCAGTGACCTGTGCCCGGGTGGACTAATACCCATAAAAAAATAAGTTACTGTGGTGATCTCGGCCTCACATTAGCTGGGACGATGTCAGGCTTTTTGAGGCTTTTTTATTGTAACTATTTTAAGCACACGGATTTAAAATCATATACATATACAGGTAAATGGGCCAGACAGTCTGGTTATTGCAGAGACAAGTTGCATGTTGCTTCGCCCACCATTTTAAGATAATTTTCTTCTGTTAGTTTTCGATCTTACACTGTTAGAACATAAGAATGGAGGAAAATGCAGCGGGCCTATTGGTCCATACTGGGCAGTCCCATTTACATCCAACCTAACACTAACCTAACCTAACCTAACCTACGGT
Source organism: Homarus americanus (assembly GCF_018991925.1). Taxonomy (NCBI): domain Eukaryota; kingdom Metazoa; phylum Arthropoda; class Malacostraca; order Decapoda; family Nephropidae; genus Homarus; species Homarus americanus. The sequence continues at coordinate 16,467 of NW_024742454.1, forward strand.
ATGTTTGAAGCTATCCAGCGTATTAGAGTTAATGATGATATTTGGTAACTTGTTCCATTCATCCACTACTCTGTTTCCAAACCAGTGTTTACCTATTTCGCGCCTAAATCTAAATTTGTCTAATTTAAAACCATTGCTACGAGTTCGCTCCTGGTTGGATCGTTTGAGTACCTTTGTTATGTCCCCTTTGTTTAGCCTTGACTTCCATTTATACACCTCTATCATGTCGCCCCTCACTCTACGTCTCTCGAGGGAGTGCAAATTAAGATGCTTTAACCTGTCTCTGTACTCAAGGTTCCTAATGCCCGGGATAAGTCTTGTCATTCTCCTCTGAATTCTTTCCAAGGATTCCATATCCATTCTGTAATACGGTGACCAGAATTGAACTGCGTAATCCAAGTGAGGTCTCACAAGCGCAAGATATAGATTTAGGATGATCTCGCTTGTCTTGTAACTAACACTCCTTTGTATGAATCTAAGTACTTTATTAGCCTTGTTACCAGCAAAAACACATTATTTACTTGGCTTAAGATTCCTACTTATCATTACTCCTAAATCTCTCTCGCAGTCGGATTTCTCAATAACATCGTTGTTCATCTGGTATCTGGTTTCCCTGTTTACATCTCCTATACTGAGTACTTTAAATTGTCCTCATTGAATTTCATCGGCCATTTTTCAGACCATTCGAAAATTTTTTTTAGATCTTCCTGTAGTTTTGCGGAGTCGTCATAAGATTTAATTACACGTCCTATTTTAGTGTCATCGTCAAATTTACTTATGTTGCTGTCTATGCCGATATCTATGTCGTTTATGTACAGTGTAACCCTGCTTTACGTGGTCAATTGAACCCACGGAGGCCCGCGTAAAGTGAACAACAGAACATGTGGGATTAATTGAAAGAGAGACTGGGCTGACCCCAAACTCCACTTTTCCCCGACACAATACATACGTTTTAGTAAAAATAACATCTTAACTTTATGATGGTATGCACACAAACATAATATAGAAGAGAAATATCAATAAGAGAATAATATACTGAAGGTTAGGTTAGAAAAAATCAAGGTTAGGTTTAACACTTATGTTAGTAGAAGAGATGGGTCGGCGTACGGAAATGGAGGCTGGTTCCGAGGCAGAGGGCAGGCTACTGGCCCTCAGTATCCTGGTGGTCCAGAGGTAGCTTTCCCCGGTCACAGTCGTGGGCCGTGGGTTCGAATCCTGGCGGGGTGAGGTGTTGATTATATGTAGAAGTCCGTGTGCTTTATTGGGCTAATGAAATGTATATATATATATATATATATATATATATATATATATATATATATATATATATATATATATATATATATATATATATATATATATATATATATATATATATATATATATATATATATATATATAGAGCATTATATATATATATATATATATATATATATATATATATATATATATATATATATATATATATATATATATATATATATATATATATTTCATGTAAATCCACAATGAAAACGTGGATAAGATAAATCTTGATAAAATCACACGGGAAAATGGAAACAACGGAGCACCTTAGCTTTCGTCTTTATTGAAGACATCTTCAGAGGCAACTGGATTACATGGACAGAGAGAGGCTTAAATATACAGGGTGACCTTAAAAACATGAGGTCAGGTCATAATGATGTCATCCACTAATCCACACACCAACACACACGTAGAGGAGCTTAAGAGAAGGGGGGTGATGTGACTAGTCAGGTCAGGTCAAAAATAAGGGACCCACTAAATAACTATCATACATCTAGATATATATATATATTTATATATATATATATATATATATATATATATATATATATATATATATATATATATATATATATATATATATATATATATATATATATATATATATATATATATATATACATACATATATATACACCTGTATATATATATAGATATAGATATAGATATATATATATATGTAATACTCAGAAATTTCAGAGTAAATTCGAATGCCCTGCCATTGGCAACACTGAGCGTTCAAGGTCGCGGGAGGGAAAAGAGCGCTGCCTGCTCATAGCGAGAGATTGCGGAACTAGGCCTATATGATATTAAATGTAATTTACCGAATTAATAATGATGCGATTCATGAAGTAAGGGACTATTATTGAATTTGAAATTATTATAGATCGGTTATCAGTCTGAATAATGTTACGGGTGTCCCAAGGAGTTATTAGTTAGGCGGAAAATATGTCACGTAGGCATAAGCTAACGCCTTGAGAGGACGCGACGCTGGCTGGCCCTCAGTCGCGGGGAGCAGTCACACAGACAAGACGTCCCTGCGCGTCCGTCACAGAAATAGTCACGTGGCCTAGTCACCTGTGCTGCGCTATTGCAGTATAACAAGGTTTCTGTCAGAACCCACTTGACTGGAGTTGACCGGAGTTGACCGGAGTTGACTGCGAGAGATTGACTGCCGTTTGAGACTGCCGTTGATGATTGAGGGTGGCGATTGTCGCCATTGGACCGATCAGTGTAGGCCTGTCACTGTTTAGCGGGGTAGCAAAGGATCTCTTGAGTGAACGAGTGCTCCCGACAACTAAAACGACGGGACCAGCATCAGCAGTGGGTGATCAGTTCTTACCACTCGGGTGCACAACACCACGGGTCCTCGGTCAGCTAGAAGTGTTAACTACTGGCCATAGACACCTGCTGGCGTTCTCTCTTCCTGCCCATGGACGCACTGGGAGTACACTGAGGCTATCTGAGTAAATTAATGGTTACACACTGAGACCATGAGTCTAGGACTCTAGGAGATACCTAGAGGAACATTTTATCTTCCTTATTACGGGTGTAGTTAATACCATTTCTCAGTTACTGATATTATCTTGACATGTGTAATTTAATATTTCTTAAATAATTTTGATAGTATTGTTTTTTGAATGTTTGTGTCATTAAGTGGAACCAGAGTGATACTGTGATTTGATTCTTTTAATGCATCTAAATTGTCTCCATAATTCTGATATCAGGTATAACTTTTGTTCCCCAGAGTAGTGTTTAAGTTAGGTTAGGAAGAGTGCATCTGTTGGGGTGATATAATTTTGTTGAGTGCCTTAAGGCCTATTCATTGTAGAGTATTTAATTTCTTATTTTTAATACCATTTCCTAAATGACTGATATTATTTTGTGAAAGCCCTTAAGGCCTGTTTCATGTGTGCAAGCAACATTTCTTAATACTTCAAATTTATTGTTGCCTGTGTTTCTAATAATTTCTATATCATGTATAACTTTTATTCCCCAGAGTAGTGTTTTAAGTTTAAGTTAAGAGGTGCGCATATTGGTGTACCATTATTTGATTGTGTTTGTAGTGTTGGAGGGAATATAAGTGTCTAAATTTTACAGTGTGCATCATTCATCCCAGTCACAGACGCTATCCTTCCACGGGTCACGGACAATTCATTTTGTTTAGTAGATTTAAGTGTTCTTGTACTGGTTCGGGATTTTTCTCAAAGGGGCGCTTCCACTGCCATTACCATCTATTAATTTTTAATAAACCCCAAGTCAAGTGAGAAATTAAAGTCCAGTAAATTCCGACCGGTTACATATATATATATATATATATATATATATATATATATATATATATATATATATATATATATATATATATATATATATATATATATATATATATATATATATATATATATATATATATATATATATCTTGAAATAGAGCACCTAGGTGTTTCGCTCTTTATTCAACTGATTACATGGACAGAGCTTAAATATACAGGGTGATCAAAACATGAGGTCAGTCATATGATGACATCCACTAATCCCACACCAACACACACGAGAGGAGCTA
>NW_024742454.1:20437-28604 GCF_018991925.1 Homarus americanus
AAAAACTTCCGTGACGCCTGTTGGACCACCACTCCACGACCCCCTGACGGAGACACGATGATCCTCCCCATACTGGTCAGATAATTATGTGTTAAAAGGAATATGCTTCCTTCCTTTGGCTTTTTTTAAGCATTTCCCTCCAGGTGTAATGTTAACCTACATCTATTGAGGATAAAATCTTTCACCTACAAATTGACAATAACACATTTGCCGTAATCAGACATAACTAGTTGCCTCAACAATTGCAACTGGGGTTGCAATTGGGTTTGCAATTTCAAATTCTGCGTCATTACTAAGGAATAGCGAAGTCTCTGGTGCACTCTAAGATTAAGAGAGAAAACGGAGGACTCAGGCGTCCTGATGTGAGAGAAAACGGACTCGTATGATGGGGGACCAAATATAAAAAGCATAGCTACATGTTTTGTGGACTACAGTATTGAGGTACCCTTTTCATCACTTTGTAATAAACCTAGCCATGCCTATGCGTGTTTATGATATTTAACATAACATTATACAGGTATATATATTTAGTGGGTCTAAATGGTCATAAAATGGGAAACTTGGGGTTGGGTCTTGGGTGCCTGGAACCAATTAGAATAAATCCCATAGGTTCTGTACTTTCGTTATCGCGTTTTTCGTTATCACGCACTCGGCGGGGTCTCAATTAGGCGTGATAACCAAGGGATGATGGTACTGTACTGTATATACTTGTGACACTGGCCAGTTGCATCTGGTATTATGGTACAGGGGTACCAAGTGACAGCACTAGGATCCCGCTTCCTCTATCAAGGAATAAACAATTAAAATTTAAATTGAAAAAAAAAAAAACATTCAAATAATGGGAAGTAGCGAACCTAAATTGTCCTAGAGCGGGCACAGTCACGTTTACGTCACGTATGCATCGCGTATTCTTATAGATTGTGCTGCCAGGCGTACGTTATCTAGCGAATTTAGTCAATATTGTACAGTAACAATGAACCTAAGTGCCAACCTGTATTGTACATGTACTAAATGATTACGGTACTAAAAATGTTATGTCTATTGCAAATATAGCTTGTTTATACAGGTATTCAATTAAATTACTATCTTACAAGAATCCCAGCAATGTAAGATATATTCACCCAGGTCGTTTGGGTGGCAAATTATGAGAAGAGCTCAGTCACTCTTAAGTAATGATAAATAAACACGCAGGCAGGCCTTCAGCACCAACTGTCAAATCTTATCTCAAATAAATAAACAAACACCAGACATTCTGTCACCTCACCTCCCCCCCCCTCTTCCCACACGCTCCTGGCTACCTCCCTCCTTGTGTTCCCAGACAAAAGATTGGTGATTTCTTTATGTTTATTTTATATAACATCTCAGACTAAAGTTAGGATAATATAATTTGCATTGCTGAAATCCTTGCAAGACAGAGATTAATTTAAATATAAGCGTCATATATTTGGCTCAAGATATAAAAAATGTAGTGCATAGTGTACAATACTGTAGTACATTTTATAATATCAATTTTTTCAACTGTATTTTGGGGGTAGATTTACATAAATTTCTTCATTTATTTTCATCCATTTACATGCACACACCATACTAAAATAAATGTAAAAGAAATAAATGACCTTAGTGCAATGCTGGAGTGCACCTGTACTAATTTGATTATGGTACTAAAATTGTTATGTCGAGTGCGAATTACTGCACGTTTATATTCAAATAAATCAGTATCTTACAAGAATCCCAGCAATGTTAATTATATTCTCCTAGGTCATTTCACTGGCATTTTAAAATGAGAGAAGCTTAGTAGGACTGTTAAATAAACACACAGAGACCTTCGGCTCAAACTGTCAAACATATCACCTCAAACCCACCCCACCCCACCCCTCGCTGGCTGGCTGGCTCCGTACCTCTCCCCCAGCCAGGGTTTTAGGCTTACAGATTTTATCTTATATAATATCTCAGACTAAAGTTAGGAGATTATAATTTGCATTGCTGGAATCCTTGCAAGACAGCCAATAATTTGAATATAAATGTCATATATTTTGCTCAAGAGATAAAAATTTTTGTACATTAGTGTACAGTACTGTAGTACATTTATAATATAAATTTTTTCAACTGCATTTTTGGGTAGATTTACAAAAATTTCTTCATTTATTTTCATCCATGTACATGCATACACCATACTAAAAGAAACGTAAAAGAAATAAATGACCTTAGTGCAAAGCTGGGGTGCACATGTACTAATTTGATTACGGTACTAAAATTGTTATGTCTAGTGCAAATTATAGCATGTTTATATTCAAATTAATCAGTATCTTACAAGAATCCCAACAATGTTAATTATATTCACCCAGGTCATGTCACTGGCTTTTTATAAGAGAGAAGCTTAGTCACTTAAGAACTGGTAAATATACAGGTACACGCGTTAGACCTTGGGCCGGTGCTAGCTGTCAAACGTACTACCTCCCCTCCCCCCAAGCCCCCTCACTCCCTCCCTCCATCCCTCTCCTCCAACTGCCCAGCGTTGCTGGAATTCTTGTAAAACAGTGAATAATTTTATATAAACGTCATGTATTTTGCACAAGAGATAAAAATTAATCACCTGTATCACATTACAGTAGTGATTTAAGAGTAAAAGTGTTTATGTATGTATATAGTATTCCACATACACGTAAGTATAAATAAAAATTTTGTGATGACCGGACTCGTCCATTTCGGTTAACGTCACATTTCCAAGAACGTATCTAGGACGTTAACCGGCGCATGCCTGTATTAAGTTTATTTAATGAAATTATTTATTTTACATTCCCTGTGAGGCATTAAAAATAGAAATCTATACATAATGTTTTATTTATTCATCTATTTATTTTATGTTTTAATTATATGTCATGGAATGGATACTATACAGTTTAAACGAAATGAAAGACTTTCAAATGCGATCCTGTGGTGAACCAGTTTAAAAACAAGGTTTTTTTGAGGGCAAACAATCAATAATCGAAAGCATGTCATTTTAAATATATAATAAGCTAAGTCTACTCAGATGACAATCGTAATGACAGTTGAAAGGTTTACAGCGATACAATACATATGCTACCGCATTAGCTATACCTTCAGTACAAGATTTCACAAAGTGATGTAATATTTTTTATAATTAATAAAAACGGCAAGGGACCCCATTAATTGACTTTCTTCACTAGTGAGTGCGTATGTTTCCATGCAAGTGTGCATGAGTGTTGGAGCATTATTGTAAGTTATGAAATAATTGTGAGGTAACGTTATAACAGTTTGGTATTTTGGCAAGGATTTTTTCCCATTTCCTATAAATAAATGGAGAGAAAAATATATACAAATACAATTATTGCAGTAAACGTTTTCCAAGAATACATAAATATATTGTGAATGGCATGATATGAACTTATTAAATATGAGATTATGAGATTGAAATATGAGATATTAATTTCCTCATCACAAGTGACTTGAAGAGCCGGATCGGACAGCTGTGATTGAACCATTACAATATGAATTGTGTCGTTATACAGTTGTTTCTTTGTCCCCGTCTCCCTCTTTGGTTTTCCTTGGTATATATTGTTATTATTTCAGGTGCAATATATTTAACATACAGCTCCTCCCCGACTTACAATGGGGTTAGGGACCGACATCCAGGTCGTAAATCAAAATGGTAGTAAGTCGGAAATGCTTAAATAATACAAAGAAAATCTAAAATGGGGGTCTCTTTTTCTTCTCAGCACCACAAAACACACACTTTTAAGCTTGCCAGCCATTTTAAAGTGAATTACAAATGAAAATTTTGTCTGTGTACTGACTTTGGGACTCGAAAATACATAATTTGACCAAATTTTGGTACGACTGAGGCAGTTCGTAAGTGCGGGTGGTCGTAAGTCGGGGAGGAGCTGTATATGATACTGTACAAAGCACTTGGTCCGGACGACCAGTCCTTGACTCCTTGTTGTATCACTGATTCGTGGAGTCAGGATAACTGTGTGTGAGGGCCAGAGTCACATATATCCCCAAGTGGAGAAAGTAGTAATACTGTACTAATGTACACGAACAATCTTGTGACGGGTACTGCAGAAGTGCTATGAAGTGTTAGCGTAAGTAGTAAGATAATTAAAGAGCAGATGACCAGATCTTGTTGTGGTCAGAGAAGGTTACCTGTAACCTATAGTACTCTGGACTGAATATTGGTCCTATTGACGTGAATATCTGTTGGTTGACGACAAAGTTTAATAAACACTAACCCACGTGTCTAAGCTCATCTACCACACTACCTAACCCCTTAATGATAGCAGTTATATTCTAATAAAAGCTTACAGCGAGTCTCCATATAAATCCACCTCCCTACAGTGAGTCTACATAAGAACATAAGAACATAAGAAAATAAGGAGTCTGCAATAGGCCGGTTGGCCTGTGCATGGCAGCTCCTGTCGAGAGTTACTACCACTCTCTATCATCTAGCCTCCTTTTGAAACTTTCCAGAGTTCCCGCACTTACTACAAAGTTGCTAAGCTTGTTCCACTCGTCCACCACCCTATTTGTGAACCAGTTTCTTCCTATCTCCCTCCTAAACCTAAACTTATCCAATTTGAATCCGTTGCTCCGAGTCCTATCCTGCTCGGATATTATAAGAACTTTATCTATATCCCCTTTATTGATTCCTTTCACCCACTTAAATACTTCTATCATATCTCCCCGCACTCTTCGTCTTTCTAGGGAATGCAAGTTAAGTTTCTTTAACCTATCCTGATATGGAAGGTTTCTAAGTCCCGGAATCATTTTAGTCATTCTTCGCTGCACCGACTCTAGTGAATTTATATCCATTCTATAATAGGGCACCAGAACTGAACCGCATAATCGAGGTGCGTGCCTGACTAGCGCAAGATATAGTTGCAATAAGACCTCTGACTCTTGTTACTTACACTTCTAGATATAAAACCCAATACTCTGTTTGCCTTATTTCGAACATTAACGCACTGTTTTCTAGGCCGTAGGTCCGGGCTTACAAGTACCCCCCTAGGTCTCTTTCACAAGTCGACTTCTCTAGGTTGATGTTGTTAAGGCTGTATACATTATAAGCATTTGTTCTTCCAATATTAAGTACGCTGCACTTGCTGGTGTTGAATTTCATTTGCCATTTTTCAGACCACCCCTGCAGTTTATTTAGATCCTCCTGTAATGCATTTGCATCCTGCCCTGAATTAATTTGCCGCCCTATTTTGGTGTCATCCGCAAACTTGCTTATGTCACTGCTGATCCCAGTATCTAAATCGTTTATGTAGATTATGAACAAGAGTGGGCCTAGTACTGACCCCTGGGGAACCCCACTGGTTACACGGCCCCACTCAGATTTAACACCATCTACGCTGACCCTCTGTGTTCTATCGGTGAGCCATGATTTTATCCAATTTAAAACTTTCCCCTCGATACCATGAGCCTTAATTTTTCTCAGAAGCCTCTGATGCGGTACTCTGTCAAATGCTTTGCTAAAGTCTAAGTAAATAACATCGTAATTTTCATCATTATCTACTACAGTTGTTGCTGTAATAATATAAATTATTCCTTAATACAATTATTTGTACAGTAATATATAGCACTATCTCTCCTTTTAAAACTAAAAATTTCAGAAACAATCAAATGGAAACATATTCTAAAAATATAAACTAAACTATCATCTAATTGTTAACAAATAAAGCACAGTATTATAGGAAACTACAGTAATTGTAGTAAGTTACAATATAGTACTGTATACCTGGTATTATAAGTAGTAGACACTAAAATCAAATAAAAGAATATTCAAGTTGTATAGTCATTTAGGTATCTCGGAGGGTTTCTTTGTCGTTCTGGATATCTCCTGGAAGCAACTAGTCGCTCATTGGTAGTAGGTACAGATTCATTAGGAGAACTTTGGAATTGTCCCAAAACCTCTCAAACTGAAGGAATTGCATTTTCAATTTCACTTATTTGAGGCTCTACTTCATTCATTATTGGATACATATCTGGAAGCACATTAGGAATAGGATACCTTGGTTTCATTATTTGAATTTTCATCTACCGGTACTAAAGCCTCCTCAGGGACTATTTCCTCATTTACTCTTTGAGGACACTTCAGCAATTGGTCTATGTGTCTTTTCCCTACATAGCCATCATGAACTTTCACTAAGTAATGCCTCTCTCCACTTTACCTTGCACCCATTTTTCTTTTCCTCTATAATTTCTCACTAGCACTGAATCACCCAATTTCAGCACACGCCAGCCACGTGAAACAGTTCGGTTCGCCGTGGATTTTTGTTCTACTTCCACTTTCTTCTTGAAAGATGGAAATATTAAATCCAATTGAGTGCGCAGTTTCCTTCCCATCGGCAGCACAGACTGGGCGATTCATGTTGTGGAATGTGGAGTGATGCGATAGGAAATCATGTATCGTTGTAGGACAGTCTCAGCATCTTGCTTTAGTACTTCAGCTTGATGTAAAGCTGACTTAAGTACTTGAACTATTTCTGCTTGATCATTCGTAGAAGTTTATATGCTGAGGATGTACGATGCAAAATATCGGTTGTTAAGCAGAAATTCGCAAACTCTTTTGAAGTGAATTGCGGGCCATTATCTGTGACTAGAATCTCAGGTCATCCGTATCTACTGAAAACCTCACGGAGAACCTTTACCGTAGCCTCGGCCGGATACTTACTGTAAGCATCGACAAGTACATCTTACCCGAGATTGGACCTGTAAAATCAGCATGAAGTCTCGACCAAGGTTTGAATGGAAAAGTCCACAGATGAATTTGTACAGTAGGTGGATCTGCCCCCATAGATTGACATACAGTGGTCCCTCGGTTAACTAACACAATTCGTTCCAGAAGGTCGTTCGTTAACCGAAAATTTTGTTAACCAAATCCATTGTTTCAATGGGATATTGAGTAATTGGTTCCAGCTCACCGAAAAATATATACAAAGTAAAAAAAATGCAGTTAAATACACTTGCTTTGAGGTGTGTATGTAGAAGGTTCCTGGTTGTTGATGATGATGATGATGGGAATTAGAAGTGGGGGTGGAGAAGGGAGAAGAGAAGGAAGTGGGGGTGGAAGAAAAATCACCTTTCAGGGGACCCATGCTTGATGCAGTAATTTCATCAATAAAATTTTAAGTTCACTACCGTATATCTCGGCCTACAAGGCGACGGGGTGTATAAGAAAGCCCCCAAAATTTCCATTTAAAAAGTAGCTTTTGAGCCCTATTCGCTGTATAAAACCGGTACCCCAAATGTGACACTTACCATTGGGAGCTTACTGACCCAGTAGTCCTTTACCAACCATCCCATTGACCAGTGCTGTTTACACATCCTTGGTTTTTTAAAATAAGGCCAATTCACTTCAAGTAATGGCATCAAATGTTACAGGTTGGTGTAGTGTAAACACTAGTGACTCGCTTAAAAGTCTGTTATTTAACTTGAATTAATGTCGGTGTCGAATACAATTATTTCATTTACTTGAAATGGATTTACCGATTTATTTGTTTATTTATTTATTTATAACATACTGTAATATATTAAACACACTGCAAGTATTTTCTTTAATTTATAAGCTTGCTTCAACCAGCTACAGTATTCTAATTCAATAATGTTTCATTTGGATTTGAGTGAAAAAGATTACTGTACATACTTACTACATACATTTAATACACAAATATATATATATATATATATATATATATATATATATATATATATATATATATATATATATATATATATATATATATATATATATATATATATACAGTATATATATATATATATATATATATATATACCTATATACTATATATATATATACAGTATATATATATATATTCGTCTTTATTCAAGACATCTTCAGAGGCAACTAGATTACATGGACAGAGAGAGGCTTAAATATATAGGGTGACCTAAAAACATGAGGTCAGGTCATAATGATGACATCCACTAATCCCCACACCAACACAACCGTAGAGGAGCTTAAGAGAAGGGTGGTGACGTGACTAGACAGGTCAGGTCAGAAAAAAGGGACCCACAAAATAACTGTCATACATCAAGATCAAAGGTTTTCAAAGCAGTTTTAACCTTGGGCCACTGACAAATAAATTTATGTAACATACTATCAGTTTTGAACTGACCATCACTA
>NW_024742455.1:0-19118 GCF_018991925.1 Homarus americanus
GCTGTGAACCTCTAATGGGGACCATCTGTGCCACTTAGGTGATCAGAGCAACGTTTTACCAAATCCGGCTTCGAAACACAAGTATCCATATATATTTCATTAGCCCAATAGAGCACGCGGACTTCTACATATAATCAACACCTCACTCCACCAGGATTCGAACCCACGATCATATAATTGTGACCAAGGAACGCTACCTCTGGGCCACCAGGACACTATAAGCAGTCCTAGACTCTTATATTTCACACAAAGCCTGTTCAACGAGCTTATGGCTCTGTGAACCACTATAATGGGACCACCCGTGCCGCTTAGGTGACCAGAGCAACGTTTTACCAAATGCGGCTTCGAAACACTAAGATCCATATATATTTCATTAGCCCAATAAAGCAGGCAGACTTCTACATATAATCAACACCTCACCCCACCAGGATTTGAACCCACGATCTTATAATTGTGACCGAGGAACGCTACCTCTGGGCCACCAGCACACTATAAGCAGTCCTAGACTCTTATATTTCACACAAAGCCTGTTCAACGAGCTTATGGCTCTGTGAACCACTATAATGGGACCACCCGTGCCGCTTAGGTGACCAGAGCAACGTTTTACCAAATGCGGCTTCGAAACACTAAGATCCATATATATTTCATTAGCCCAATAAAGGAGGCAGACTTCTACATATAATCAACACCTCACCCCACCAGGATTTGAACCCACGATCTTATAATTGTGACCGGGGAACGCCACCTCTGGGCCACCAGAACAATAAAAGCAGTCCTAGACTCTGCTATATTTCACACAAAGCCTGTTTAACGAGCTTATGGCGCCGTAAACCTCTAATGGGGACCATCTGTGTCGCTTATGTGATCAGAGCAACGTTTTACCAAATCCGGCTTGGAAACACGAGGATCCATATATATTTCATTAACCCAATAAAGCACTCGGACTTCTACATATAATCAATGCCTCACCCCACCAGGATTTGAAGCCAATGACCTTATAATCCTTTGTCCGGGGAACGCCACTCTGGGCCACAATCACCAGGACAATAAAGCAGTCCCAGACTCATATATTTCACACAAAGCCTGTTCAACGAGCTTATGGCGCCGTGAACCTCTAATGGGGACCACCCGCGCCGCTTATTTGATCAGAGCAACGTTTTACCAAATGCGGCTTCGAAACCCGAGGATCCATATATTTTTCATTAGCCCAATAACGCACGCAGACTTCTACATATAATCAACACCTCACCCCACCAGGATTTGAACCCACGATCTTATATTTGTGACCGAGGGATGCTACCTTTGGGCCACCAGGACAATAAAAGAAGTCCTAGACTCTGCTATATTTCACACAAAGCCTGTTCAACGAGCTTATGGCGCTGTGAACCTCTAATAAATTATCCGTGCTAATTTAGGTGTGATCAGAGCAACGTTTTACCAACCGCTCAAAACACAAGGATCCATATATATTTCTATTAGCCCAATAGAGCACGCGACTTCTACATATAATCAACACCTCACTCCACCGTAGGATTCGAAACCCACGATCTTATAATTGCACTCGAGGAACGCTACCTATGGGCCACCAGGACACTATAAGCAGTCCTAGACTCTGTTATATTTCACACAAAGCCTGTTCGACGAGCTTATGGCGCTGTGAACCACTATAATGGGACCACCCGTGCTGCTTAGGTGACCAGAGCAACGTTTTACCAAATGCGGCTTCGAAACACAAAGATCCATATATATTTCATTAGCCCAATAAAGTTGGCAGACTTCTACATATAATCAACACCTCACCCCACCAGGATTTGAACCCACGATCCTATAATTGTGACCCGGGAACGCTACCTCTGGGCCACCAGGACAATAAAAGCAGTCCTAGATTCTACTATATTTCACACAAAGCCTGTTCAACGACCTTATGGCGCCATGAACCTCTAATGGGGACCACCGTGCCGCTTAGGTGATCAGAGCAACGTTTTACCAAATCCAGCTTGGAAATACGAGGATCCATATATATTTCATTAGCCCTGTAAAGCACGCGGACTTCTACATATAATCAACGCCTCACCCCACCAGGATTTAAAGCCACGATCTTATAACTGTGACCGGGGAACGCTACCTCTGTCCACCAGGACAGTAAAAGCAGTCCTAGACTCTGCTATATTTCACACAAAGCCTGTTCAACGAGCTTATGGCGCCGTGAACCTCTCATGGGGACCACCCATGCCGCTTAGGTGATCAGAGCAACGTTTTACCAAATGCGGCTTCGAAACACGAGGATCCATATATATTTCATTAGCCCAATAAAGCACGCGGACTTCTACATATATAATCAACACCTCACCCCACCAGGATTTGAACCCACGATCTTATAATTGTGACCGGGGAACGCTACCTCTGGGCCACCAGGAAAATAAAAGCAGTCCTAAACTCTGCTATATTTCACACTAAGCCTGTTCAACGAGCTTATGGCGCCGTGAACCTCTCATGGGGACCACCCGTGCCGCTTAGGTGAACAGAGCAACGTTTTACCAAATGCAGCTTCGAACCCGAGGATCCATATATATTTCATTTGACCATTAAATCACGCGGACTTCTACATATAATCAACACCTCACCCCACCAGGATTTGAACCCACGATCTTATAATTGTGACCGGGGAACGCTACCTCTGGGCCACCAGGACAATAAAAGCAGTCCTAGACTCTGCTATATTTCACACAAAGCCTGTTCAACGAGCTTATGGCGCCGTGAACCTCTAATGGGGACCACCCGTGCCGCTTAGGTGATCAGAGCAACGTTTTACCAAATCTGGCTTGGAAACACGAGGATCCATATATATTTCATTAGCCCAATAAAGCACTCGGACTTCTACATATAATCAACACCTCACCCCACCAGGATTCAAACCCACAATCTTATAATTGTGACCGGGGTATGCTACCTCTGGGCCACAGGGACAATAAAAGCAGTCCTAGACTCTACTATATTTCACACAAAGCCTGTTCAACGAGCTTATGGCGCTGTGAACCACTATAGGAGACCACCCGTGCCGCTTAGGTGATCAGAGCAACGTTTTACCAAATGCGGTTTCGAAACACGAGGATCCATATATATTTCATTAGCCCAATAAAGCACGCGGACTTCTACATATAATCAACGCCTCACCCCACCAGGATTTGAAGCCACGATCTTATAATTGTGACCGGGGTATGCTACCTCTGCGCCACTAGGACAATAAAAGCAGTTCTAGACTCTACTATATTTCACACAAAGCCTGTTCAACGACCTTATGGTGCCATGAACCTCTAATGGGGACCACACGTGCCGCTTAGGTGATCAGAGGAACGTTTTACCAAATCCGGCTTGGAAACACGAGGATCCATATATATTTCATTAGCCAAGTAAAGCACTCGGACTTCTACATATAATCAACACCTCACCCCTCTAGGATTCAAACCCACAATCTTATAATTGTGACCGGGGTATGCTACCTCTGGGCCACCAGGACAATAAAAGCAGTCTTAGACTCTACTATATTTCACACAAAGCCTGTTTAACGAGCTTATGGCGCCGTGAACCTCTAATGGGGACCACCCGTGCTGCTTAGGTGATTAGAGCAACGTTTTACCAAATGCGGCTTCAAAACATGAGGATCCATATATATTTCATTGCCCAATAAAGCACGCGGCTTCTACATATAATCAACACCTCACCCCAACAGGATTCGAACCCACGATCTTCTAATTGTGACCGGGGAACGCTACCTCTGGGCCACCAGGACAATAAAAGCAGTCCTAGACTCAGCTGTATTTCACACAAAGCCTGTTCAACGAGCTTATGGAGCTGTGAACCTCTAATGGGGACCATCCGTGCCACTTAGGTGATCAGAGCAACGTTTTACCAAATCCGGCTTCGAAACACAAGTATCCATATATATTTCATTAGCCCAATAGAGCACGCGGACTTCTAAATATAATCAACACCTCACTCCACCAGGATTCGAACCCACGATCATATAATTGTGACCGTGGAACGCTACCTCTGGGCCACCAGGACACTATAAGCAGTCCTAGACTCTTATATTTCACACAAAGCCTGTTCAACGAGCTTATGGCTCTGTGAACCAATATAATGGGACCACCCGTGCCGCTTAGGTGACCAGAGCAACGTTTTACCAAATGCGGCTTCGAAACACTAAGATTCATATATATTTCATTAGCCCAATAAAGCAGGCAGACTTCTACATATAATCAACACCTCACCCCACCAGGATTTGAACCCACGATCTTATAATTGTGACCGGGGAACGCTACCTCTGGGCCACCAGGACAATAAAAGCAGTCCTAGACTCTACTATATTTCACACAAAGCCTGTTCAACGACCTTATGGCGCCATGCACCTCTATTGGGGACCACCGTACCGCTTAGGTGATCAGAGCAACGTTTTACCAAATCCAGACTTGGAAACACGAGGATCCATATATATTTCATTAGCCCTGTAAAGCAAGCGGACTTCTACATATAATCAATGCCTCACCCCACCAGGATTTGAAGCCACGATCTTATAACTTTGTCCGCGGAACGCTACCTCTGGGCCACCAGGACAATAAAAGCAGTCCTAGACTCTGCTATATTTCACACAAAGCCTGTTCAACGAGCTTATGGCGCCGTGAACCGCTCATGGGGACCACCCGTGCCGCTTAGGTGATCAGAGCAACGTTTTACCAAATGCGGCTTCGAAACACGAGGATCCATATATATTTCATTAGCCCAATAAAGCACGCGGACTTCTACATATAATCAACACCTCACCCCACCAGGATTCGAACCCACGATCTTCTAATTGTGACCGGGGAACACTACCTCTGGGCCACCAGGACAATAAAAGCAGTCCTAGACTCTGCTATATTTCACACAAAGCCTGTTCAACGAGCTTATGGCGCTGTGAACCTCTAATGGGGACCATCCGTGCCACTAAGGTGATCAGAGCAACGTTTTACCAAATCCGGCTTCGAAACACAAGGATCCATATATATTTCATTAGCCCAATAGAGCACGCGGACTTCTACATATAATCAACACCTCACTCCACCAGGATTCGAACCCACGATCTTATAATTGTGACCGAGGAACGCTACCTATGGGCCACCAGGACACTATAAGCAGTCCTAGACTCTGTTATATTTCACACAAAGCCTGTTCGACGAGCTTATGGCGCTGTGAACCACTATAACGGGACCACCCGTGCCGCTTAGGTGACCAGAGCAACGTTTTACCAAATGCGGCTTCGAAACACAAAGATCCATATATATTTCATTAGCCCAATAAAGTAGGCAGACTTCTACATATAATCAAAACCTTACCCCACCAGGATTTGAACCCACGATCTTATAATTGTGACCGGGAAACGCTATCTCTGGGCCACCAGGACAATAAAAGCAGTCCTAGACTCTGCTATATTTCACACAAAGCCTGTTCAACGACCTTATGGCGCCGAACCTCTAATGGGGACCACCGTGCCGCTTAGGTGATCAGAGCAACGTTTTACCAAATCCGGCTTGGAAACACGAGGATCCATATATATTTCATTAGCCCAATAAAGCACGCGGACTTTTACATATAATGAACACCTCACCCCACCAGGATTCGAACCCACGATCTTCTAATTGTGACCGGGGAACGCTACCTCTGGGCCACCAGGACAGTAAAAGCAGTCCTAGACTCTGCTATATTACACACAAAGACTGTTCAACGAGCTTATGGCGCCGTGAACCTCTAATGGGAACCACCCGTGCCGCTTACGTGGTCAGAGCAACGTTTTACCAAATGCGGCTTTGGAACACGAGGATCCATATATATTTCATTAGCCCAATAAAGCACGCGGACTTCTACATAATCAACACCTCACCCCACCAGGATTTAAACCCACAATCTTATAATTGTGACCGGGGAACGCTACCTCTGGGCTACCAGGACAATAAAAGCAGTCCTAGACTTCTGCTATATTTCACAAAAAGCCTGTTCAACGAGCTTATGGCGCTGCGAACCTCTAATGGGGACCATCCGTGCCGCTTAGGTGATCAGAGCAACGTTTTACCAAATCCGGCTTGGAAACACAAGGATCCATATATATTTCATTAGCCCAATAAAGCACTCGGATTTCTACATATAATCAACACCTCACCCCACCAGGATTCAAACCCACAATCTTATAATTGTGACTGGGGTATGCTACCTCTGGGCCACCAGGACAATAAAAGCAGTCCTAGACTCTACTATATTTTACAAAAAGCCTGTTCAACAGCTTATGGCGCTGTGAACCTCTAATGGGGACCATCTGTGCCGCTTAGGTGATCAGAGCAACGTTTTACCAAATTCGGCTTGGAAACACAAGGATCCATATATATTTCATTAGCCCAATAAAGCACTCGGACTTCTACATATAATCAACACCTCACCCCACCAGGATTTCAACCCACAATCTTATAATTGTGACCGGGGAACACTACCTCTGGGCCACTAGGGCAATAAAAGCAGTCCTAGACTCTACAATATTTCACACAATGCCTGTTCAACGAGCTTATGGCGCTGTGAACCACTATAGGGGACCACCCGTGCCGCGTAGTTGATCAGAGCAACGTTTAACCAAATGCGGCTTCGAAACCCGAGGATCCATATATATTTCATTAGTCCAATAAAGCACGCAGACTTTTACATATAATCAACGCCTCACCCCACCAGGATTTGAAGCCACAATCTTATAATTGTGACCGGGGGACGCTACCTCTGGGTCACCAGGACAATAAAAGCAGTCCTAGACTCTACTATATTTCACACAAAGACTGTTCAACAACTTATGATGCTGTGAACCACTATAGGGGACCACCCGTGCCGCTTAGGTGATCAGAGCAACGTTTAACCAAATGCGGCTTCGAAACCCGAGGATCCATATATATTTCATTAGCCCAATAAATGCGCAGACTTCTACATATAATCAACGCCTCACCCCACCAGGATTTGAAGCCACATCTTATAATTGTGACCGGGGAACGCTACCTCTGGGCAACCAGGACAATAAAAGCAGTCCTAGACTCTGCTATATTTCACACAAAGTCTGTTCAACGAGCTTATGGCGTCGTGAACCTCTAATGGGGACCACCCGTGCCACTTAGGTGATCAGAGCAACGTGTTACCTAATGCGGCTTCGAAACAGGATAATCCATATATATTTCATTAGCCCAATAAAGCACGCGGACTTCTACATATAATCAACACCTCACCCCACCAGGATTTAAACCCAAGATCTTATAATTGTGACCGGGGAACGCTACCTCTGGGCCACCAGGACACTAAAAGCAGTCCTAGACTCTGCTATATTTCACACAAATCCTGTTCAACGAGCTTATGGCGCAGTGAACCTCTAATGGGGACCACCCGTGCCGCTTATGTGATCAGAGCAACGTTTTACCAAATCCGGCTTCGAAACACGAGGATCCATATATATTTCATTAGCCCAATATAGCAGTCGGACTTCTATATATAACAAACACCTCACCCCACCAGGATTCAAACCCACAATCTTATAATTGTGACCGGGGTATGCTACCTCTGGGCCACCAGTACAATAAAAGCAGTCTTAGACTCTACTATAGTTCACACAAAGCCTGTTCAACGAGCTTATGGCGTCGTGAACCTCTAATGGGGACCACCCGTGCCACTTAGGTGATCAGAGCAACGTTTTACCAAATGCGGCTTCGAAACACGAGGATCCATATATATTTCACTAGCCCAATAAAGCACGCGGACTTCTACATATAATCAACGCCTCACCCAACCAGGATTTGAAGCCACGATCTTATAATTGTGACCGGGGAACGCTACCTCTGGGCCAACAGGACAATAAAAGCATTCGTAGACTCTACTATATTTCACACAAAGCCTGTTCAACGACCTTATGGCGCCGTGAACCTCTAATGGGGACCACCCGTGCTGCTTAGGTGATCAGAGCAACGTTTTACCAAATGCGGCTTCAAAACACGAGGATCCATATATATTTCATTCCCCAATAAAGCACGTGGCTTCTACATATAATCAACACCTCACCCCACCAGGATTCGTACCCATGATCTTCTAATTGTGACCGGGGAACGCTGCCTCTGGGCCACCAGGACAATAAAAGCAGTCCTAGACTCTGCTATATTTCACACAAAGCCTGTTCAACGGGCTTATGGCACCATGAACATCTAATGGGGACCACCCGTGCCGCTTAGGTGATCATAACAACGTTTTACCAAATGCGGCTTCGAAACAGGAGGATCCATATATATTTCATGAGCCCAATAAAGCACGCGAACTTCTACATATAATCAACACCTCACCCCACCAGGATTATAACCAACGATCTTAAAATTTTGACCGGGGAACGCTACCTCTGGGCCACTAGGACAATAAAAGCAGTCCTAGACTCTGCTATATTTCACACAAAGCCTGTTCAACGGGCTTATGGCACCGTGAACATCTAATGGGGACCACCCGTGCCGCTTAGGTGATCATAACAACGTTTTACCAAATGCGGCTTCGAAACAGGAGGATCCATATATATTTCATTAGCCCAATAACGCACGCAGACTTCTACATATAATCAATGCCTCACCCCACCAGGATTTGAAGCCACGATCTTATAATTATGACCGGGGAACGCTACCTCTGGGCCACCAGGACAATAAAAGCATTCCTAGACTCTGCTATATTTCACACAAAGCCTGTTCAACGAGCTTATGGCGCCGTGAACCTCTAATGGGGACCACCCGTGCCGCTTAGGTGATCATAACAACGTTTTACCAAATGCAGCTTCAAAACCCGAGGATCCATATATATTTCATTAGCCCAATGAAGCACGCAGACTTCTACATATAATCAACGCCTCACCCCACCAGGATTTGAAGCCACGATCTTGTAATTGTGACCGGGGGACGCTACCTCTGGGCCACCAGGACAATAAAAGCAGTCCTAGACTCTACTATATTTCACACAAAGCCTGTTTAACGAGCATATGACGCTGTGAACCACTATAGGGGACCACCCGTGCCGCTTAGGTGATTAGAGCAAATTTAACAAAATCTTGACCCGAGCCGAGGATCCATATATATTTCATTAGCCCAATAAAAACGCATGAGACTTCACATATAATCCAACGCCTCACCCACCCGGGTTTGAAGCCTAATCTTATAATTGCTTGACAGGGGACTACCTCCTGGGCCACCAGGACAATAAAAAGCATTCACTAGACTCTGCTATATTTCACCTATGACCTGTTCAACGGGCTTGTAACATCGAACCTCTAATAGGGACCACCGTGCGAAACCTAGGTGATCCTTAACAACGTTTTTGCAAATGCAACCCCGAGCATGAGGATCCATATATATTTCATTAGCCCAATAAAAGCGCGAACTTCACCATATAATCAACACCTCACCCCACCAGGATTTCAACCAACGATCTTATAATTGTGACCGGGGAACGCTACCTCTGGGCCACTAAGACAATAAAAGCAGTCCTAAACTCTGCTATATTTCACACAAAGCCTGTTCAACGAGCTTATGGCGCCGTGAACCTCTAATGGGGACCATCCGTGCCACTTAGGTGATCAGAGCAACGTTTTACCAAATCCGGCTTCGAAACACAAGGATCCATATATATTTCATTGGCCCAATTAAGCACGCGGACTTCTACATATAATCGCGCCTCTTACCAGGATTTGAAGCCCGCGATCTTATGGTGTGACGAGAGCGCTGCCTCTGGGCCACCAGGACAATAAAGCAGTCCTGAGCTGCCTATAACACACTGAGCCTGCTGTTCAGCGAGCTTTATGGCGTCGTGAACCTCTAATAGGGGACCACCCGTGCCACTTGGGTGATCAGAACAGCGTTTTACCAAATCGCGGCTTGAAACAGGAGGAGAATCCATATATATTTCATTAGCCCAATAAAACACGCGAACTTCTACATATAATCAACACCTCACCCCACCAGGATTTCAACCACCGATCTTAAAATTGTGACCGGGGAACGCTACCTCTGGGCCACTAGGACAATAAAAGCAGTCCTAGACTCTGCTATATTTCACACAAAGCCTGTTCAACGAGCTTATGGCGCCGTGAACCTCTAATGGGGACCACCCTGGCCACTTAGGTGATCAGCGCAACGTTTTACCAAATGCGGCTTCAAAACACAAGGGTCCATATATATTTCATTAGCCCAATAAAGCACGCGGACTTCTACATATAATCAACACCTCACCCCACCAGGATTCAAACCCACGATCTTATAATTGTGACCGGGCTATGCTACCTCTGGGACACCAGCACAATAAAAGCAGTCCTAGACTCTACTGTATTTCACACAAAGCCTGTTCAACGAGCTTATGGCGCCGTGAACCTCTAATGGGGACCACCCGTGCCGCTTAGGTGATCAGAGCAACCTTTTACCGAATGCGGCTTCGAAACACGAGGATCCATATATATTTTAATAGCCCAATAAAGCACGAGGACTTCTACATATAATCAACACCTCACCCCACCAAGATTTGAACCCACGATCTTATATTTGTGAACGGGGGACGCTACCTCTGGGCCACCAGGACAATAAAAGCATTCCTAGATTGTGCTATATTTCACACAAAGCCTGTTCAACGAGCTTATGGTGCCGTGAACCACTATAGGGGACTACCCGTGCCGCTTAGGTGATCAGAGCAACGTTTACCCAAATGCGGCTTCAAAACCCGAGGATCCATATATATTTCATCAGCCCAATAAAGCACGCGGACTTCAACATATAATCAACACCTCACCCCACCAGGATTTAAACCCAACATCTTATAATTGTGACCGGGGAACGCTACCTCTGGGCCACCAGGAAAAAAAAGCAGTCCTAGACTCTGCTATATTTCACACAAAGCCTGTTCAACGAGCTTATGGCGCCGTGAACCTCTAATGGGGACCACCCTGGCCAATTAGGTGATCAGCGCAACGTTTTACCAAATGCGGCTTCAAAACACGAGGGTCCATATATATTTCATTAGCCCAATAAAGCACGCGGACTTCTACATATAATCAACACCTCACCCCACCAGGATTCAAACCCACGATCTTATAATTGTGACCGGGCTATGCTACCTCTGGGACACCAGCACAATAAAAGCAGTCTTAGACTCTACTATATTTCACACAAAGCCTGTTCAATGAGCTTATGGCGCCTTGAACCTCTAATGGGGACCACCCGTGCCGCTTAGGTGATCAGAGCAACCTTTTACCGAATGCGGCTTCGAAACACGAGGATCCATATATATTTTAATAGCCCAATAAAGCACGCGGACTTCTACATATAATCAACACCTCACCCCACCAAGATTTGAACCCACGATCTTATAATTGTGACCGGGGGACGCTACCTCTGGGCCACCAGGACAATAAAAGCATTCCTAGACTCAGCTATATTTCACACAAAGCCTGTTCAACGAGCTTATGGCGCCGTGAACCACTATAGGGGACCACCCGTGCCGCTTAGGTGATCAGAGCAACGTTTACCCAAATGCGGCTTCAAAACCCGAGGATCCATATATATTTCATTAGCCCAATAACGCACGCAGACTTCTACATATAATCAACACCTAACCCCACCAGGATTTAAACCCAAGATCTTATAATTGTGACCGGGGAACGCTACCTCTGGGCCACCAGGACAATAAAAGCAGTCCTAGACTCTACTATATTTCACACAAAGCCTGTTTAACGAGCTTATGGCGCCGTGAACCTCTAATGGGGACCACCCGTGCCGCTTAGGTGATCAGAGCAACGTTTTACCAAATGCAGCTTCGAAACACGAGGATCCATATATATTTCATTAGCCCAATGAAGCACGCGGACTTCTCCATATAATCAACACCTCACCCCACCAGGATTTTAACCCACAATCTTATAATTGTGACCGGGGTATGCTACCTCTGGGCCACTAGGACAATAAAAGCAGTCCTAGACTCTATAATATTTCACACAATGCCTGTTCAACGAGCTTATAGCGCTGTGAACCACTATAGGGGACCACCCGTGCCGCTTAGGTGATCAGAGCAACGTTTAACCAAATGCGGCTTCGAAACCCGAGGATCCATATATATTTCATTCGCCCAATATAGCACGCAGACTTCTACATATAATCAACGCCTCACCCCACCAGGATTTGAAGCCACGATCTTATAATTGTGACCGGGGAACGCTACCTCTGGGCAACCAGGACAATAAAACCAGTCCTAGACTCTACTATATTTCACACAAAGCCTGTTCAACGACCTTATGGCGCCATGAACCTCTAATGGGGACCACCTGTGCCGCTTAGGTGATCGGAGCAACGTTTTACCAAATCCGGCTTCGAAACACGAGGATCAATATATATTTCAATAGCCCAATAAAACGCGCGCCAGACTTCTACATATAATCAACGCCTCACCCCACCAGGGTTTGAAGCCACAATCTTATAATTGTGACCGGGGGACGCTACCTCTGGGCCACCAGGACAATAAAAGCATTCCTAGACTCTGCTATATTTCACACAAAGCCTGTTCAACGGGCTTATGGCACCGTGAACCTCTAATGGGGACCACCCGTGCTGCTTAGGTGATCATAACAACGTTTTACCAAATGCGGCTTCGAAACATGAGGATCCATATATATTTCATTAGCCCAATAAAGCACGCGAACTTCTACATATAATCAACACCTCACCCCACCATGATTTCAACCAACGATCTTAAAATTGTGACCGGGGAACGCTACCTCTGGGCCACTAGGACAATAAAAGCAGACCTAGACTCTGCTATATTTCACACAAAGCCTGTTCAACGAGCTTATGGCGCCGTGAACCACTATAGGGGACCACCCGTGCCGCTTAGGTGATCAGAGCAACGTTTACCCAAATGCGGCTTCAAAACCCGAGGATCCATATATATTTCATTAGCCCAATAACGCACGCAGACTTCTACATATAATCAACGCCTCACCCCACCAGGATTTGAAGCCACGATCTTATAATTGTGACCGGGTAGCGCTACCTCTGGGCCACCAGGACAATAAAAGCAGTCCTAGACTCTGCTATATTTCACACAAAGCCTGTTCAATGAGCTTATGGCGTCATGAACCTATAATGGGGACCACCCGTGCCACTTAGGTGATCAGGTGCAACGTTTTACCAAATGCGGCTTCGAAACAGGAGAATCCATATATATTTCATTAGCCCAATAAAGCACGCGGACTTCAACATATAATCAACACCTCACCCCACCAGGATTTAAACCCAAGATCTTATAATTGTGACCGGGGAACGCTACCTCTGGGCCACCAGGAAAAAAAAGCAGTCCTAGACTCTGCTATATTTTCACAAAGCCTGTTCAACGAGCTTATGGCGCCGTGAACCTCTAATGGGGACCACCCTGGCCACTTAGGTGATCAGCGCAACGTTTTACCAAATGCGGCTTCAAAACACGAGAGTCCATATATATTTCATTAGCCCAATAAAGCACGCGGACTTCTACATATAATCAACACCTCACCCCACCAGGATTCAAACCCACGATCTTATAATTGTGACCGGGCTATGCTACCTCTGGGACACCAGCACAATAAAAGCAGTCCTAGACTCTACTATATTTCACACAAAGCCTGTTCAACGAGCTTATGGCGCCGTGAACCTCTAATGGGGACCACCCGTGCCGCTTAGGTGATCAGAGCAACGTTTTACCGAATGCGGCTTCGAAACACGAGGATCCATATATATTTTAATAGCCCAATAAAGCACGCGGACTTCTACATATAATCAACACCTCACACACCAAGTTTGAACCCGCACGATCTTATAATTGTGACCGGGGACGCTACTCTGGGCCACCAGGACAATAAAAAGCATTCCCTAGACTCTGCTATATTTCACACAAAGCCTGTGTTCAGCAGGCTTATGGCACCGTGAACTCTAATGGGGACCACCTGTGCCCATAGGTGATCAGAGCAACGTTTTACCAAATCCGACGACAAGGAGGATCCATATATATTTCATTAGCCCAATAAACACTCCGGACTTCCGCCATCCTTTACCTCACCCCCACCAGTTCAAACTGCACAATCTTATAATTGTGGGCGGGTGTCTTTACCTCAGGCCTGGGACAATAAAAAGCAGTCCCTGGAGCTCACTATATTTCACAAAACATAAATTGCAGAAAACACGGCTGTGAACCACTATAAGGGACCACCCGTGCCGCTTAGGTGATCAAATGACTTTACCGTCTTGGGTTTGAAACGAGGATCCGCCATATATTTCATTAGCCTTGTCGTACTGGCGGACTTCTACATATAATCAACGCCTCACCCCACCAGGATTTGAAGCCACGAACTTATAATTGTGACCGGGGAACGCTACCTCTGGGCCAACAGGACAATAAAAGCATTCGTAGACTCTACTATATTTCACACAAAGCCTGTTCAACGACCTTATGGCGCCGTGAACCTCTAATGGGGACCACCCGAGCTGCTTAGGTGATCAGAGCAACGTTTTACCAAATGCGGCTTCAAAACACGAGGATCCATATATATTTCATTCCCCAATAAAGCACGTGGCTTCTACATATAATCAACACCTCACCCCACCAGGATTCGAACCCATGATCTTCTAATTTTGACCGGGGAACGCTACCTCTGGGCCACCAGTACAATAAAAGCAGTCCTAGACTCTGCTATATTTCACACAGAGCCTGTTCAACGAGCTTATGGTGCTGTGAACCTCTAATGGGGCCCATCCGTGCCACTTAGGTGATCAGAGCAACGTTTTACCAAATCCGGCTTCGAAACACAAGGATCCATATATATTTCATTAGCCCAATAGAGCACGCGGACTTCTACATATATTCAACACCTCACTCCACCAGGATTCGAACCCACGATCTTATAATTGTGACCTTGGAACGCTACCTATGGGCCACCAGGACACTATAAGCAGTCCTAGACTCTACTATATTTCACACAAAGCCTGTTCAACGACCTTATGGCGCCATGAACCTCTAATGGGGACCACCGTACCGCTTAGGTGATTAGAGCAACGTTTTACCAAATGCGGCTTCGAAATACGAGGATCCATGTATATTTCATTAGCCCAATAAAGCACGCGGACTTCTACATATAATCAACACCTCACCCCACCAGGATTTAAACCCACGATCGTATAATTGTGACCGAGGAATGCTACCTATGGGCCACGAGGACACTATAAGCAGTCCTAGACTCTGTTATATTTCACACAAAGCCTGTTCAATGAGCTTATGGCACCGTGAACCACAATAGGGGACCACCCTTGCCGCTTAGGTGATAAGAGCAACGTTTTACCAAATCCGGCTCGGAAACACGAGGATCCATATAAATTTCATTAGCCCAATAAAGCAGGCGGACTTCTACATATAATCAACACCTCACCCCAACAGGATTTGAACCAACGATCTTATAATTGTGACCGGGGAACGCTACCTCTGGGCAACCAGGACAATAAAAGCAGTCCTAGACTCTACTATATTTCACACAAAGCCTGTTCAACGAGCTTATGGCGCCGTGAACCTCCTAATAGGGGACCACCCGTGCCGCTTAGGTGATCAGAGCAACGTTTTACCAAATCCGGCTACGAAACACGAGGATCCATATATATTTCATTAGCCCAATAAAGGACGCGGACTTTTACATACAATCAACACCTCACCCCACTAGGATTCAAACCCACGATCTTATAATTGTGACCGGGGTATGTTACCTCTGGGCCACCAGGACAATAAAAGCAGTCCTAGACTCTATTATATTTCACACAAAGATTTTTCAACGACCTTATGGCGCCATGAACCTCTAATGGGGACCACCTGTGCCACTTAGGTGATCAGAGCAACGTTTTACCAAATCCGACTTGGAAACACGAGGATCGATATATATTTCATTAGCCCAATAAATCACTCGGACTTCTACATATAATCAACACCTCACCCTACCAGGATTCAAACCCACGATCATATAATTGTGACCGGGGTATGCTACCTCTGGGCCACCAGGACACTAAAAGCAGTCGTAGACTCTGCTATATTTCACACATCCTGTTCAACGAGCTTATGGCTCATTGAACCTCTAATGGGGACCACCCGTGCCGCTTATGTGATCAGAGCAACGTTTTACCAAATCCGGCTTGGAAACACGAGGATCCATATATATTTCATTAGCCCAATAGGCTTTTCGGACTTCTACATATAAGTAACACACACCAGGTTAAACCCACAATCTTATAATTGTGACCGGGTATGCTACCTCTGGGCCTGGAAAAAAAAAGCAGTCTAGACTCTGTTATATTTCACACAAGCCTGTTCAATAGGCTTATGGCACCGTAGACCTTACAATGAGGGACCACCCTTGCCGCTTAGGTGATAAGAGCAACGTGTTACCAAATCCGGCTCGGAAACACGAGGATCCATATATATTTCATTAGCCCAATAAAGCAGGCGGACTTCTACATATAATCAACACCTCACCCCAACAGGATTTGAACCAACGATCTTATAATTGTGACCGGGGAACGCTACCTCTGGGCAACCAGGACAATAAAAGCAGTCCTAGACTCTACTATATTTCACACAAAGCCTGTTCAACGAGCTTATGGCGCGATGAACCTCTAATGGGGACCACCCGTGCCACTTAGGTGATAAGAGCAACGTTTTACCAAATCCGGCTTGTAAACACGAGGATCCATAGATATTTCATTAGCACAATAAAGCACGCGGACTTCTACATATAATCAACACCTCACCCCACCAGGATTTGAACCCACTATCTTATAATTGTGACCGGGGAACGCTACCTCTGGGCAACCAGAACAATAAAAGCAGTCCTAGATTCTACTATATTTCACACAAAGCCTGTTCAACGACCTTATGGCGCCATGAACCTCTAATGGGGACCACCTGTGCCGCTTAGGTGATCAGGGCAACGTTTTACCAAATCCGGCTTCGAAACACGAGGATCAATTTATATTTCAATAGCCCAATAAAGCACGCTTACTTCTACATTTAATCAACACCTCAACCCACCAGGATTTGAACCCACGATCTTATAATTGCTACCGGGGAACGCTACCTCTGGGCCACTTGGACAATAAAAGCAGTTCTAGACTCTACTATATTTCACACAAAGCCTGTTCAACGAGCTTATGGCGCTGTGAACCACTATAGAGGACCACCCGTGCCGCTTAGGTGATCAGAGCAACGTTTAACCAAATGCGGCTTCGAAACAGGAGGATCCATATATATTTCATTAGCCCAATAAAGTATGCGAACTTCTACATATAATCAACACCTCACCCCACCAGGATTTCAACCAATGATCTTATAATTGTGACCGGGGAACGCTACCTCTGGCCACTAAGACAATAAAAGCAGTCCTAAACTCTGCTATATTTCGCACAAAGCCTGTTCAACGAGCTTATGGCGCCGTGAACCTCTAATGCGCACCACCCGTGCTGCTTAGGTGATCAGAGCAACGTTTTACCAAATCCGGCTTCGAAACACGAGGATCAATATATATTTCATTAGCCCAATAAAGCACTCGGAATTCTACATATAATCAACACCTCACCCCACCAGGATTCAAACCCACGATCTTATATTGTGACCGGGGAACGCTACCTCTGGGCCACCAGTACAATAAAAGCAGTCCTAGACTCTGCTATATTTCACACAAAGCCTGTTCAACGAGCTTATGGCGCTGTGAACCACTATAGGAGACCACCCGTGCCGCTTAGTTGATGAGAGCAACTTTTTACCAAATGCGGCTTCGAAATACGAGGATCCATATATATTTCATTAGCCCAATAAAGCACGCGGACTTCTACATATAATCAACACCTCACCCCACTAGGATTTGAACCCACTATCTTATATTTGTGACCGGGGGACGCTACCTCTCGGCCACCAGGACAATAAAAGCATTCCTAGACTCTGCTATATTTCACACAAAGCCTGTTCAACGGGATTATGGCACCGTGAACCTCTAATGGGGACCACCCGTGCCGCTTAGGTGATCAGAGCAACGTTTTAACAAATGAGGCGTCGAAACAAGGAGGATCCATATATATTTCATTAGCCCAATAAAGCACGCGGACTTCTACATATAATCAACACCTCACCCCACCAGGATTTGAACCCACGATCTTATAATTGTGACCGGGGAAAGCTACCTCTGGGCCACCAGGACAATAAAAGCAGTCCTAGACTCTACCATATTTCACACAAAGCCTGTTCAACGACCTTATGGCGCCATGAACCTCTAATGGGGAACATGCGTGCTGCTTAGGTGATGAGAGCAACGTTTTACCAAATGCGGCTTCAAAAGACGAGGATCAATATATATTTCATAAGCCCAATAAAGCACTCGGACTTCTACATATAATCAACACCTCACCCAACCAGGATTCAAACCCACGATCTTATAATTGTGACCGGGGAACGCTACCTCTGGGCAACCAGGACAATAAAAGCAGTCCTAAACTCTGCTATATTTCACACAAAGCCTGTTCAACGAGCTTATGGCGCTGTGAACCACTATAGGAGACCACCCGTGCCGCGTAGGTGATCAGAGCAACGTTTTACCAAATGTGGCTTCGAAACACGAGGATCCATATATATTTCATTAGCCCAATAAAGCACACGGACTTCTACATATAATCAACAGCTCACCCCACCAGGATTCAGACCCACGATCTTATAATTGTGACCGGGGTATGCTACATCTGGGCCACCAGGACAATAAAAGCAGTCCTAGACTCTACTATATTTCACACAAAGCCTGTTCAACGACCTTATGGCGCCATGAACCTCTAATGGGGACCACTCGTGCCGCTTAGGTGATTAGAGTAACGTTTAACCAAATGCGGCTTCGAAACCCGAGGATTCATATATATATTTCATTACCCCAATAAAGCACGCAGACTTCTGCATATAATCAACGCCTCACCCCACCAGGATTTAAACCCACGATCTTATAATTGTGAAAG
>NW_024742456.1:0-19906 GCF_018991925.1 Homarus americanus
TTACAGTCCAGAGAAATACAATACATATAACAGTAAGTAGAGGCCCACGTGGTAACCCACATAGGTTGACTCACCCTACAGTGACAGTAAGACCTGACCCAGGAGAGGTCACGGACAAGTTACCTGAATTAAACCGGCGTTATGACCATAAGAAAAGCCAAGAGGAACTATGAACTGAAGGTAGCAGGGGAGGCGAAAACAAACCCCAGGATCACTGTAGTCATGATCATTGTGGTTATGATGACTGGAGTCATGATCACTGTGGTCATGATCACTGTGGTCATGATCACTGTAGTCATGATCACTGTGGTCAAGATCACTGTGGTCATGATCATTGTGGACATGATCACTGTTTATATGATCACTGTGATCATGATCACTGTGGATATGATCACTGTGGTTATGATCACTGTGGTCATGATCATTGTGGTCATGATCACTGTAGTCATGATCACTGTGGTCATGATCATTGTGGTCATGATCACTGTAGTCATGATCACTGTGGTCATGATCATTGTGGTCATGATCACTGTAGTCATGATCAATGTAGTCAGGATCACTGTGGTCTTGATCACTGTAGTCATGATTACTGTGGTCATGATCATTGTGTTTACAATCACTGTAGTCATGATCGTTGTGGTCATGATCACTGTGTACATGATCACTGCGGTCATGATCATTTTTTCATGATCATTGAGGTCATTATCACTGTAATCATGATCACTGTGGTCATGATCACTGTGGTCATGATCATTGAGGTCATTATCACTGTAGTCATGATCACTGTGGTCATGATCACTGTTGTCATGATCATTGAGGTCATTATCACTGTGGTCATGATCATTGTGGTCATGATCACTCTAGTCATGATGACTGTGGTCATGATCATTGAGGTCATTATCACTGTGGTCATGATCACTGTGGGCAAGGTCACTGTGGTCATGATCACTGTGCTCATGATCATTGTTTTCATGATCATTGAGGTCATTATCACTGTAGTCATGATCACTGAAGTCATGATCACTGTGGTCATGATCACTGTGGTCATGATCACTGTGGTCATGATCACTGTGGTCATGATTACTGTGGTCATGAACACTGTGGTCTTGATCACTCTGGTCATGATAATCGTGGTCATGATCACTGTGGTTATGATCATTGTTTTCATGATCACTGTGGTCATGATTACTGTGGTCATGATCATTGTGGTCATGATCATTGTGGTCATGATCATTGTGATCATGATCACTGTAGTCATGATCACTTTGGTCATGATCACTGTGGTTATGATCACTGTGGTTATGATCATTGTTTTCATGATCACTGTGGTCATGATTACTGTGGTCATCATCATTGTGGTCATGATCATTGTGGTCATGATCATTGTGGTCATGATCACTGTAGTCATGATCACTGTGGTCATGAAGACTGTGGTCATGATCACTGTGGTCATGATCACTGTAGTCATGATCACTGGGGTCATGATCTCTGTGGTTATGATGACTGGTCATGATTACTGTTTTCATGATGACTGTGGTCATGATCACTGTAGTCATGATCACTGTGGTCATGATCACTGTGGTCATGATCACTGTGGTCATGATCACTGTAGTCATGATCACTGTGGTCATGATCACTGGGGTCATGATCTCTGTGGTTATGATGACTGGTCATGATTACTGTTTTCATGATCACTGTGGTCATGATCACTGTGGTCATGATCACTGTGGTCATGATCATTGAGGTCATGATCACTGTAGTCATGATCACTGTGGTCATGATCACTGTAGTCATGATCACTGTGGTCATGATCACTGTGGTCATGATCATTGGGGTCATGATCACTGTGGTTATGATCACTGTGGACATGACTACTGTTTTCATTTTCACTGTGGTCATGATCACTGTGGTCATGATCACTGGGGTCATGATCACTGTGGTTATGATCACTGTGGTCATGATTACTGTTTTCATTTTCACTGTGGTCATGATCACTGGGGTCATGATCTCTGTGGTTATGATGACTGGTCATGATTACTGTTTTCGTGATCACTGTGGTCATGATCACTGTGGTCATGATCACTGTGGTCATGATCACTGTGGTCATGATCACTGAGGTCATGATCACTGTGGGCATGTTCATTGTGGTCATGATCACTGTAGTCATGATCACTGTGGTCATGATCACTGTAGTCATGATCAGTGGGGTCATGATCACTGTGGTCAAGATCACTCGGGTCATGATCACTGTGGTTATGATCACTGTGGTCATGATTACTGTTTTCATTTTCACTGTGGTCATGATCACGGTGGTTATGATCACTGTGGTCATCTTCACTGGGGTCATGATCACTGGGGTCATGATCACTGTGGTCATGATCACTGTGGTCATGATCACTGGTGTCATGATCACTGTGGTTATGATCACTGTGGTCATGATTACTGTTTTCATTGTCACTGTATTCATGATCACTGTGGACATGATCACTGTGGTCATGATCACTGTGGTCATGTTCACTGTGGTCATGATCATTGTGTTTATAATCACTGTAGTCATGTTCGTTGTGGTTGTAATGAGACAAAGATTTAAGAGTAGAAGATATAGAGATAGAGTATAAAAGAGAGGAAGATTTTGGTAGCGTGGCCGTGATAGTTATTTACTCTTATCGTACACTGGTCGTGTCTTACACGTCAATACACATCTATTACGTTCTTAAAGGCGACTTATCAAACACTGCTTCGTTACAACTCTTTATTAATTACGAACATGACATGGACACATTAATAACACCTTCTATTGAAGTTACTAGGACATTATATTTACGTTACTAGGACATCATATTACGTTACTAGACACTCTGATTCTCGGACACGAACATGAAATGAATACACTTCCCACGTAGGTAACTTATCCCATGGAAAGCTCTGACAAACACTCACGTGACCTAGGGGAGGCCTAGCAGGTAGTCCTGGGTTGTCTCTATGGGAGACTGCTTAGCTGGGCGCCGGAGGGAAGTCTCGGTCCTGACCGGAGGCGACTTGCCTCCGGCCCTTGACTTCTCTCGAGCAGGCCTGGTGGTGTAGTAGCTGGCCACCTTGTTACAA
The DNA here is from genome assembly GCF_018991925.1 of Homarus americanus. Lineage (NCBI taxonomy): Eukaryota > Metazoa > Arthropoda > Malacostraca > Decapoda > Nephropidae > Homarus > Homarus americanus. The sequence goes on from NW_024742456.1 coordinate 3,106, forward strand.
GACAACTCCCTCTCTGCGAATCCCTCGAGGGAGGACCAGGACGTCCTATATATTGGGATGCGAGCCGTCAGGTTCAGCTGGCCGGGGGGGAGGGGGGGCGGCGAAGGGTCTCCTTACATTTGACCTCGCAAATGTGAGGTCATGTCTGGACTTTTCAGAACTATCTGGGAAAGTCATCAGGTGGGGCCGTGTGTATATTGGGAGAGCAACCGTGAGAGTTCCCCTACACTTGACCTCTCAAACGTCGGGTCAGACTAGAGTTTCTGAGATGTAAGGAGAAGTCATCAGGTGGGGCCGTGTGACACGAGAGACCCTGGTTGATTTGTGGCCCCTTGAGTTGGGCTCCAAGGGTTACATTTGACCTGGCTAATTGTGAGGTCAGGTCCGGCCTTTGTTCAGAGAGTAGGTTATTGTATATTGGAAGAGGGTCGGCTGGTGCCTTCTTACATGTTTTGTTGGGGCCACATGTCACATGGGAGGGGAGCTAGGCTGATTTACAATCCCGGTCAACCGCAGAGTTACACTATACTTTCGACCTCGGCTAATGTCGGGTCAAGTCTGGCTTTCCTCGCGATGTAAACTGTGGTCTGACAACCCCTCACTACACCTCCCTCCAAGACCAAAGCTTACATGCTCAGAGAACTGATGACACATTTAAAGTAGACAGTAACATCATGTGCAGTATCTAATATAGTCCCTGAGGCGATAATGCATCCTTACCTTTTACAAATCATAACCCTAGAGATGTATGTTTTTCTACTGGCATAGTTTGATCTGACAAAGCTTACTATACCTCCCGCCAAGATTAAAGCTTCTATGACAGGAGAAAAAAAATAAAATACATACACAGTAATTGAACATAGAGTGATCTAAAGATCCTTCATATCTAGCATAGTGTCCGAGGCAAACTTGCAAATCACATTCTACAAACAAAAACAGGTGTTACATTGCCTAACCAGGCCGTGTCAAAATAATAATTCATCTCAGTCAGTAAATGGCTACAACATTGTGTTTGGTAATACAAAACATTGATCAAATGAACTCATAGAAAAAGTGACTAATCTTTTTAAAAAAAACATTCTTTGTAGTACATGTTAACAAAAATCAGAGAATTAAATACAAAATACAAAATGCTCCTACTTCACATGTTAGGGTGTTATATCTTTTTATTACACATCAGCAACATCAACAACATCAGTACATTTGTTGGGTTCAGCATGGCTCAAGTCCTCCATCCTTCTGATTATCCACCTTTTCATCGTCAACTTTCTTCTGATGTCAGCACAGCGTCTCTTCTGTCTTCACATAGCACGTTTTGCTTTCTTCAATACCGCACTTTGTAGGTCGTGTCACCACATCTGACTTCTTCTCACTTCCTCCTGGTTTCTATAATATTCCAGATGATTTTTCTGTTCACCTGCGCTTCCTCTACGTTTAGAGCATTTTCTTATTCCAGATGAATTTTCTGTTCATCTGCGTTTCTTTATACATCTTCATTTTCATATTCCAGACGATTTTTCTGCTCATCTGCGTTTCTTTATACATCATCGTTTTCCGTCATATTCCCGATGAATTTTTCTGCTCCATCTGTATTTCTTTATACATCTTCGTTTTCAACATATTCCAGACGATTTTCTGTTCATCTGCCGTCGGCCCTCTCCGGCCGGGATGAAAGCCGGTCCACTGCTTGGGCTGTCGTCTCCTTAGATAACTCGTAAGGCAGGTTCCGCGGACCAGGCCTCGCCCTCCGTACGTGAGTGTCGGCGAGACCAAGGACCGTCCTGTCTTACACCTTCCACAGTGGTGAATCCCTCCCTGGCTGGGCTCACCAGGGTTCGTTGTGTGGCACTTCATTCCACACTCCTTAACTTCCTAGTAGAAAAATATAAACTCTTCTTAATCCTAGACCAGGTAGGACTTGAAAGAAGTGGGGTGGTGTGTGGCGGGTGTGGTGCTGCATTCCTCACGCTGCATTCCTCACGCTGCTACTTCTCTTCTTATATGTGCTGTGGTCGGATTCCGGCTAGCCATGGGGCGGTACTGTGTGTGATATTTGCCAGAGAAACAATCCTAAAGGGATGATGGATTAGTTGGAAGTGCATTCGCAAAAAAAAAAAAAATTACTTTATAAGTTACGTCAATGTTTGGTAACTATTATTTCCGTCACGACAATTTTCTCATTAGGCTGGGTCGGGGAGTGCAGCTCTGCTCACTACATTGAATATCATTTATCACTTCGCCTCAAAGAGTACATTACAAATCATACTAGCATAAAAACACACTGAGTGAAGCTCTGTAATTATCGCAATATTAAGTAACACTAACCACCGATTTCGAAGCATAACTCACAGGACAAAACATATGGGGATTGGTGGTCACACTGGACGGTGCGCGGCTGCCGGGCGCGGCTGGCCAGGCCGGCGCGGCGCGGGGCGGGGTGGGGCGAGGCGTGGCGGGTGAGGTGGGGGGAGCCGGGGCGTGGTTGATCGGGCCAGGCCGGGGCTTTGCGGGGCGGGGCGGGGCGGGGCGGGGCGGGGCGGAGCGGGGTAGGGCAGGGCAGGGCGGAGCGAGGCGGGAACGGATGGGTACGGAGGGTGAGGTGAGGGTTAGGACAGGGAGGAGGATGTAGGTTAAAAGACATGTTAAGTTATAACAGTTAGTACAGACACCGCTTTCATAACTGAAACAATTTCTACGTTCAACACTGACCAACACTCAAACTGCACTTGGGCTACTGAGAATGTCACAGATCGCGGGGGACACTGAGAAATCACGTTAAGCACTGAACATATTTCTAGAAAAAAAAAAATTCGCGCATACCACGACGAGAGACATTTACTTGAGCTGTAACGGTGACACACTAGGACACTTTTCACGCTACGACGCTACGACACAGGAATTACTTATTACATAATTGTAGACAAACTTAGACTGAATCAAATGAAGGATGAAACGAGCCAGGTGTTATGGCTAACCGAGGGAAGGCGTGAGTTTACGTTAAGTTCGCTGCTACCATTATAATAACTAAGCGAGGAAGGCGTGAATTAACGTATATAGTTCGCTGTCACCATTAACAAGAGACAAGGAGGGCGTGAGTTACATATAGTACGCTGCCGCCAATATAATGAAACTATATCTTGCATGAACTCCTTATCACGCACTTTCGAACAATACTCAAACAACGAGTCAGGTGTTATGGCTAAAGTGAGGGAGGGCATGGGTTTACGTTAAGTACACTGTTACCAATAACAAGGGACGAGGGAAGCGTGAATTACGTATAGTTCGCTGTCACCTATAACAAGGGACAAGGAAGGCGTGGGTTACACATAGTACGCTGCCGCCATTGTAATGTTACAAACTTTTAAGAGTAGAAGATATAGAGATAGAGTATAAAGAGAGGAAGACTTTGGTAGCGTGGCCGTGATAGTTATTTACTCTTATCGTACACTGGTCGTGTCTTACACGTCAATACACATCAATCACGTTCTTAAAGGCGACTTCTTAAACACTGCTTCGTTACAACTCTTTATTAATCACGAACATGACATGGACACATTAATAACACCTTCTATTGAAGTTACTAGGACATTATATTTACGTTACTAGGACATCATATTACGTTACTAAACACTCTGATTCTCGGACACGAACATGAAATGAATACACTTCCCACGTAGGTAACTCATCCCATGGAAAGCTCTGACAAACACTCACGTGACCTAGGGGAGGCCTAGCAGGGAGACTGCTTAGCTGGAACACTGGTGTCGGGAGGGCGCCTGCTTAGCTGGGACACCGGAGGGAAGTCTCGGTCCTGACCGGAGGCGACTTGCCTCCGGCCTCTGACTTCTCTCGAGCAGGCCTGGTGGTGTAGTAGCTGGCCACCTTGTTACAAGACAACTACTTCTCTGCGAATCCCCGAGGGAGGACCAGGACGTCCTATATATTGGGAAGCGAGCCGTCAGGTTCAGCTGGCCTGGGGGGCGGCGAAGGGTCTCCTTACATTTGACCTGGCCAATGTGAGGTCAGGTCTGGACTTTTCAGAAACTATCTGGGAAAGTCATCAGGTGGGGCCGTGTGACATGAGAGGCCCTGGTTGATTTGTGGCCCCTTGAGTTGGGCTCCAAGGGTTACATTTGACCTGGCTAATGTGAGGTCAGGTCCGGCCTTTGTTCTGAGAGTAGGTTATTGTATATTGGAAGAGAGTCGGCTGGTGCCTTCTTACATGTCTGTTGTGGTGACATGTCACATGGGAGGGGAGCTAGTTGATTTGTAACTCCAGGTCCACCGTGAGAGTTACACTTGACCCCCCTAATGTCGGGTCAAGACTGGCCCCCCCTCTGCGGTGTAGGACATTGTGTATATTGGGAGAGAGCCGGCTGGTGCCCTCTTACATGTGTGACATGGGAGGGGGAGCTAGTTGATTTACAATCCTTGGTCAACCGCAGAGTTACCCTACACTTTTGACCTCCCTAATGTCCGGTCAGACTGGAGTTTCTGAGATGTAAGCTGTGGTCTGACAAACCATCACTACATGGTCATGTTCACTGTAGTCATGATCACTGTGGCCATGATCACTGTTTTCATGATCACTGTGCTCATGATCACCGTGGTCATGATCACTGTGGTTATGATCATGGTTTTCATGATCATTGAGGTCATTATCACTGTAGTCAATGATCACTGTAGTCATGATCACTGTGGTTATGATCCCTATGGTTGTGATCACTGTTGTCATGATTACTGTTTTCATGATCACTGTGGTTATGATCACTGTGGTCATGATCACTGTGGTTATGATCACTGTAGTCATGATCTGTGTGGTCATGATCACTGTGGTCATGATCACTGTGGTTATGATCCCTGTGGTCATGAATATTATGATCATGATCGTTGTGGTCATGATCACTGTGGTCATGATCACTGTGGTTGTGATCACTGTTGTCATGATTACTGTTTTCATGATCACTGTGGTCATGATCACTGTGGTCATGATCACTGTGGTTATGATCACTATGGTTATGATTACTGTTTTCATGAACTCTGTGGTCATGATCACTGTGGTCAATCATGATCACTGTGGTCATGAACACTGTAGTTATGATATCTGTGGTCATGATCACTGTGGTTATGATCACTGTGGCTATGATTACTGTTTTCATGATCACTATGGTTATGATCACTCTGGTCATGAACAATGTGGTCATGATGACTGTGGTCATGATCATTGTGGTTATGATGACTGTAGTTATGATCACTGTGGTCATGATCACTGTAGTCATTATCACTGTGGTCGTGAACACTGTGGTCATGAGCACTGTGGTCATGATCACTGTGGTTATGATGACTGTAGTCATGATCACTGTGGTCATGATCACTGTGGTCATGGTCACTGGGGTTATGATCACTGTGGTTATGATGACTGTGGTCATGATCACTGTGGTCATGATCACTGTGGTTATGATGACTGTAGTCATGATCACTGTGGTCATGATCACTGTGGTCATGAACACTGTGGTTATGATCACTGTGGTCATGATCACTGTGGTCATGACCACTGTTTTTCATTTTCACTGTGGTCATGATCACATTGGTTGCATGATCACTGTGGTCATCTTCACTGGGTCACTTGATCGCTTGAGGGTCATGATCACTGTGGTCATGATCACACCCTATCATGATCACTGGTGTCATGATCACTGTGGTTATGATCACTGTGGTCATGATTTTTGTTTTTCATTGTCACTGTATTCATGATCACTGTGGACATGATCACTGTGGTCATGATCACTGTGGTCATGTTCACTGAGTCCTGATCATTATAATTTATAATCACTGTAGTGTGTTGCGTTGTAGTTGTAATGAGACAAGATTTAAGGTAGAATATTGATAGTATAAGAGTATAAAGAGAGGAAGATTTTGGTAGCGTGGCCGTGATAGTTATTTACTCTTATCGTACACTGGTCGTGTCTTACACGTCAATACACATCTATTACGTTCTTAAAGGCGACTTCTCAAACACTGCTTCGTTACAACTCTTTATTAATCACGAACATGACATGGACACATTAATAACACCTTCTATTGAAGTTACTAGGACATTATATTTACGTTACTAGGACATCATTTTACGTTACTAGACACTCTGATTCTCGGACACGAACTTGAAATGAATACACTTCCCACGTAGGTAACTCATCCCATGGAAAGCTCTGACAAACACTCACGTGACCTAGGGGAGGCCTAGCAGGTAGTCCTGGGTTGTCTCTATGGGAGACTGCTTAGCTGGTCGCCGGAGGGAAGTCTCGGTCCAGACCGGAGGCGACTTGCCTCCGGCCCTTGACTTCTCTCGAGCAGGCCTGGTGGTGTAGTAGCTGGCCACCTTGTTACAAGACAACTCTCTCTCTGCGAATTAACCGAGGGAGGACTAGCACGTCCTATATATTGGGAGGCGAGCCGTCAGGTTCAGCTGGTCGGGGGGGGGCGGCGAAGGGTCTCCTTACATTTGACCTAGCCAATGTGAGGTCAGGTCTGGACTTTTCAGAAACTATCTGGGAAAGTCATCAGGTGGGGCCGTGTGACATGAGAGGCCCTGGTTGATTTGTGGCCCCTTGAGTTGGGCTCCGAGGGTTACATTTGACCTGGCTAATGTGAGGTCAGGTCCGGCCTTTGTTCAGAGAGTAGGTTATTGTATATTGGAAGAGAGTCGGCTGGTGCCTTCTTACATGTCTGTTGTGGTGACATGTCACATGGGAGGGGAGCTAGTTGATTTGTAACCCCCGGTCCACCGTGAGAGTTACACTTGACCCCCCTAATGTCGGGTCAAGACTGGCCCCCCTCTGCGGTGTAGGACATTGTGTATATTGGGAGAGAGCCGGCTGGTGCCCTCTTACATGTGTGACATGGGAGGGGGAGCTAGTTGATTTACAATCCTTGGTCAACCGCAGAGTTACCCTACACTTTGACCTCCCTAATGTCCGGTCAGACTGGAGTTTCTGAGATGTAAGCTGTGGTCTGACAAACCATCACTACACCTCCCGCCAAGACCAAAGCTTTCATGCTCAGAGAACTGATGATACATTTAAAGTAGACAGTAACATCATGTGCAGTATCTAATATAGTCCCTCAGGCGATAATGCATCCTTACATTTTACAAATTATAACCCTAGAGATGTATGTTTTTCTACTGGCATAGTTTGATCTGACAAAGCTTACTATACCTCCCGCCAAGATTAAAGCTTCTATGACAGGAGAAAAAAATAAAATACATACACAGTAATTGAACATAGAGTGATCTAAAGATCCTTCATATCTAGCATAGTGTCCGAGGCAAACTTGCAAATCACATTCTACAAACAAAAACAGGTGTTACATTGCCTAACCAGGCCGTGTCAAAATAATAATTCATCTCAGTCAGTAAATGGCTACAACATTGTGTTTGGTAATACAAAACATTGATCAAATGAACTCATAGAAAAAGTGACTAATCTTTTAAAAAAAAACATTCTTTGTAGTACATGTTAACAAAAATCAGAGAATTAAATACAAAATACAAAATGCTCCTACTTCACATGTTAGGGTGTTATATCTTTTTATTACACATCAGCAACATCAACAACATCAGTACATTTGTTGGGTTCAGCATGGCTCAAGTCCTCCATCCAGCTGGTATCTGAAAATAAGGAATGCTGGCAGCACAACAGCGGTAGTCGATTGGTCCTTCTGATTATCCACCTTGTCATCGTCGACTTTCTTCTGATGTCAGCACAGCGTCTCTTCTGTCTTCACATAGCACGTTTTTCTTTCTTCAATACCGCACTTTGTAGGTCGTGTCACCACATCTGACTTCTTCTCACTTCCTCCTGGTTTCTATAATATTCCAGATGATTTTTCTGTTCACCTGCGCTTCCTCTACGTTTAGAGCATTTTCATATTCCAGATGAATTTTCTGTTCATCTGCGTTTCTTTATACATCTTCATTTTCATATTCCAGACGATTTTTCTGCTCATCTGCGTTTCTTTATACATCTTCGTTTTCCGTCATATTCCAGATGAATTTTTCTGCTCCATCTGTATTTCTTTATACATCTTCGTTTTCAACATATTCCAGACGATTTTCTGTTCATCTGCCGTCGGCCCTCTCCGGCCGGGATGAAAGCCGGTCCACTGCTTGGGCTGTCGTCTCCTTAGATGACTCGTAAGGCAGGTTCCGCGGACCAGGCCTCGCCCTCCGTACGTGAGTGTCGGCGAGACCAAAGACCGTCCTGTCTTACACCTTCCACAGTGGTGAATCCCTCCCTGGCTGGGCTCACCAGGGTTCGTTGTGTGGCACTTCATTCCACACTCCTTAACTTCCTAGTAGAAAAATATAAACTCTTCTTAATCCTAGACCAGGTAGGACTTGAAAGAAGTGGGGTGGTGTGTGGCGGGTGTGGTGCTGCATTCCTCACGCTGCATTCCTCACGCTGCTACTTCTCTTCTTATATGTGCTGTGGTCGGATTCCGGCTAGCCATGGGGCGGTACTGTGTGTGATATTTGCCAGAGAAACAATCCTAAAGGGATGATGGATTAGTTGGAAGTGCATTCGCAAAAAAAAACAAATATTTACTTTATAAGTTACGTCAATGTTTGGTAACTATTATTTCCGTCACGACAATTTTCTCATTAGGCTGGGTCGGGGAGTGAAGCTCTGCTCACTACATTGAATATTATTTATCACTACGCGTCAAAGAGTACATTACAAATCATACTAGCATAAAAACACACTGAGTGAAGCTCTGTAATTATCGCAATATTAAGTAACACTAACCACCGATTTCAAAGCATAACTCACGGGACAAAACATATGGGGATTGGTGGTCACAGCGACCTAGGGGAGGCGAGGCGGGGCGCGGCTGCGGAGCGCGGCTGGCCAGGCCGGCGCGGCGCGGGGCGGGGCGGGGTGGGGCGAGGCGTGGCGGGTGAGGTGGGGGGAGCCGGGGCGTGGTTGATCGGGCCAGGCCGGGGCTTTGCGGGGCGGGGCGGGGCGGAGCGGGGTAGGGCAGGGCAGGGCGGAGCGAGGCGGGAACGGATGGGTACGGAGGGTGAGGTGAGGGTTAGGACAGGGAGGAGGATGTAGGTTAAAGGACATGTTAAGTTATAACAGTTAGTACAGACACAGCTTTCATAACTGAAACAATTTCTACGTTCAACACTGACCAACAATCAAACTGCTCTTGGGCTACTGAGAATGTCACAGATCGCGGGGGACACTGAGAAATCACGTTAAGCACTGAACATATTTCTAGAAAAAAATTCGCGCATACCACGACGAGAGACATTTACTTGAGCTGTAACGGTGACACACTAGGACACTTTTCACGCTACGACGCTACGACACAGGAATTACTTATTACACAATTGTAGACAATACTTAGACTGAATCAAATGAAGGATGAAACGAGCCAGGTGTTATGGCTAACCGAGGGAAGGCGTGAGTTTACGTTAAGTTCGCTGCTACCATTATAATAACTAAGCGAGGAAGGCGTGGATTAACGTATATAGTTCGCTGTCACCATTAACAAGGGACAATGAGGGCGTGAGTTACATATAGTACGCTGCCGCCAATATAATGAAACTATATCTTGCATGAACTCCTTATCACGCACTTTCGAACAATGCTCAAACAACGAGTCAGGTGTTATGGCTAAAATGAGGGAGGGCATGGGTTTACGTTAAGTACACTGTTACCAATAACAAGGGACGAGGGAAGCGTGAATTACATATAGTTCGCTGTCACCAATATAATGTTACGAATGCAACCACCCTTGTACTGCCTGCTTCGTCAAGATAGTTACGAGATTACTTCAAAAGATTCTAACTATCACTGTACTGAACACTAAAGTTATGAGGCGTGAGTTCTTACTTTAAGTGCGCTGCCGCCATTGTAATGAGACAAAGATTTAAGAGTAGAAGATATAGAGATAGAGTATAAAAGAGAGGAAGATTTTGGTAGCGTGGCCGTGATAGTTATTTACTCTTATCGTACACTGGTCATGTCTTACACGTCAATACACATCTATTACGTTCTTAAAGGCGACTTCTCAAACACTGCTTTGTTACAACTCTTTATTAATTACGAACATGACATGGACACATTAATAACACCTTCTATTGAAGTTACTAGGACATTATATTTACGTTACTAGGACATCATATTACGTTACTAGACACTCTGATTCTCGGACACGAACATGAAATGAATACACTTCCCACGTAGGTAACTCATCCCATGGAAAGCTCTGACAAACACTCACGTGACCTAGGGGAGGCCTAGCAGGTAGTCCTGGGTTGTCTCTATGGGAGGCTGCTTAGCTGGGCGCCGGAGGGAAGTCTCGGTCCTGACCGGAGGCGACTGGAGGCGACCGGAGGCGGCTTGCCTCCGGCCCCTGACTTCTCTCGAGCAGGACCGGGGACGTGGTAGCTGGCCACCTTGTTACAAGACACACTCTCTCTCTGTCTCTGCCTGTGTCTCTCTGGGTATCTCTCTCTGCGAATGTCTCCGAGGGAGGACTAGGACGTCCTATATATTGGGAGGCGAGCTGTCAGGTTGCTGATCGGGGGGGGCGGCGGCGAAGGGTCTCCTTACATTTGCCCTCGCTAATGTAGGGTCAGGTCTGGACGTTTTCAGAGACTATAAGTTGTATCTTCTGGAAAAGTCTTCAGGTGGGGCCGTGTGACATGAGAGGCCCTGGTTGATTTGTGGCCCCTTGAGTTGGGCTCCGAGGGTTACATTTGACCTGGCTAATGTGAGGTCAGGTCCGGCCTTTGTTCAGAGAGTAGGTTATTGTATATTGGAAGAGAGTCGGCTGGTGCCTTCTTACATGTCTGTTGTGGTGACATGTCACATGGGAGGGGAGCTAGTTGATTTGTAACCCCCGGTCCACCGTGAGAGTTACACTTGACCCCCCTAATGTCGGGTCAAGACTGGCCCCCCTCTGCGGTGTAGGACATTGTGTATATTGGGAGAGAGCCGGCTGGTGCCCTCTTACATGTGTGACATGGGAGGGGGAGCTAGTTGATTTACAATCCTTGGTCAACCGCAGAGTTACCCTACACTTTTGACCTCCCTAATGTCCGGTCAGACTGGAGTTTCTGAGATGTAAGCTGTGGTCTGACAAACCATCACTACAATTTGCTTCACTGAAAACTTTTTGGGGGGTGCAGGTCCTTCTTCTACATTTAGACTAGCTTCTTCCTCTGCATCTTTGTGTGCTTCCAGTTCGATAAGATCCTCGTTACTGAGCTCTTCTGCTACACTTTCAACCAACTGTTCAACATCTTCATTATCAATTTCTAACTGGAGCTGTTCATCTAACTCCACTATCTTGTTACTAATATCTGAAATAACTTCATTTTCATTAAATCCTCTGAAACTGTTCACATATCTTTTCAGGACTTTCTTCCATATTCCATTCATGCATTGTTTTGTAACCTGATCCCATGCTGCACTAATGTTCTTTATACATGACAAAACGTTGTACTCCTTCCAAAACTCTCTAAGCGTTTTCTCACCTTCAGTAGCAGCAACAACCTGAGCGAAGGTCGTACGTAAATAATACACTTTAAAGGCAGCAATAGCACCTTGATCCATGGGTTGGACAGAGGTAGTGTTAGGTGGAATGTACACTACCTTAACATCAAGGTGCATGTCGTCCAGGTGTGGTGGGTGTCCCGGAGCATTATCCAAAATCAGCAAAATCTTGAATGGAATCCGTTGTTGCAGACAATACTTCTTGGCTCATGGAATGAAAGAAGTTATGAACTAATCCTCAAACAGTACTAGGGTCATCCATGCTTTCTTGTTACTTCGATAAAACACTGGCAGTGTGTGCTTGCTGACATGTTTAAAAGCACTTGGGTTCTCTGAATGATAGATCATGAAGGGCTTTATCTTGAAACCAGCTACATTCCCCCCCAACAGAAGTGTAATTCTGTCCTTGAATGCTTTGAATCCTGGCATTGTTTTCACCTCTTTGTGGATATATATCCGCTCAGGCATGCGCTTCCACAACAATCCAGTCTCATCCACACTGAATATTTGCTCAGGCAAATAATTCCCTTCCACAATCACATCATCTAACTCCTTCTTAAAGGCTTTGGCAGCACCAACATCAGCATTAGGTGCCTCTCCACTCACCTTAACATTGTGTAAACTGTAGCGTTTTTTAATTCTATTAAACCACCCATGACTTGCAGTAAAGGTTTGCTCACATTCATCTCTTGCCTGTGCCTTCAGGGTTTGGAACAGGCTTCTTGCTTTAGCCTCTAAGGTTAGAAGGCTTAAGGGTACACGCTTCTGTATCTGGTCTTCTATCCATATCACCAATAATTTTCCATATCGTGAATAGGACCTTGTCTTTTCTTCAAAATTATAGTTCCCTTTATAGGTGTTGTTCCTTTCACTACCTCACGAATACATTCCTTGTCCTTCAGAATAGTGGATACGGTCGAGTGTGAGAAACCTAGGTCGCGTGAGATTGTTGCTACAGTTTTTCCATTCTCATACTGTGTTATTATCTTCATTTTCATCTCAAAAGGAATTGCCTGTCTCCTTTTCTTTGGAGCACCACCAGCACTCTCTCTTGTATGCTTTCCACTCATTATAAAGTCAATTAAATATGATAATAACATAAGTACACAGCGTGATCAGTATAGGATACGATAGCCAAACACCAACTAAGCGCTGTACTGAGTGAGTGTAAACACGCTGTGACCCAAGCGAGCCACACTCTCGCCCCGGACGGAAACGTTTCGGTACAGAAAATGCGCGCGTCATTTGAAAATATTTTTGGTCACGACTGCAGCGGTCATATGTCCCGACGGTCAAAAGGTCATAGCAGGTCGTAAGTGCGGATGGACGTAAGTTGAGTCGGTCGTAAGTCGGGGACTACCTGTATAAAGTTTTTCAACTGTATTTTTGGGTAGATTTACATAAATTTCTTCATTTATTTTCATCCATTTACATGCACACACCATACTAAAAGAAACATAAAAGAAATAAATGACCTTAGTGCAAAGCTGGAGTGCACATGTACTAATTTGATTACGGTACTAAAATTGTTATGTCTAGTGCGAATTATAGGTTGTTTATATTTAATTTAATCAACATCTTACAAGAATCCCAGCAATGTAAATTATATTCACCCAGGTCATTTCACTGGCTTTTTATAAGAGAGAAGCTTAGTCACTTAAGAACTGATAAATAAACACGTGTTAGACCTTGGGCGCCAACTGTCAAACGTACCACCTCACCTCCCGCTCCCCTCCACCCCACGCTCCCTCCCTCCCTCTCTCTCCCCCATCTGCCCAGCATTGCTGGAATCCTTGTAAGACAGTGAATAATTTTAATATAAACGTCATGTATTTTGCACAAGAGATAAAAATTAATCCTTGTATCACATTACAGTAGTGATTTAAGAGTAAGAGTGTATATGTACATTTATAGTATTCCACATACACATAAGTATAAAGACAAGTTTTTGTGATGATCGGACAACGTTCATTTCGGTTAACGTCACGTTTCCAAGAACGTATATAGGACGTTAACCGGCGCATGACTGTTCATTAAATCGAGGAAAAAATAACGAAAAATGCCTTCCGCTAAATTGAGAGTTCGTTATATAGGATTCCCTTAAATCGAAAGTATACTGTACAAAAAAATTTGAGTACAGTATAAGTCCAAAAATCCGGACTGCTTGGGGATTGGGTCGGTCCAGATTTTCGGATTTTCCGGATTCTCAGGCAGTACTTTTAAAATTCAAATTTCAGGAGAAATATAGAAGAGATGAACAGGTACATTTTGATAGTTTATTCATTAGCAAATATAGCATGCTTCATTTATCAAAACGAGCAGTTTTAAAGATAAAGCTGTGAATTCTAAAATTTTATTCTTTGCCTTTTTTATATCATAAATTGTATACTTTCCAATGTTATATGTTTCCATTAGAACAGTATTGCTCACACCACGTTCTAGTTTCTTAATTATTTCAAGTTTGTCACTCAATTTCAAAGTGTTCTTCTTTCTCTTCACACAACGAAGTTTATCTACTTTAGGAGCCATTATTATGGGCTTGTACAGTACTCTGTAAATAGAATGAGTAGGATTCAAAATTACATACGTTGTCACAGTTTGATTGCTCGTTTTAAAGTGGCAACCGCGTGGTCGCTGTGCAGCTGTGGCGCTCACGCATGCACACAAAAGCCAGCTAAAAAAAAAAAAAAAAAAGTTAAGTTTGAGTTTTCGAAAAGTCCGGATTCTCAGGTGGTCCGGATTTCTGGCATCCGAATTTTTGGTCTTTTACTGTACTTTTAAAAAGTAAATACCTAAAAATGTTACTCATGTACAGTACTCAAGTAAATTTATTTAGTTATTTTAGAAGTCTGGTTTAGAGGAACAAAGTTTTCTTTATTAAGTAATGCTCTCTTTTACAGGATGGAATTTTGTATGATGGGCTGACAGATGTCTACAATAATTTTCACATGGGTAACTGCGGAGAGAATACAGCAAAGAAACTCAATATTACACGTGAAGAACAAGATGAATATGGTAAGATAGAAACTGTTGTACCCCTAGAATTGCTTACTGTTTTCTTAGTATATGATCATATGTAGGATAGAGCTGTTTGTGAACAATGAGTACAGTACCATATTTGAATGGTTAATGCACCTTCTTTGCCCCCCCCCTCCCTTCCCAATGCCTCAAACATTTAAGGTATGAAAAACATTGAATAATTTACTGGAGTAAATTAAGGACTTATTCACAATGTATGGCTACTTTTTTTCACATGCAGTATTTTCTCGATTTGACGAACTAATTCGAGCTGCCCCTTTCTTTTAAATCAAAATTTCCGCTGAATCGAATTTCAGTTATTTTCTCTCGATTTACCAAACTATTTCATAAATCGAGTGTGATTTCGTTAAATTCTGCACCAAACGCGCCACACGTCGCTTGGCGTGTCGGATTTGTTTACATCCGCTCAGTCTGTGTCCTGCCACCACCACGTGTGTTGTTCACTGCTTCCTCTCGGTCAACTAACTACACTGGAGCACCTTAGCTTTTGTCTTTATTCAAGACATCTTCAGAGTCAACTGAATGTACAGGACTGAGAGAGGCTTATATACAATGAGTGACCTTACATAACATCAGGTCAGGTAAATAACAAGTGTTACAGAAAATGAGCAACTAACAAGGCAGATGTCTGGAGTTCCTTTCTTTATTTTTTATATCAAAATTAAAATGATTTCTTTACCTGTGTGTGTCTAGGGGCTTTTTGATTGAAATTATTTCATTATAATACCTTGTAATACGCATGCCCAATTACGTAACAAATGACAATCTGTTTGTGAACTTTTCTAGCTGTTAAATTTTATTGTAGGTTTAGTTATTATAGCATTACTTTGCTTAATTGAATATTTGACTCCACACTCATGGTTGACATGACAACACCCAACACAGTATAAAGGGTAGCATGTGAAAAATATGCAAATGATTTTTATATAATATTCTTAAAGCAAAATTAACACAAAACACATATACAAGGGTGAAAATAATGTACTCGGCTGTACTAATACATATTAAAGTAGGACATCGATTTAAAGTGATTCAATTTAAGATTATTGATTTAAAGCAACGCCCACAATTAAGGATAATGTTTTAATTTAAAGCGAAGCTTTCCTATTTTGTGTGAGTCAATCTGGTGCATCATATTTAAAATTTTGCGCCTAATGCTTCTCTGGCTCATGCTACACTGTCCGAAGGGCAAAGCTGTACTGTACATGTACTCAAAATAATGTACTAAATGTTTACTAAAATTTTTGTCTAGTGCAAATTATAGCTTATTTATACTGTATTCAAATTAATCACTATCTTATAAGAATTCCAGAAATGTAAATTATATTCTCCCCGGTCACTTCTGTGACATTTTATAATAAAAAAACATAAACTGTCACTTCCCTCCCTTCCCTCCCTCCCCCCATCTTCCCAGCCAGGGTTTGGTGTTTTAGGCTTACAGTTTTTATCTTATATAATATCACAGACTAAAGTTAGGAGAATATAATTTGTATTGCTGGAATCCTTGCAAGACAGTGAATAATTTGAATATAAACTTCATATATTTTGCACTAGAGATAAAAAATTTTGGTTTTTGTAATAAAATTCTTAAATTCGAACTAAAATTTGTATGTCTAATGCAAGCTATAGCATGTTTATATTCAAATTAATTACAGTAAAACCTCGATTAACCGACTTTCGTATTAACCGTCAATCCCGAACACCCCGGCACTTCTTTCTTTTTTTAACAGGGATTAGCCCACCTGGGCACAGGTCACTGACCCACATCGGGGCCTGGGGGGCGATAATGCAATAATATTAATAATGATAATAATAATAATTATAATAATAGTAATAAAGAACCATAAAGAAATGGAAAAATGAAAAACTCAAGAGTGAGAAACAATGTACCTGTATGTATGTTGTGTTGTCAATAGTAAGAGAAACAATTGAGACCCTGCAATTGTGTGTAAATGAGGCAGAAAGTCAGATGAGCAACCTGGGACTTGGTCACAATTTTTGTGATGCCATATGTTCTTTGACTTTTCCATTTTTTATTCACGGTTTCTGTGCTGGTTCATATTTGTTAACTAAAGTGGATAATGTTTTAAAGCAAATTCTATTGAAATATGAATGGCAAATGAACAAAAATGAATAGAGGGACTTAAATGAAGTAAGGTAGGGAAAGGTATTTTGAAAATATGTTTTATTTC
>NW_024742457.1:0-13373 GCF_018991925.1 Homarus americanus
GGGATATGTTATACTCGATCAGGGGATGTGTTATACTCAGTCAAGAGGCTTTGTTATACTCAACCGGGGGCCTTTGTTATACACGATCAGGGGAATTTACTATACTCGATCAGGTGGTTTTGTTATACTTGACTACTGGTCTTTGTTATGCTCGATCAGGGGACTTTGTCATACTCGATCAGGGGCCTTTGTTATACTCGATCAGGGGCTTTGTTAGACTCGATCAGGGGGCTTTGTTTTCCTCGATTAGGGAACTTTGTTATACTCCATCAGGGTCTTTGTTATGCTCCATTAGGAGCCTTTGTTATACTCGACCAGGGGACTGTGTTATAGTCGATGAGGGGACTTTGTTATACTTGATCAGGGGACTTTGTATTATTCGATCAGGGGGGCTTTGTTATGCTCGACGAGGGGCCTTTGTTATGCTCGATAAGGGGACTTTGTTATACTCAATCAGGGGACTTTGTTATACTCCATTAGGGGCCTTTATTATACTCGATCAAGAGCCTTTGTTATACTCGATCAGAGAACTTTGTTATACTCGATCAGGGGACTTTGTTATACTTGAGCAGGGGACTTTGTTATACTCGATCAGGGGACATTACTATACTCGACCAGGGAACTTTCTTATACAGGATCAGGGGATATGTTTTACTCGATCAGCAGATGTGTTACACTCGATCAGGGGACTTTGCAATACTCGATGAGGATGCTTTGTTATACTCAACCGGCGGCCTTTGTTATACTGGATTAGGGGCTTTTGTTCTACTCGATCAAGGGACTTTGTTATTCTCGATCAGGGGACTTTGTTATACACGATCAGGGGGCTTTGTTTATATCGACCAGGGGACTTTGTTATACTCCATCAGGGTCTTTGTTATACTCCATCAGGGGCTTTTGTTATACTCAAACCAGGGGAATTTGTTATACTCGAACAGGGGACATTGTTATACTCGATCAGGGAAATTTGTTATACTCGACCAAGGGACTTTGTTATAATCGATTAGGGGAATTTCTTATAATCGACCAGGGGACTTTGTTGTCCTCGATAAGGGGAGTTTGTTATACTCGATGAGGAGACTCTGTTATACTCGATCAAGGGCCTTTGTTATACTCGATCAGGGGACTTTGTTATATTCGATCAGGGGGCTTTCTTATATTTGATGAGGGGACTTTGTTATACTCGATGAGGGGCCTTTGTTATACTCGCTTAGAGGACTTTGTTATACTTAATGAGGGGCCTTTGTTATACTCGATCAAGGCTTTTGTTATACTCGAACCAGGGGACGTTGTTATTCTCGATCATGGGATTTTGTTATACTTCATGAGGGGCCTTTATTATACTCGACCAGGGGACTTTGTTATACTCGATCATTTGACTTTGTTATACTCGATCAGGAGACTTTGTTATACTCGACCAGGGGACTTTGTTATACTCGATTCGGAAACTTTGTTATACTCAATCAGGGGGCTTTGTTATACTCGATCAGGGGCCATTGTTATACTATATCAGGGGCTTTTGTTATACTCGAACCAGGGTAATTTCTTATACTCGATCATGAGACCTTGTTATACTCGATCAGGGAATTTATTATGCTCGACCAGGGGGGTTTGATATACTTGATTAGGGGGCTTTGTTATACTCGATCAGGGGGCTTTGTTATACTCGACCAGGGTGCTTTGTTATACTCGATAAGGGGACTTTGTTATACACGATCAGGGGACTTTGTTATACTCGATCAGGGGCCTTTGTTATACTCGATCATGGGCCTTTGTTATACTCAAGCAGGGAACTTTGTTATACTCGATCAGGGGAATTTGTTATACTCGACTAGGGGACTTTGTTATTCTCGATCAGGGGAATTTGTTATACTCGACCAGGGACTTTGTTATACTCGATCAAGGGCCTTTGTTATAATCGATCAGAGGACTTTGTTATACTCGATTAGGGGACTTTGTTATACTTGAGCAGTGGACTCTGTTATACTCGATCAGGGGGCTTTGTTATACTCGATCAGGGGACATTACTATACTCGACCAGGGAACTTTGTTATACACGATCAGGGGGATATTTTTTACTCGATCAGGGGATGTGTTATACTCGATTAGGGGACTTTGCTATACTCGATCAGGATGCTTTGTTATACTCAACCGGGGGCCTTTGTTATACTCGATCAGGGGCCTTTGTTATACTCGATCAAGGGACTTTGTTATACTCGACCATGGGACTTTGTTATACTAGATTAGTGGACTTTGCTATACTCGATCAGGCGCCTTTATTTTATTTGACCAGGGGACTTTGTTATACTCGATTTGGGGACTTTGTTATACTCAATGAGAGGGCTTTGTTATACTCGATCAGGGGACTTTGTTATACTCGACCAGGGTCCTTTTTTATACTTGTCCAGTGGCCTTTGTTATAATCGATCAGGGGGGCTTTGTTATATTCGATTAGGGGACTTTGTTATACTCGATGAGGGGCATTTGTTATTCTCGATCAAGGGGCTTTGCTATACTCAATCAGTGGATTTTGTTATACTAGATGAGGGGACTTTGTTATACTCGATCAAGGGCCTTTGTTATACTCGATCAGGGGACATTACTATACTCGACCAGGGAACTTTGTTATACACGATCAGGCGATATGTTATTCTTGATCAGGGGACTTTGTAATATTTGATCGGGGGGCTTTGTTATACTCGACCAGGGGCCTTTGTTATGCTATATAAGAGGTTTTTGTTATACTCGAACCAGGGGAATTTGTTAAACTCGATAAGGGGACTTTGTTATACTCGATGAGGGGCCTTTGTTATACTCGATTAGGGGACATTACTATTCTCGACCCGGGAACTTTGTTATACTCGATCAGGGCCATTATTATACTCGACCAGGGGGATTTCATATACTTGATCAGGGGACTTTCTTATACTCGATGAGGGGGCTCTTTTATACTCGACCAGGGTGATTTGTTATGTCCGACAAGTGGCCTTTGTTATACTCGATCAGGGGGCTTTGTTATATTCGATTAGGGGACTTTCATATATTCAACCAGGGGCCTTTGTTATTGTCAACCAGGGTACTTTGTTATACTCGATGAGGGGAGTTTGTTATACTCGATCAGGGGGCTTTGTTTTCCTCGACCAGGGGACTTTGTTATACTCGATCAGGGACTTTGTTATACTTGATCAGGGGACTTTGTAATATTCGATCGGCGGGCTTTGTTATACTCGACCAGGGGCCTTTGTTATGCTCGATAAGTGACTTTGTTATACTCGATGAGGGGCCTTTGTTATACTTGATCATCGGCCTTAGTTATACTCGATCAGGTGACTTTGTTATACTCGACAATGGGACTTTGTTATACTAGATCCGGGGACTTTGTTATACTCGATCAGGGGCCTTTATTATACTCAATTAAGGGCCTTTGTTATACTCGATCAGGGGACTTTGTTATACTCGGTCAGGGGCCTTTGTTATACTCGATCAGGGGCCTTTATTATACTCAATCAAGGTCCTTTGTTATAGTAGATCAGTGGACTTTGTTATAATCTCCCAGGGGACTTTGTTATACACGATCTGAGGACTTTGTTATACTCGATCAGGGGACTTTGTTATACTCGACCAGGGGACTTTGTTATACTCGACCAGGGAACTTTGTTATACACGATCAAGGGATATGTTATACTCCATCAGGGGGATGTGTTATACTCGATCAGGGGGATGTGTTATACTCAATCAGGGACTTTGTTATACTCGATCACGATGCTTTGTTATACTCAACCGAAGGCCTTTGTTACATTCGATCAGGGTCCTTTGTCATACTCGATCGAGGGACTTTGTTATACTCGATCAGGTGACTTTGTTAAACTCGTTGAGGGGGCTTTGTTTTCCTCGATCAAGGGACTTTGTTATACTCGACCAGAGGACTTTGTTTTACTCGATGAGGGGACTTTGTTATACTCGATCAGGG
Organism: Homarus americanus; assembly: GCF_018991925.1. Lineage (NCBI taxonomy): Eukaryota > Metazoa > Arthropoda > Malacostraca > Decapoda > Nephropidae > Homarus > Homarus americanus. Next base: position 3,971 of record NW_024742457.1, read on the forward strand.
GCCTTTGTTATACTCGAACAGGGGACTTTGTTATACTCGATTAGGGGACTTTGTTATACTCGATGAGGGGGCTTTGATATACTTGATTAGGGGACTTTGTTATACACGATCAGGGGACTTTGTTATACTCGATCAGGGGCCTTTGTTATACTCGATCAAGGGCCTTTGTTATACTCGATCAGAGGACTTTGTTATACTCGATTAGGGGACTTTGTTATACTTGAGCAGGGGACTTTGTTATACTCGATCAGGGGGCTTTGTTATACATGATCAGGGGACATTACTATACTCGACCAGGGAACTTTGTTATACATGATCAGGGGATATTTTTTACTTGATCAGGGGATGTGTTGTACTCGATTATGGGACTTTGCTATACTCGATCAGGATGCTTTGTTATACTCAAACGGGGGCCTTTGTTTTACTCGATTAGGGGCTTTTGTTATACTCGATCAAGGGACTTTGTTATACTCGATGAGGGGGCTTTGTTTATATCGACCAGCGGACTTTGTTTTACTCCATAAGGGTCTTTGTTATACTCCATCAGGGGCCTTTGTTATACTCGACCAGGGGACTTTGTTATACTCGATCAGGGGACTTTGTTATACTTGATCAGGACACTTTGTAATATTCGATTAGGGGGCTTTGTTATACTCGACCAGAGGCCTTTGTTATGCTCGATAAGGGGACTTTGTTATACTCGATGAGGGGCCTTTGTTATATTCGATCAGGGGACTTTGTTATACTCGACCAGATGACGTTGTTATACTCGATCAGGGGGCTTTGATAAACTCGATCAGGGGACTTTGTTATACTCGATCAGGGGACTTTGTTATACTCGATGATTGGACTTTGTTATACTCGATTAGGGGACTTTGTTATACTCGACCAGGGTCCTTTGTTATGCTCGACCAGTGGCGTTTGTTATACTCGATCAGGGGACTTTGTTATATTCTATTCGGGGACTTTGTTATACTCGATGAGGGGCATTTGTTATACTCGATCAAGGGCCTTTGCTATACTCGATCAGGGGACTTTGTTAGACTCGATTCGGGGCCTTTGTTATACTCGATCAGGGGACTTTGATATACTCGATCAGTGGGCTTTGTTATACTCGACCAGGGGCCTTTGTTTTGCTCGATCAGGGGACTTTGTTATACTCGATCAGGGGCCTTTGTTATACTATATCAGGGGTTTTTGTTATACTCGAACCAGGGGAATTTGTTATACTCGCTAAATGAGACCTTGTTATACTCGATCAGGGCCTTTATTATGCTCGACCAGTGGGGTTTGATATACTCGATCAAGGGACTTTGTTATACTCCATCAGGGTCTTTTTTATACTCCATTAGGGGCCTTTGTTATACTCCATCAGGGTCTTTGTTATACTCCATTAGGGGCCTTTGTTATACTCAAACAGGGAACTTTGTTTTACTCGATCAGGGGACTTTGTTATACTTGATCAGGGGACTTTGTATTATTCGATCACGGGGGCTTTGTTATGCTCGACTGGGGGCCTTTGTTATGCTCAAGAAGGGGACTTTGTTATACTCGATTAGGAAGCTTTGTTATACTCAACCGGGGGCCTTTGTTATTCTCGATAAGGGGCCTTGGTTATACTCGACCAAGGGACTTTGTTATACTCGATCAGGGGAATTTGTTATACTAAACCAGGGGACTTTGTTATACACGATACGGGGAATTTGTTATATTCGATCAGGGGACTTTGTTATACTCGATTAGGGGCTTTTGTTATACTCGATCAAGGGCCTTTGTCATACTCGATCAGAGGACTTTGTTAGACTCGATGAGGGGTCTTTGTTATACACGATGAGGGGCCTTTTTATACTCAATCATGGGCCTTTGTTATACTCAACCAGGGGACTTTGTTATATTCGATCAGGGGACTTTGTTATACTCGATCAGAGGACTTTGTTATACACGATCAGGTGATATGTTATACTCGATCAGGGGATGTGTTATACTCGATCAGGGGACTTTGTTATACTCGATCAAGAGGCTTTGTTATACTCAACCGTGGGCCTTTGTTATACTCGATCAGGGGCCTTTGTTATACTCGATCAAGGGACTTTGTTATACTCGACCATGGGACTTTGTTATACTAGATCAGTGGACTTTGCTATACTCGATCAGGGGCCTTTATTATATTTGACCAGGGGACTTTGTTATACTCGATGAGAGGGCTTTGTTATACTCGATCAGGGGACTTTGTTATATTCGATTAGGGGACTTTTTTATACTCGATGAGGGGCATTTGTTATTCTCGATCAAGGGGCTTTGCTATACTCAATCAGTGGATTTTGTTATACTAGATGAGGGGACATTGTTATACTCAATCAGGGGGCTTTGTTATACTCGACCAGGGTCCTTTGTTTTGCTCGATCAGAGGACTTTGTTATACTAGATCAGGGGACTTTGTTATACTCGATCAGGAGCCTCTATTATATTCGACCAGGGGACTTTGTTATACTCGATTAGGGGATTTTGTTATACTCGATGAGTGGGCTCTGATATACCCGATCAGGGGGCTTTGTTATATTCGACTAGGGGACTTTGTTATACTCGAAGAGGGGCATTTTTTATACTCGATCAAGTGCCTTTGCTATACTCGATCAGGGGTTTTGTTATACTAGATCAGGGAACTTTGTTATACTCGATAAGGTGACTTTGTTATACTTGATGAGAGGACTTTGTTTTACTCGATCAGGGGACTTTTTTTATTCGATCAGGGGACTTTATTATACTCGATCAAGGGCCTTTGTTATACTCGATCAGGGGACTTTGTTATTCTCGATCAGAGGACGTTGTTATATATGATCAGGGGACATTACTATACTCGACCAGGGAACTTTGTTATACACGATCAGGGGATATGTTATTCTTGATCAGGGGACTTTGTAATATTCGATCGGGGGGCTTTGTTATACTCGACCAGGGGCCTTTGTTATGCTCGATAAGGGACTTTGTAATATTCGATCAAGGGCCTTTGTTATACTCGACCAGGGGCCTTTGTTATTGTCAACCAGGGAACTTTGTTATACACGATCAGGGGATATGTTATTCTTGATCAGGGGACTTTGTAATATTCGATCGGGGGGCTTTGTTATACTCGACCAGGGGCCTTTGTTATGCTATATAAGAGGTTTTTGTTATACTCGAACCAGTGGAATTTGTTAAACTCGATAAGGGGACTTTGTTATACTCGATGAAGGGCCTTTGTTATACTCGATTAGGGGACATTACTATACTCGACCCGGGAACTTTGTTATACTCGATCAGGGCCATTATTATACTCGACCAGGGGGATTTCATATACTTGATCAGGGGACTTTCTTATACGCGATGAGGGGGCTCTTTTATACTCGACCAGGGTGATTTGTTATGTTCGACCAGTTGCCTTTGTTATACTCGATCAGGGGGCTTTGTTATATTCGATTAGGGGACTTTCATATATTCGACCAGGGGCCTTTGTTATTGTCAACCAGGGGACTTTGTTATACTCGATCAGGGGGGCTTTGTTTTCCTCGACCAGGGGACTTTGTTATACTCGATCAGGGACTTTGTTATACTTGATCAGGGGACTTTGTAATATTCGATCGGCGGGCTTTGTTATACTCCACCAGGGGCCTTTGTTATGGTCGATAAGGGACTTTGTTATACTCGATGAAGGGCCTTTGTTATACTCGATCAGGGGATATGTTATACTCGATCAGGGTATGTGTTATACTCAACCGAGGGCGTTTGTTATACTTGATCATGGGCCTTTGTTATACTCGATCAGGTGACTTTGTTATACTCGACAATGGGACTTTGTTATACTCGATCAGGGGACTTTGTTATACTCGATCAGGGGCCTTTATTATACTCAATTAAGGGTCTTTGTTATACTCGATCAGGGGACTTTGTTATGCTCGACCAAGGTCCTTTGTTATGCTTGACCAGTGGCCTTTGTTATACTCGATTAGAGGACTTTGTTATACACGATCAGGGAACTTTGTTTTAATCGATCAGGGGACTTTTTTATATTCGATCAGAAGATTTTGTTATACTCGATGAGGGGCCTTTATTATACTCGACCAGGGGACTTTGTTATACTCGACCAGGGGACTTTGTTTAACTCAATCAGGGGACTTTTTTATATGCAATAAGGGTTTTTGTTATACTCGATCAGGGCCCTATATTATACTCGATCAAGGGCCTTTGTTATACTCAATCAGGGGACTTTGTTATACTCGATAAGAAGGACTTTGTTATACTCGATTAGGGGACTTTGTTATACTCCACCAGGGGACTTTGTTATACTCGATCAGGGGACTTTGTTATACTCGATCAGGGGACATTACTATACTCGATTAGGGGCCTTTGTTATACTCGATCAGGGGACTTTGATATACTCGATCATGGGGCTTTGTTATACTCGACCAGGGGCCTTTGTTATGCTCAATCAGGGTACTTTGTTATACTCGATCAGGGGCCTTTGTTATACTATATCAGAGGCTTTTGTTATACTCGAACCAGGGGAATTTGTTAAACTCGATAAGGGGACTTTGTTATACTCGATGAGGGGCCTTTGTTATACTCGATCAGGGGACATTACTACACTCGACCCGGGAACTTTGTTATACTCGATCAGGGCCATTATTATACTCGACCAGGGGGGTTTGATATACTTGATCAGGGGAATTTCTTATACTCGATGAAGGGGCTCTTTTATACTCGACCAGGGTGATTTGTTATGTTCGACCAATGGCCTTTGTTAAACTCGATCAGGGTGATTTGTTATATTCGATTAGGGGACTTTCATATATTAGACCAGGGGACTTTGTTATACTCGATCAGGGGCTTTGTTATATTCGAATAGGGGACTTTGTTATATTCGACCAGGGGCCTTTGTTATGGTCAGCCAGGGGACTTTGTTATACTCGATGAGGGGACTTTGTTATACTCGATCAAGGGGCTTTGTTTTCCTCGACCAGGGGACTTTGTTATACTCGATCAGGGGACTTTGTTATTATTGATCAGGGGACTTTGTAGTATTCGATCTGGGGGGCTGTGTTATACTCGATGAGGGGTCTTTGTTATACTCGATCAGGGGACATTACTATACTCGACCCGGGAACTTTGTTATACACGATCAGGGGATATGTTATACTCGATCAGGGGATGTGTTATACTCGATCAGGGGACTTTGTTATACTCAGTCAGGAGGCTTTGTTATACTCAACCAGGGGCCTTTGTTATACTCGATCAGGGGAATTTGTTATACTCGATCTGGGTACTTTGTTATACTCGATCAGGGGGCTTTGTTATACTCAACCACGGGACTTTGTTTTACTCGATCAGGTGGTTTTGTTATACTTGACCACTGGTCTTTGTTATGCACGATGAGGGGACTTTGTTATACTCGATCAGGGGACTTTGTTAGATTCGATCAGGGGGCTTTGTTTTCCTCGATTAGGGGACTTTGTTATTCTCCATCAGGGTCTTTGTTATGCTCCATTAGGAGCCTTTGTTATACTCGACCACGTGACTTTGTTATAGTCGATCAGGGGACTTTGTTATACTTGATCAGGGGACTTTGTATTATTCGATCAGGGCGGCTTTGTTATGCTCGACGAGGGGCCTTTGTTATGCTCGATAAGGGGGCTTTGTTATACTCGATCAGGGGACTTTGTTATACTCCATTAGGGGCCTTTATTATACTCGATTAAGAGCCTTTGTTATACTCGATCAGAGGAATTTGTTATACTCGATCAGGGGACTTTGTTACACTTGAGCAGGTGACTTTGTTATACTCGATGAGGGGGCTTTGTTATACTCGATCAGGGGACTTTGTTATTCTCGATCAGGGGCTTTGTTATATTCGAATAGGGGACTTTGTTATATTCGACCAGGGGCCTTTGTTATAGACAGCCAGGGGACTTTGTTATACTCGATGAGGGGACTTTGTTATACTCAATCAGGGGGCTTTGTTTTCCTCGACCAAGGGACTTTGTTATACTCGATCAGGGGACTTTGTTATTATTAATCAGGGGACTTTGTAGTATTCGATCTGGGGGGCTTTGTTATACTCGATGAGGGGCCTTTGTTATACTCGATCAGGGGACATTACTATACTCGACCCGGGAACTTTGTTATACACGATCAGGGGATATGTTATCCTCGATCAGGGGATGTGTTATACTCGATCAGGGGACTTTGTTATTCTCAGTCAGGAGGCTTTGTTATACTCAACCAGGGGCCTTTGTTATAATCGATCAGGGGAATTTGTTATACTCGATCTGGGGACTTTGTTATACTCGATCAGGGGGCTTTGTTATACTCAACCACCGGACTTTGTTATACTCGATCAGGTGGTTTTGTTATACTTGACCACTGGTCTTTGTTATGGACGATGAGGGGACTTTGTTATACTCGATCAGGGGCCTTTGTTATACTCGATCAGGGGACTTTGTTAGACTCGATCTGGGGGCTTTGTTTTCCTCGATTAGGGGACTTTGTTATACTCCATCAGGGTCTTTGTTATGCTCCATTAGGAGCCTTTGTTATACTCGACCAGGTGACTTTGTTATAGTCGATCAGGGGACTTTGTTATACTTGATCAGGGGACTTTGTATTATTCGATCAGGGGGGCTTTGTTATGCTCGATCAAGAGACTTTGTTATACTCGATCAGAGGACTTTGTTATACTCGATCAGGGGACTTTGTTACACTTGAGCAGGGGACTTTGTTATACTCGATGAGGGGGCTTTGTTATACTCGACCAGGGGACTTTTTTATATTCGATCAGGGTTTTTGTTATACTCGATCAGGGGCCTTTATTATACTCGATCAAGGGCCTTTGTTATACTCGACCAGGGGACTTTGTTATACTCGATCTGGGGACTTTGTTATACTCGATCAGGGGACATTACTATACTCGATTAGGGGCCTTTGTTATACTCGATCTGGGGACTTTGACATACTTGATCAGGGGGCTTTGTTATACTCGACCAGGGGCATTTGTTATGCTCAATCAGGGTACTTTGTTATACTCGATCAGGGGCCTTTGTTATACCATATCAGAGGCTTTTGTTATACTCGAACCAGGGGAATTTATTAAACTCGATAAGGGGACTTTGTTATACTGGATGAGGGGCCTTTGTTATACTCGATCAAGGGACATTACTATACTCGACCCGGGAACTTTGTTATACTCGTTCAAGGCCATTATTATACTCGACCAGGGGGGTTTGATATACTTGATCAGGGGACTTTCTTATACTCGATGAGGGGGCTCTTTTATACTCGACCAGGGTGATTTGTTATGTTCTACCAGTGGCCTTTGTTATACTCGATCAGGGGGCTTTGTTATATTCGATTAGGGGACTTTCCTATATTAGACCAGGGGACTTTGTTATACTCGATCAGGGGCTTTGTTATATTCGAATAGGGGACTTTGTTATATTCGACCAGGGGCCTTTGTTATGGTCAGCCAGGGGCCTTTGTTATACTCGATCAGGGGACATTACTATACTCGACCCGGGAACTTTGTTATACTCAATCAGGGCCATTATTATACTCGACCAGGGGGGTTTGATATACTTGATCAGGGGATTTTCGTATACTCGATGAGGGGGCTCTTTTATACTCGACCAGGGTGATTTGTTATGTTCGACCAGTGGCCTTTGTTATAATCGATCAGGGGGCTTTGTTATATTTGATTAGGGGACTTTCATATATTAGACCAGGGGACTTTGTTATACTCGATCAGGGGCTTTGTTATATTCGAATAGGGGACTTTGTTATATTCGACCAGGGGCATTTGTTATGGTCAGCCAAGGGACTTTGTTATACTCGAAGAGGGGACTTTGTTATACTCGATGAGGGGGCTTTGTTTTCCTCGACCAGGGGACTTTGTTATATTTGATCAGGGGACTTTGTTATACTTGATCAGGGGACTTTGTAGTATTCGATCTGGGGGGCTTTGTTATACTCGATGAGGGGCCTTTGTTATACTCGATCAGGGGACATTACTATACTCGACCCGGGAACTTTGTTATACACGATCAGGGGATGTGTTATACTCGATCAGGGGATGTGTTATACTCGATCAGGGGACTTTGTTATACTCAATCTGTAGGCTTTGTTATACTCAACCGTTGGCCTTTGTTATACTCGATCAGGGGAATTTGTTATACTCGATCTGGGGACTTTGTTATACTCGATCTGGGGACTTTGTTATACTCGATCAGGGGGCTTTGTTATACTCAACCACGGGACTTTGTTATACTCGATCAGGTGGTTTTGTTATACCTGACCACTGGTCTTTGTTATGCTCCATTAGGAGCCTTTGTTATACTCGACCAGGGGACTTTGTTATAGTCGATCAGGGGACTTTGTTATACTTGATCAGGGGACTTTGTATTATTCGATCAGGGGGACTTTGTTATGCTCGACGAGGGGCCTTTGTTATGCTCGATAAGGGGATTTGTTATACTCGATCAGGGGGCTTTGTTTATATCGACCAGGGGACATTGTTATACTCCATCAGGGTCTTTGGTATACTCCATCAGGGGCTTTTGTTATACTCGAACCAGGGGAATTTGTTATACTCGAACAGGGGGCTTTGTTATACTCGACCAGGGGCCTTTGTTATGCTCGATAAGGGGACTTTGTTATACTCGATGAGGGGCCTTTGTTATATTCGATCAGGGGACTTTGTTATACTCGACCAGATGACGTTGTTATACTCGATCAGGGGGCTTTGATATACTCGATCAGGGGACTTTGTTATACTCGATCAGGGGACTTTGTTATACTCGATGATTGGACTTTGTTATACTCGATTAGGGGACTTTGTTATACTCGACCAGGGTCCTTTGTTATGCTCGACCAGTGGCGTTTGTTATACTCGATCAGAGGACTTTGTTATATTCGATTAGGGGACTTTTTTATACTCGATGAGGGGCATTTGTTATACTCGATCAAGGGCCTTTGCTATACTCGATCAGGGGACTTTGTTAGACTCGATTCGGGGCCTTTGTTATACTCGATCAGGGGATTTTGATATACTCGATCAGTGGGCTTTGTTATACTCGACCAGGGGCCTTTGTTTTGCTCGATCAGGGGACTTTGTTATACTCGATCAGGGGCCTTTGTTATACTGTATCAGGGGTTTTTGTTATACTTGAACAAGGGGAATTTGTTATACTCGATAAATGAGACCTTGTTATACTCGATCAGGGCCTTTATTATGTTCGACCAGTGGGGTTTGATATACTCGATCAACGGACTTTGTTATACTCCATCAGGGTCTTTTTTATACTCCATTAGGGGCCTTTGTTATACTCCATCAGGGTCTTTGTTATACTCCATTTGGGGCCTTTGTTATACTCAAACA
>NW_024742458.1:0-12621 GCF_018991925.1 Homarus americanus
CCTCAATTGACTTTGACAGTCTCCCACTCGGTGTGTGGCGATTCTCGGATTATTTGGTAAAATATTGTTATAAAGTACTAAATCGACCCTCAATTGACTTTGAGAGTCTCCCACTGGCTGTGTGGCGATTCTCGGATTATTTCGTATAATATTGTTATAAAGTACTAAATCGACCCTCAATTGACTTTGACAGTCTCCCACAGGGTGTCTGGCGATTCTCAGATTATTTCGTATGTGGCGATTCTCGGATTATTTCGTATATATTGTTGTAAAATACTAAATTGACCCTCAATTGACTTTGACAGTCTCCCAGTGGGTGTGTGGCGATTCTCGGATTATTTTGTATAATATTGTTATAAAGTACTAAATTGACCCTCAATTGACTTTGACAGTCTCCCACTCGGTGTGTGGCGAGTCTCGGATTATTTGGTAAAATATTGTTATAAAGTACTAAATCGACCCTCAATTGACTTTGACAGTGTCCCACTGGTTGTGTGGCGATTCTCGGATTATTTCGTATAATATTGTTATAAAGTACTAAATCGACCCTCAATGGACTTTGACAGTCTCCCACAGGGTGTGTGGCGATTCTCGGATTATTTTGTATAATATTGTTCTTAAATACTAAATCGACCCTCAATTGACTTTGAGAGTCTCCCACTCGTTGTGTGGCGATTCTCGGTTTACTTCGTATAATATTGTTATAAAGTACTAAACCAACCCTCAATTGACTTTGAAAGTCTCCCAGTCTTTGTGTGGCGATTCTCAAATTATTTCGTATAATATTGTTCTTAAGTACTAAATCGATTCTCAATTGACTTTGACAGTCTCCCACTGGGTGTGTGGCGATTCTCGGATTATTTCGTATAATATTGTTATAAAGTACTAAATCGACCCTCAATTGACTTTGACAGTCTCCCACAGGGTGTGTGGTGATTCTCGGATTATTTTGTATAATATTGTTCTTAAATACTAAATCGACCCTCAATTGACTTTGAGAGTCTCCCACTCGTTGTGTGGCGATTCTCGGTTTACTTCGTATAATATTGTTATAAAGTACTAAACCGACCCTCAATTGACTTTGAGAGTCTCCCACTCGTTGTGTGGCGATTCTCGGTTTACTTCGTATAATATTGTTATAAAGTACTAAACCGACCCTCAATTGACTTTGAAAGTCTCCCAGTCGTTGTGTGGCGATTCTCGAATTATTTCGTATAATATTGTTCTTAAGTACTAAATCGATTCTCAATTGACTTTGACAGTCTCCCACTGGGTGTGTGGCGATTCTCGGATTATTTCGTATAATATTGTAATAAAGTACTAAATCGACCCTCAATTTGTTAGATGTTCTGGGTAATAAGTTCTATATACAGGAGAGAACACAAACACCTGTATAGTTTTGTAGGTTCGGTTTACTGGATTAGAGTATGTACACAGAGGTGGATAGCACTGCTCCCTAGCTAAGGTCCTGGTCAACTACCATAGACGACGTATGGCAAGTGATACATTAGCAGCTTCCATACGTCGCCAGGCACATTAATTAAGCGTGTGGGATATGGTAATAACATTGCCACACGCTGCTAGCTAGGCTGAATAAATATAAATGGAGCACATACATAATATACATACATAATACATAATCCAGCATACATAATATACATACACCTCCCCTCCCCTATACGCTCATAGCAAAGTCTTGAGCGGACCTTTTCTTCTGGATCCGTTCTGAGCGTCGAGGGACTTCATCACTGGGAAGGGTATGGGACTCAACACTGGTGGCGGGGCCAGCAGAAGGCATTGTTACGGGGCGGAGAAAACGGCGGTTCCTCCACCACACACGACCACTGGGTAACCGCACCTGGTAGTCCCGTGACCTGCCGAGACCCATGACTACGCCTACTTTGTCCCAACGTAGGGAGGTCGGGTCCTGAACACGGACTTGGGTGCCGACACTCAACCTGGGGAGAGAACGGGCGTGGTCGTTGTAGCGGGCGACGACATCCTGAACACGTTCGGCGGCTCGGCGATCACAATCCTCTGTCTTGGCCTGCCACTCCTTGGAGAAGGATTGAGGGTGAGCAGGGACACAAGAACGAAGGGGGCGTCCATACAAAACCTGGGCAGGGGAGCGTCCGGTGTAGTTGGGTGTGTTGCGGAGTTCAAGAAGACCCCGGTCGAAGGCCTCGCAGTCAATATTCCCAGAAAGGGGCCACCTTAAGGATGAGGTGCTTCAAGGATTTGACAGCAGCCTCAGCGTGGCCGTTGGACTGCGGGTAATGGGGCGATGACAACACATGCCGGACTCCCCATCGGTCAAGGAACGCAGCAAAGTCCCGGCTTGTGAACTGAGGCCCTCCGTCGGTTCGCAGGCGTACAGGAACGCCCACGTCACGGAAGTAGTGGCGGAACTTGCTGATGGTGGCGGCAGACGTCGTGTCATTACCGCCCTTGATGACAACCGGCCAACCAGAGAGACGGTCGACGATAACCAGGAAGGACTTTCCTGACACACAGAAAAAGTCGGCCGACACAGACTCAAAGGGGCGGGTGGGGTTGTCGTCACTCATGAAGGGTACCTGCTGCTGGCTGGGTTGTAATACGTGGCGGGGCTTACACACCTGGACAGCATTGGAGATGTCGGGGTCGATGCCAGGCCGGAACACAGTCTGTCGTGCACGTCGTTTGGTGGCCTCAGCTCCACGGTGACTGTCGTGAAGGCGAGCCAAGGCGTGGGGACGTGATGCAGCAGGGACAACTACCGAAGGAGAGGTGTCACTGGCCAGAGGTAGGGGTAGGGCGGCAGCAGGGTAGTTGCTGCTCCCTTCGTGCACCCTGTTGGCGTAATTTACCTCGAGAATCGGTGTTGGGAAGTCCTGGGAGATGATGGCCAACTCTTGACAATGTCTGTAGGACAGCAAGGGAGTCGGGACACCATTATGCACGTCAATCCAGGCCTGACACGACCTGTTGCCAAAGGTGACATGTGCATAGAGTGAACCCAGGGCTGGGGCCATCTGTGAACCATCTGCCGTGACGCAGAGGTCCTCGGGAGGCGGTCCTAGATCGCTTGGAGAGAGCCCCAAGCATCGCAAATGCTGGGGACCGATGACTGTAGCATCAGCGCCGGTGTCGGGCAACATCTGAAGACGGATGACACACCGCCGTAGGTCACGATGACGCTGATGTACTGGGGGACTTTGGTCCTGGGATGCGAGGAGTACACCCTCCTAAAATGGGTCGGGCTTTGTCCAGGGTCGTCGTGCCTCTGATTTGGCGACTGTGGGCGGCCCTCACTGGTGGAAGGGCGCTGAAGCTTCCGCCGACGCTGTCCCTTGGGTTTGTTGGAAGGGCAACACTTGTCATAGTGGCCCAGACGACCGCACACATTGCACTGGACGCGTTTGGCTGGGCACCGTACTGTGAGTGACCAGTGGCCCTTACGGTCACAACTGTTGCAGGTAGACTGAGCAGCTGGACATACCTGTGTTCCGTGCTGCTTACCACAGTTGTTGCAAAATGAACCGGGCGTGGACGTGGTGGGCGAAGGCGTAGGAGCAGACTTCTTGTCCTTCTTGTACCGGGAAACAGCGCGTACAGCTGTAGGGGGAGCTCGGATGGCAGAGGTGGCACACCTGGCAGCCTCATAGGAGCGACATATCGTCAACACATCCTGAAGAGAAGAGGAAGAGTCGAGGGAGGTGAGGCGTTGGACAAGTTCCTCGTCCTTAACACCCATCAGGATCACCTGCTTCAACTGGGTCTCCTCGCACTGCTGGTGGTGGCCTAAACATATATCTACCTCTTCCGAGGCTCTCTTAAGACGTACATAAAAAGCGTCAAAAGACTCACCCTCCATCTGTCTGCAGCTAAACAATTCCCTCCTGCGCAGAGCTTCATTCTGCTGTCCTTTGATGTGCCGTTGTAGAACGTCCAGTACCTCCTCTACAGACAGCGAAGAGGTTGGGGGTACCTGCAACGTATGTTCTAAGACACGCTGAACTTCCAAGGACAGGCACATACGCAGCTGGATGAGTTGTTTAGGCTGTGACAAACTCTGGAGATCCACCATTGTAGCATAATCAGCCCACCGCCGCCGCCATTCGCGAAAAGTCTGGAAATTTACATCAGGCTCCAAGATGGGCGGCGTTTGAGCTGCTGCTTTAGGTGGGGCTGGGGGGCGTGAAGGAAGCATGGATGAGGTATCTGAACCATTCAGTACCGAGGCAGTGTTAGAGCCAGGGGCTTGGTTAACAGTGAGGCGAGATATCAAGGCTTCAAACCGTGCACTGTCTTCCATTCTCCGTTGGTGGTCTCGTTCTGCCTCTGCTTGCCTTCTGTGCTCATCCGCCAAACGTCTGTGAGCTTCATCCTCGCGTCTCTCATCTCTCATAAACTTCATTAAGGCAATTATCTCTGGAGATAACGCTGAATGTTGAGGTGAAGGGCTGCGCGATGTTGTGGGAGCTGGGCCGGCCTGGTCATCCATCTCTGGGGGACTATCATCCGCTTGACTCATCCAGGCGCTGGGTCCACGGCTACGTAAGGCATGAGACATAACTACTTTATCTGTGTACTGTGTCTTAAATCAGTGTTGACCGGTCAGCCCGTCGTATCAACAAGATTTCAGACAAAAAATTTAATTAAATACACAGATAAGTAGGTTATATATATAAAATATATATAATGAAGCCGCGCGGTCAGCAAGTGTTAGTACATGTATGTGTGTGTGTCCCAGGCAGGCAGAGCGTCTCGCCCCAGCTGTGAGGGGGGGTGGAGGCGGCGCTGTGAGGGAGGGGGGTGGAGATAGGAGTAGCTCAGTCGCTCTCTGTAAACGGTCAGAGGAGGGTGCGCTGAGCTCTACACCCCACAAATGCCCAGAACATGCCGTATACCTTGGAAATCCGTTCGAACAAGGTCACACATGAATGGCACGAAACACACAATGCACTAAACACTTCACAGAAAATCACTGTCACTGACACTGCTCAAAGTTGCGAAATTCTTCGAGGGATGACGCGGGGTTGACCCAAGGCGGGGATCCATCAGCCGGCTTTCCACAAACTTGCACTAATCACTCGTAATAATCCAGTAAAACTACGCACTGCGCCATGTTAGATGTTCTGGGTAATAAGTTCTATATACAGGAGAGAACACAAACACCTGTATAGTTTTGTAGGTTCGGTTTACTGGATTAGAGTATGTACACAGAGGTGGATAGCACTGCTCCCTAGCTAAGGTCCTGGTCAACTACCATAGACGACGTATGGCAAGTGATACATTAGCAGCTTCCATACGTCGCCAGGCACATTAATTAAGCGTGTGGGATATGGTAATAACATTGCCACACGCTGCTAGCTAGGCTGAATAAATATAAATGGAGCACATACATAATATACATACATAATACATAATCCAGCATACATAATATACATACAAGTACTAAATCGATTCTCAATTGACTTTGACAGTCTCCCACTGGGTGTGTGGCGATTCTCGGATTATTTCGTATAATATTGTAATAAAGTACTAAATCGACCCTCAATTGACTTTGAAAGTCTCCCACAGGGTGTGTGGCGATTCTCGGATTATTTTGTATAATATTGTTCTTAAGTACTAAATCGACCCTCAATTGACTTGACAGTCTCCCACGCGGTGTGTGGCGATTCTTGGATTACTTCGTATAATATTGTTATAAAGTACTAAACCGACCCTCAATTGACTTTGACAGTCTCCCACTGGGTGTGTGGCGATTCTCGGATTATTTGGTAAAATATTGTTATAAAGTACTAAATCGACCCTCAATTGACTTTGGCAGTCTCCCACTCGGTGTGTGGCGATTCTCGGATTATTTGGTAAAATATTGTTATAAAGTACTAAATCGACCCTCAATTGACTTTGACAGTCTGCCACAGGGTGTGTGGCGATTCTCGGATTATTTCGTATAATATTGTTATAAAGTACTAAATCGACCCTCAATTGACTTTGACAGTCTCCCACTCGTTGTGTGGCGATTCTCGGATTATTTGGTAAAATATTGTTATAAAGTACTAAATCGACCCTCAATTGACTTTGACAGTCTCCCACTGGGTGTGTGGCGATTCTCCGGATTATTTGGTAAAATATTGTTATAAAGTACTAAATCGACCCTCAATTGACTTTGGCAGTCTCCCACTCGGTGTGTGGCGATTCTCGGATTATTTGGTAAAATATTGTTATAAAGTACTAAATCGACCCTCAATTGACTTTGACAGTCTCCCACTGGGTGTGTGGCGATTCTCGGATTATTTCGTATAATATTGTTATAAAGTACTAAATCGACCCTCAATTGACTTTGAGAGTCTCCCACTCGGTGTGTAGCGATTCTCGGATTTTTTGGTAAAATATTGTTCTTAAGTACTAAATCGACCCTCAATTGACTTTGAGAGTCTCCCACTCGGTGTGTGGCGATTCTCGGATCACTTGGTAAAATATTGTTATAAAGTACTAAATCGACCCTCATTTGACTTTGAAAGTCTCCCAGTCGTTGTGTGGCGATTCTCGTATTATTTCGTATAATATTGTTCTTAAGACTAAATCGACCCTCAATTGACTTTGACAGTCTCCCACTCAGTGTGTGGCGATTCTCGGATTATTTCGTATAATATGGTTATAAAGTACTAAACCGACCCTCAATTGACTTTGACAGTCTCCCACTGGGTGTGTGGCGATTCTCGGATTATTTCGTATAATATGGTAATAAAGTACTAAACCGACCCTCAATTGACTTTGACAGTCTCCCACTGGGTGTGTGGCTATTCTCGGATTATTTCGTATAATATTGTTATAAAGTACTAAACCGACCCTTAATTGACTTTGCCAGTCTCCAACTGGTTGTGTGGCGATTCTCGGATTATTTGGTATAATATTGTTATAAAGTACTAAATCGACCCTCAATTGACTTTGACAGTCTCCCATTCGCTATGTGGCGATTCTCGGATTACTTGGTAAAATATTGTTTTAAAGTACTAAATCGACCCTCAATTGACTTTGACAGTCTCCCACTCAAGGTGTGGCGATTCTCTGATTATTTCGTATAATATTGTTCTTAAGTACTAAATCGACCCTCAATTGACTTTGGCAGTCTCCCACTCGGTGTGTGGCGATTCTCGGATTATTTGGTGAAATATTGTTATAAAGAACTAAATCGACCCTCAATTGACTTTGACAGTCTCCCACTGGGTGTGTGGCGATTCTCGGATTATTTCGTATAATATTGTTATAAAGTACTAAATCGACCCTCAATTGACTTTGAGAGTCTCCCACTCGGTGTGTAGCGATTCTCGGATTTTTTGGTAAAATATTGTTCTTACGTACTAAATCGACCCTCAATTGACTTTGAGAGTCTCCCACTCGGTGTGTGGCGATTCTCGGATCACTTGGTAAAATATTGTTATAAAGTACTAAATCAACCCTCATTTGACTTTGAAAGTCTCCCAGTCGTTGTGTGGCGATTCTCGTATTATTTCGTATAATATTGTTCTTAAGGACTAAATCGACCCTCAATTGACTTTGACAGTCTCCCACTCAGTGTGTGGCGATTCTCGGATTATTTCGTATAATATGGTTATAAAGTACTAAACCGACCTTCAATTGACTTTGACAGTCTCCCACTGGGTGTGTGGCTATTCTCGGATTATTTCGTATAATATTGTTATAAAGTACTAAACCGACCCTTAATTGACTTTGCCAGTCTCCCACTGGTTGTGTGGCGATTCTCGGATTATTTGGTATAATATTGTTATAAAGTACTAAATCGACCCTCAATTGACTTTGACAGTCTCCCATTCGCTATGTGGCGATTCTCGGATTACTTGGTAAAATATTGTTTTAAAGTACTAAATCGACCCTCAATTGACTTTGACAGTCTCCCACTGAGTGTGTGGCGATTCTCGGATTATTTCGTATAATATTGTTCTTAAGTACTAAATCGACCCTCAATTGACTTTGACAGTCTCCCACTCGGTGTGTGGCGATTCTCGGATTATTTTGTTATAATATTGTTATAAAGTACTAAATCGACCCTCAATTGACTTTGACAGTCTCCCACTCGCTATGTCGCGATTCTCGGAATACTTGGTAAAATATTGTTATAAAGTACTAAATCGACCCTCAATTGACTTTGACAGTCTCCCACTGAGTGTGTGGCGATTCTCGGATTATTTCGTATAATATTGTTATAAAGTACTAAATTGACCCTCAATTGACTTTGACAGTCTCCCACTGGATGTTGCGATTTCCGGATTATTTCGTATAATATTGTTATAAAGTACTAAATCGACCCAAAAATGACTTTGACAGTCTCCCACTCGGTGTGTGGCGATTCTCGGATTATTTGGTAAAATATTGTTATAAATTACTAAATCGACCCTCAATTGACTTTGGCAGTCTCCCACTGGGTGTGTGGCGATTCTCGGATTATTTCGTATAATATTGTTATAAAATACTAAATTGACCCTCAATTGAGTTTGACAGTCTCCCACTGGGTGTGTGGCGATTCTCGGATTATTTCGTATAATATTGTTATAAAGTACTAAATCGACCCTCAATTGACTTTGAGAGTCTCCCACTCGGTGTGTAGCGATTCTCGGATTTTTTGGTAAAATATTGTTCTTAAGTACTAAATCGACCCTCAATTGACTTTGAGAGTCTCCCACTCGGTGTGTGGCGATTCTCGGATCACTTGGTAAAATATTGTTATAAAGTACTAAATCGACCCTCATTTGACTTTGAAAATCTCCCAGTCGTTGTGTGGCGATTCTCGTATTATTCATTATAATATTGTTTCTTAGAGGACTAAATCGACCCTCAATTGACTTTGACAGTCTCCCACTGGGTGTGTAGCGATTCTCAGTTATTTTAAGTATAATATGGTTGCACTCGAAGTACTAAACCGACCTTCCAATTGACTTTGACAAGTCTCCCACTGGGTGTGTGGCTATTCTCAGATTATTTCGTATAATATTGTTATATAATTTAAACCGACGCCAATTGGCTTTGCCAGTCTCCCACTGGTTGTGTGGCGATTCTCGGATTATTTGGTATAATATTGTTATAAAGTACTAAATCGACCCTCAATTGACTTTGACAGTCTCGCATTCGCTATGTGGCGATTCTCGGATTACTTGGTAAAATATTGTTTTAAAGTACTAAATCGACCCTCAATTGACTTTGACAGTCTCCCACTAAGTGTGTGGCGATTCTCGGATTATTTCGTATAATATTGTTCTTAAGTACTAAATCGACCCTCAATTGACTTTGACAGTCTCCCACTCGGTGTGTGGCGATTCTCGGATTATTTTGTTATAATATTGTTATAAAGTACTAAATCGACCCTCAATTGACTTTGACAGTCTCCCATTTCATATATTAGTTTATAGGGCAATATTTTGCCAAAGGTTTCAAAATGAATACTCAATTGGTCTCCCACTGGGTGTGTGGCGATTCTCGGATTATTTCGTATAATATTGTTATAAAGTACTAAATTGACCCTCAATTGACTTTGACAGTCTCCCACTGGGTGTTGGGAGTTCCGGATTATTTGGTATAATATTGTTATAAAGTACTAAATCGACCCTCAATTGACTTTGAGAGTCTCCCACTCGGTGTGTGGCGATTCTCGGATTATTTCGTATAATATTGTTATAAAGTACGAAATCGACCCTCAATTGACTTTGAAAGTCTCCCATTCGCTATATGGCGATTCTCGGATTACTTGGTAAAATATTGTTATAAACTACTAAATCGACCCTCAATTGACTTTGACAGTCTCCCACTAGGTGTGTGGCGATTCTCGGATTATTTGGTATAATATTGTTATAAAGTACTAAATCGACCCTCAATTGACTTTGAGAGTCTCCCATTCGCTATGTGGCGATTCTCGGATTACTTGGTAAAATATTGTTATAAACTATTAAATCGACCCTCAATTGACTTTGACAGTCTCCCACTGGCTGTGTGGCGATTCTCGGATTATTTGGTATAATATTGTTATAAAGTACTAAACCGACCCTCAATTGACTTTGACAGTCTCCCACTGGGTGTGTGGCGATTCTCGGAATATTTCGTATAATATTGTTATAAAGTACTGAACCGACCCTTAATTGACTTTGCTAGTCTCCCACTGGGTGTGTGGCGATTCTCGGACTATTTCGTATAATATTGTTATAAAGTACCAAATCGACCCTCAATTGACTTTGACAGTCTCCCAAGCGGTGTGTGGCGATTCTCGGATTACTTCGTATAATATTGTTATAAAGTACTAAACCGACCCTCAATTGACTTTGAAAGTCTCCCAGTCGTTGTGTGGCGATTCTCGAATTATTTCGTAAAATATTGTTCTTAAGTACTAAATCGACCCTCAATTGACTTTGACAGTCTCCCACTCGGTGTGTGGCGATTCTCCAGATCACTTAGTAAAAATCTTAATTATAAAATGCTAAATCGACCCTCTATTTTGGCTTTGAAAGTCTCCCAGTCGTTGTGTGTCGATTCTCGTATAATTTCGTATAATGTTGTTCTTAAGGACTAAATCGACCCTCAATTGACTTTGAGAGTCTCCCACTCGGTGTGTGGCGATTCTCGGATCACTTGGTAAAATATTGTTATAAAGTACTAAATCGACCCTCATTTGACTTTGAAAGTCTCCCACTGGGTGTGTGGCGATTCTCGTATTATTTCGTATAATATTGTTCTTAAGGACTAAATCGACCCTCATTTGACTTTGAAAGTCTCCCACTGGGTGTGTGGCGATTCTCGGATTATTTCGTATAATATGGTTATAAAGTACTAAACCGACCCTCAATTGACTTTGACAGTCTCCCACTGGATGTGTGGCTATTCTCGGATTATTTCGTATAATATTGTTATAAAGTACTAAATCGACCCTCAATTGACTTTGACAGTCTCCCACTGGGTGTGTGGCGATTCTCGGATTATTTCGTATAATATTGTTTTAAAGTACTAAATCGACCCTCAATTGACTTCGACAGTCTCCCACGCGGTGTGTGGCGATTCTCGGATTACTTCGTATAATATTGTTATAAAGTACTAAATCGACCCTCAATTGACTTTGAGAGTCTCCCACTCGGTGTGTGGCGATTCTCGGATCACTTGGTAAAATATTGTTATAAAGTACTAAATCGACCCTCATTTGACTTTGAAAGTCTCCCAGTCGTTGTGTGGCGATTCTCGTATAATTTCGTATAATGTTGTTCTTAAGGACTATATCGACCCTCAATTGACTTTGAGAGTCTCCCACTCGGTGTGTGGCGATTCTCGGATCACTTGGTAAAATATTGTTATAAAGTACTAAATCGACCCTCATTTGACTTTGAAAGTCTCCCACTGGGTGTGTGGCGATTCTCGTATTATTTCGTATAATATTGTTCCTAAGGACTAAATCGACCCTCATTTGACTTTGAAAGTCTCCCACTGGGTGTGTGGCGATTCTCGGATTATTTCGTATAATATGGTTATAAAGTACTAAACCGACCCTCAATTGACTTTGACAGTCTCCCACTGGATGTGTGGCTATTCTCGGATTATTTCGTATAATATTGTTATAAAGTACTAAACCGACCCTTAATTGACTTTGCCAGTCTCCCACTGGGTGTGTGGCGATTCTCGGACTATTTCGTATAATATTGTTATAAATTACTAAATCGACCCTCAATTGACTTTGACAGTCTTCCACTCAAGGTGTGGCGATTCTCTGATTATTTCGTATAATATTGTTTTTAAGTACTAAATCGACCCTCAATTGACTTTGACAGTCTCCCACAGGGTGTGTGGCGATTCTCGGATTATTTTGTATAATATTGTTCTTAAGTACTAAATCGGCCCTCAATTGACTTCGACAGTCTCCCACTCGGCGTTGTGGCGATTCTCGGATTATTTCGTATAATATTGTTGTTAATTACTAAATCGACCCTCAATTGACTTTGAGAGTCTGCCACTGGGTGTGTGGCGATTCTCTGATTATTTCGTATAATATTGTTCTTAAGTAGTAAATCGACCCTCAATTGACTTTGACAGTCTCCCACTCGTTGTGTGGCGATTCTCGGATTATTTGGTAAAATATTGTTATAAATTACTAAATCGACCCTCAATTGACTTTGGCAGTCTCCCACTGGGTGTGTGGCGATTCTCGGATTATTTCGATTAATATTGTTATAAAGTACTAAATCGACCCTCAATTGACGTTGACAGTCTCCCACTCGTTGTGTGGCGATTCTCGAATTATTTCGTATAATATTGTTCTTAAGTACTAAATCGACCCTCAATTGACTTTGACAGTCTCCCACTGGGTGTGTGGCGATTGTCGGATTATTTCGTATAATATTGTTATAAAATACTAAATCGACCCTCAATTGACTTTCACAGTCTCCCACAGGGTGTGTGGCGATTCTCGGATTATTTCGTATATTATTGTTATAAAGTACTAAATCGACCCTCAATTGACTTTGACAGTCTCCCACTCAGTGTGTGGCGATTCCCGGATTATTTCGTATATTATTGTTATAAAGTACTAAATCGACCCTCAAATGACTTTGACAGTCTCCCACAGGGTGTGTGGCGATTCTC
>NW_024742459.1:0-57383 GCF_018991925.1 Homarus americanus
TCGGTATGCTTCGTTCAGTTACATGTGCTTACATCAAGCCTCCACCATTCTCTCACCCTCTGTGCATTATGTATATGTATGTGTGTGTGTGTGTGTGTGTGTGTGATGTGTGTATGTGTGTATGTCTGTGTGTTGGTCAGACGAATGGCGGTCAGTAATTCTCTGGACATCCATTCTCAAAACAGAAGTGTGCAGCGAGTTCAAGCCGTGTGTTCAAGGGTTTATGGCCACATAGTGGTATTTTATTCATGTAAATCTTCTTACCCCTACTTTCTGGTTTTATATACAGTAACATTATTTTGGTCAGAGAGGTCCATTGGCTGTTGTCTTGGTCAGGAGTTAATGTGTCTCTGTTTGTGTTTTACTCTTTGTTTGTGAATTTAAGGTGTGTTTGGTTTGTGTTATGGACTGTTAAGTAAGGATATGCATAAACACACACACACACCACACACACACACACACACACACCCACTCCTCACACACACACACACACACACACACACACACACACACACACACACACACACACACACACACACACACACACACACTCACACACACACACCCCTCACACACACACACCCCTCACACACACACACCCCTCCCACACACCACTCCCACACACCCCTCACACACACCACACACACACACTCCACACACACACCACACACCACACACACACACACACACACACACACACCTCCACACACACACACACACACACACACACACACACACACACACACACACACCACACACACACACACACACACACACACACTTTCTCTATACTTAACTGACTCATTCTAGTGCATCTTTCTTTCTCACCATTTATTTTATTTGTTGGTTCCTTCTTTCCTTCCTTCCACCTTCTCTCTCTCTCTCTCCCTCTCTCTGTCTCTCTCTCTCCCTCTCTCTCTGTCTCTCTCTCTGTCTCTCTCTCTCTCTGTCTCTCTCTCTCTCTCTCTCTCTTTCACTCCTCTCTCTCTATCCATCTTTCTCTCTCTGTCTGTCTCTCTATCTCCATCTTTCTCTCCACTCTATCCGTATCTCTCTCTGTTTATCTATCTCTCTCTCTCTATCTCTCACTCACTCTCTCCACACTCTCTCATCAAAGCTCACTCGTATCCACTAAATCCAGGTTGTGTTTTTTAATTACCACACAAAAGAATATACCTCAGTGGTGATGTAACGCAACCGGAATAAAGACGAATAAAAATATTAATAATGGTGAATCATCTATTTTGTCTTTTCTTACAAGCCAAAATAACAGCTGTGGTAAGAGGTTGTGGTAGGGGTGAGTAGTGGTTGGAATTAGTGGTAGAGGTGTGGTAGTGTGGTAGAGGTGTGAAGTGTGGTTGAGAGTGTGGTAGGGATGTGGTAGGGATGTGGTAGGGATGTGGTGGGGTGTGGTTAGGTGTGGTAGAGGTGTGGTTGGGGTGTTAGTGGGATGTGTGTTGGGGTGTGGTAGGGGAATGGTTGGAATGTGGTAGGGATGTGGGGATGTGGTAGGGATGTGTGGGTGTGGGGGTGTGGTTAGAAGTGGTTGGTGTGGTAGGGATGTGGTAGGTGTGTTGGGGATGTGGTTAGGGGATGTGTGGGGATGTGGTAGATTCTTTCATACACATATAGTTCTTGGTGTTGAAGGTGTGGCTGGTATTTGATGGTAGATGATTGTGTTGTGTTGATGTTATTGTGGTATCATCATTATTATTATACCATCATCATCATTATTATCACTCATCATCATCGTCGTCGTCGTCATCGTCATCATCATCGTCATCGTCGTCATTGTTATTATTAATTTTTCTTGTTGTTGTCGTTATAATAGTATTAACAATAAATAAATAAATCAATCAATCAATAAAACATACAAAAAAATAAAACTTACACAACAAAAAACTAAATATTAAAAAAGCAAAAAAAATAAAAAATAAATAAATAAACAATAAAATAAACAAATTATTAATAAATTCAAAGGCCTAAAATTCTGTATAAAAACACATCCCAAAACAGCGTTAAAAGAGAGTCACACATGTTGGTGAGGAGTACAGCTTCTGGTTTATGAGTCATGCCAAACATGAGTGAATTTATGTCCTTAACCCCAAAGTTGTGTGTGTGGAGAGTGAGGTAAATATGGAGGCTTTGGGTGTGAGGGTGGGTGGGTGGGGTGGGGTTGGGTGGGTGGGTGGGTGGGTGGGTGGTAGAGGGTGGGTGGGTGGGTGAGGAAAAGGTGGGAGAATATAGCTGTGTGTATGTGTGTTTGTCGATGTGTTTGTTTGTGTATATGTATGTTTGAAAAACTCTCTCTCTCTCCACCATAATCACAACAGCCTACCAAACCAACACTAACAACCTCTATCATAACATACACACAACCCTCAGTGGTTATGGAAGGTCAACCCAACGACCTCACATGGTCTGTTAACGGCCAGTTGTGAATATTGGTTGGCCCTTGAGCAACCGTTAATTAAGGCCAACTTGATGGGAGGGGAGGGGGTGGGGAGGGGGGGAGGGGGAGGGAGGGGAGTTGTAGGGGGGGTAGGAGTGAGGGGAGGGAGGAAGGGAGGTGGGGGGAGGAAGGAGGGGAAGGGAGGGGGAGGGGTGGGGAGGAGGGAGCTGGGGAGAGAGTGAGGGGAGGGGAGGGGGAGGAAGGAGTGGGGGAGGGGAAGGAGGGGGAAGGGAGGGGAGGGGGTGGGGGAGGAGGGGGAGCTGGGGGTAGAGTGGAGAGGGAGAGGGTGGGAGGGAGGGGGTAGGTTGTAGGGGGTAGAGTGAGGAGGGGGAGGGGTGGGAGGGAGGGGGAGCTGGGGGGGTAGAGGAGGAGGGGGAGGAAGGGAGGTGGGGAGGAAGGGGGAGGGGAGGGGTGGGGAGGAGGGGAGTTGTGGGGGAGGAGGAGGGGAGGGGAGGGGTGGGAGGAGGGGAGTTGTGGGGGTAGAGTGAGGGAGGGGGAGGTGGGGGAGGAAGGAGGTGGGGGAGGGAAGGGAGGGGAAGGAGGGAGGGGGGGAGGGAGGGAGCTGTGGGGGTAGAGGAGGGAGGGGAGGGGGTGGGAGGGGAGGGGAGAGGGGGTAGAGTGAGGGAGGGGAGGGGGAGGAGGGGTAGTGTGGGGGGTGGAGGTGAGGAGGGAGGGAGGAAGGGAGGTGGGGAGGGAAGGGGAGGGGAGGAGGGGGGAGGGGTGGGAGGAGGGGAGCAGGGGGGGGTAGGAGGAGGGAGGGAAGGGTGGGGAGGAGGGGTAGTTGGGGGGGTAGAGTGAGGGAGCGGAGGAAGGGGGTGGGGGGTAGGGAAGGAGGGGAGAGGGGCGTATGTTAGAGGCGTTGGCTGGAGGTTTTGGTCGCTAGCAGGAGTTCGCTAGCGACGAGGAGAGGTGAACTTAATACTACTAATTGTACAAACTATTCCTGGCGACTGACTTTACCAGCGTACAAGTGTCCTGTTGACTATCACCTCTCTCTTGCTTATGATGTTTAGGTTAGGTTAGGTTAGGTTAGGTTAGGTTGTTAGGTTAGGTTAAGTTAGGTTAGGTAGTCTTTTTCTCCGAATGTAGATGTGTCATGTACAGGAGTCTTTCTAGAGGTTTCTCCAGTCAGCCCACAAACAGGCACAGCAATCTACACAACGACAACAACAAATATGATAATAATGGTTGTCCCTCATACAACGAGGATGGCCGGCCCTAGGACCTCCTAGGCGTGAATTTGTTTAAGGTGTAGAAGCTGTCGCCAACACAACAACCACACCCTGAGTTAACGAGCTGCATGACCCAGTGTTTGAGGTGTAGAAGCTGTCGCCAACACAACAACCACACCTTAAGTTAACGAGCTGCATGACCCAGTGTTTAAGGTGTGAAGCTGTCGCCAACACAACAGCCACACCCCCTAATTAACGAGCTGCATGACCCAGTTTTAAGGTGTAGAAGCTGTCGCCAACACAACAACCACACCCTGAGTTAACGAGCTGCATGACCCAGTGTTTAAGGTGTAGAAGCTGTCGCCAACACAACAACCACAACCCTGAGTTAACGAGCTGCATGACCCAGCGTTTAAGGTGAGAAGCTGTCACCAACACAACAACCACACACCCTCAGTTAACGAGTTTGCATGACCCAGTGTTTAAGGTGTAGAAGCTGTCGCCAACACAACAACCACACC
Source organism: Homarus americanus (assembly GCF_018991925.1). Lineage (NCBI taxonomy): Eukaryota > Metazoa > Arthropoda > Malacostraca > Decapoda > Nephropidae > Homarus > Homarus americanus. The sequence goes on from NW_024742459.1 coordinate 4,146, forward strand.
TGAGTTAACCAGCCTGCATGACCCAGTGTTTGAGGTGTAGAAGCTGTCGCCAACACAACAAACCACACACCTAAGTTAACGAGCTGCATGACCCAGTGTTTATGTAGAAGCTGTCGCCAACACAACAGCCACAACCCTAAGTTAACGAGCTGCATGACCCAGTGTTTAAGGTGGTAAGCTGTCGCCAACACAACAACCACACCCTGAGAACAAGCTGCATGATCCAGTGTTTAAGGTGAGCTGTCGCCAACACAACAACCACACTGAGTTAACGAGCTGCATGACCCAGTGTTTAAGGTAGAAGCTGTCACCAACACAACAAACCACACCCTAAGTTAACGAGCTGCATGACCCAGTGTTTGGTGTAGAAGCTGTCGCCAACACAAACAACCACACCCCTGAGTTAACGAGCTGCATGACCCAGTGTCAGGAATAGTCCGAGAAGACCGGACAACTCGCCAACTGCAGTGGCTAACCATTACCCAGAACACCATCCACAAATTAACATCCAGGTCCCCAATTACTGCTCGGTAGACAGACGGCAAATGGCGTAAAGAAACTTGCCCATAGTTTCACCCTGACCATTACACCACAGGTCGCCATAACAACAACAACAACAACAACACTAATACTAACAATAAGAACAACAATAATAATAACAAACGACAACAACAAGACTGGAACACATAACTTATAAAAATGAAAACCGAATTAAAAAAAAAAACTAAAACCTCGAAAAACCGGAATAAAACTGAAAAAAACAATATTGAAACTATGATCGTCTTTAGCACTAAGGTCGAGACAAGAGACCACAGCAGCCAGTCTTAGTCTAACGATGACCCAAACAAGTGTAAGATATTCTCTCCTTGTTTTGTAATGCCGCCTCATTCCACTCCATTATGAGGACGATAGTTACTGTGGAGGAGAAGTTAGAGGATAGTTAATAGGTCTAATGACGTGGTCTTGGTCATAAGGTTTTGTGTGTGTGTCTGTCTCTCTGGTTGGTGGGAAGCAATTGAGTGGTTTTATAATGCTCTCTCTCTCCTCAGCACCAAAGGAGCAAGAGCAAAAAAATCCTTCATTAAAATCTTGTAGGGTTATAGAGAACAGACCGGTGTGTGTGTGCGTGTGTGTGTGCGTGTGTGTGTGTGGAGTCATCCATTACCTGGGTGAGTTTATCTCTCCCCCTCACCTCTCCCTCTCCATTCCATCCCTCACCCTCCCACAAACCATTCATCAATATTTTCTCACCTTGATGCAATTTGAGATAGATTTGCTGGGAAATAAATCAGTGTGTGTGTGTGTGTGTGTGTGTGTGTGTGTGTGTGTGTGTGTGTGTGTGTGTGTGTGTGTGTGTGGCACTATCTAACATACCTTTAACATAAAATTATTCTCCTATTTCTCTTATTACACATTTTCATTATTAAAACCAATAAGAAAATAACATCAATAACCATAAAATAAATACTCAACCATAAAAAAATAACACCCAACTAACCATAAAATAACACCAATAACCCATAAATGGATTAAGTCAGACTGGGGTGCGGTCAAAAGCGGAGTTCCCCAGGGATCTGTAAGGCACCTCTCTTGTTTGTTATATTCATTAATGATCTTGATTTAGGCATAACTAGTAGGATTAGTAAATTTGCAGATGATACCAAAATGGGAGAGTGATAAATTCAGACAGTGACTTTGAACACCTTCAAAGAGATCTAGATACCTTACATGAGTGGTCAGTAGACTGGCAAATGAATTTTAATACTGATAAATGCAAGGTACTACAGATAGAAGACGAATACAAACGTTAAGTATAAACTAGGTAACACGGAAATAGAAAACTCAGTTTGTGAAAAGATCTGGGTGTATTTGTTAGCAACGACTGAAACCTAGAAAACAATGATTAGCGTTCGCAACAAGGCAAACAGGATTATTGCTTTGTTTTTGTTTGTTGTGTGGTGGTCAGTTTAGCGAACACACACACACGTTATATTTTGTTATTATCATTGTTATTATCCGTCTATAGCGTTAACTATTATATGATCCTGAACACCACCACCACCACACCGCCGCACCACCGCCACCGCCACCACCAATACCGCCACCGCTACCACCACCACCACCGCCACCACCACCACCACCACCGCCACCACCACCTGCTCCACCACCACCACCAGCCACCTACCACCACCACCGCCACCACCACCACCACCGCCACCACCACCACCACCACCACCACCGCCACCACCACCACCACCTTTAACAACCTCAGATAATGTTAACAAGACTCACTTTAGATTGTGTTAATAATTACATGTCATTTAACTTTTTCTAATTGCTTTTTGTGTGAGGAATAATTCAACAGACAGACAGATGAGCACATATTATACCGCCACATGCACACACACACATACGTATATATAAACGTTACACACACACACACCATGATTATGTTAAATCTCTCTCTCTCTCTCTCTCTCATCCCCACCTACACACACCACACACCACCCACTACCACACCACCACGCTACCCCCACACCACCTACCACACCACCACACCATCACCACCCCATCACCACCATCACCATACCATCACCACCATCACCACACCATCACCACCATCACCACCACACCATCACCACACCATCACCACACCATCACCACACCACACATCACCACCCCATCTCCACACCATCACCACACCACCACCACCACCACCATCACCCACTGCAGCCTCATCGTCCCTTTCATTGGAGGTGTATAGTTTAGTGAATCTGTCAAGCCATCTTTTCCTGTCCTTAGGGAAAAATATAACTCTTAGTGAAATATATTCCTATCATTTAGGAATATATTTCACCCATTATTTATTTATTTAACATTAAAACACCTATTACTTATTTTAATGATTTCCATTAAAAATATATAATCAGTAGATATTGTTGTATTCTGGGTAATAAGTTCTATATACAGGAGAGAACACAAAGAACACAAACACCTGTATAGTTTTGTAGAGTTCGGTTTACTGGATAAAAGAGTATGTACACAGAGGTGGATAGCACTGCTCTAAGCTAGAAAGCTTGGTCCAACTACCGCGGAGCGAGCGTATGGCAAGCGTGATACATTAGCAGCTTCCGTGTAGGCACGATGAGTAAGCATGTGGGATATGGTAACAACGTGCCACACGCTGCTGGCTAGAGCTGAATAAATAAATGGAGCACGCACTAATATACATACATAATACATAATCCAGCATACGCGTATACATACACCTCCTCCCCTATGCACGCTCATAGCAAAGTCTTGAGCGGACCTTTCTGGATCCGTTCACAGGCGTCGGGGACTTCATCACTGGGAAGGGTATGGGACTCTCAGCACTGGTGGCAGGGTCAGCAGAAAGAACACATTGTTACGGGGCGGAAAACGGCGGTTCCTCCACCACACACGACCACTGGGTAACCGCACCTGGTAGTCCCGTGACCTGCCGAGACCCATGACTTCGCCTACTTTGTCCCAACGTAAAGGAGGTCGGGTCCTGAACACGGACTTGGGTGCCGGCAACCAGCAAGGGAGGGAACGGGCGTGGTCGTTGTAGCTGAGCGACGACGTCCTGAACACGTTCGGCGGCTCGGCGATCACAATCACCTCTGTCTTGGCCTGCCACTCTCCTTGGAGAAGGATTGAGGGTGAGCAGGGACACAAGAACAGAAGGGGCGTCCATAAAACCTGGAGCAGGGAGCGTCCGGTGTAGTTAGGTGTGTTGCGGAGTTCAAGAAGACCCCGGTCGAGCCTCGCAGTCAATGTTCCCAGAAGGGGCCACCTTGGGGATGAGGGTCGCTGGTTGACGCCCAGCCTCAGCGTATGGCCGTTGGACTGCGGGTAATGGGGCGATGACAACACATGCGGACTCCCCATCGGTCAAGGCACGGCAAGTCCCGGCTTGTGAACTGAGGCCTCCGTCGGTTCGCAAGCGTACAGAACGCCCACGTCACAGAGTAGTGGCGGAACTTGCTGATGGTGGCGGCAGACGTCGTGTCATTACCGCCCTTGATGACAACCAGCCAGCTAGAGAGACGGTCGACGATGGCAGGAAGGACTTTCTGACACACAAGAAAAAAGTCGGCCGACACAGACTCAAAGGGCGGGTGGGGTTGTCAAATCACTCATGAAGGAGTACCTGCTGCTGGCTGGGTTGCCTTCACGTGGCGGGGCTTACACACCGGACGACGCATTGGAATCAATGTCGGGGTCGATGCCGGAGGCCGGAGACTACAGTCTGTCGTGCACGTCGTTTAGCGGTGGCCTCGGCTCACGGTGACTGTCGTGAGGCGAGGCAAGGCGTGGGGACGTGATGCAGCAGGGGGCAACGCTACCGAAGGAGGAGGTGTCACTGGCGGAGGTAGGGGTAGGGCGGCAGCAGGGTAGTTGCTGCTGTACACCCTGATGGCGTAATTTACCTCGAGAATCGGTGTTGGGAAGTCCTGGGAGATGATGGCCAACTCTTGACAATGTCTGTAGGACAGCAAAGAGTCAGGACACCATTATGCACGTCAATCCAGGCTGACACGACCTGTTGCCAAGGTGACATGTGCATAGAGTGAACAGGGCTGGGGCCGTCTGTGAACCATCTGCCATGACGCAGAGGTCCTCGGGAGAGCGGTCTAGATCGCTTGGAGAGAGCCCCAAGCATCCCGCAAATGCTGGGGACCGATGACTGTAGCATCAGCGCCGGTGTCGGGCAACATCTGAAGGCGGGATGACACACCGCCGTAGGTCACGATGACGCTGATGTACTGGGGGACTTTGGTCCTGGGATGCGGAGTACACACCCTCTAAATGGGTCGGGCTTTGTCAGGGTCGTCATTACCTCTGGTTGGCATGGGCGGCCCTCACTATTAGAAGGGCGCCGAAGCTTCCGCCGACGCCTTGCTGTCCCTTGGGTTCGTGGAGTAGGGGCAACACTTGTCATAGTGGCCCAGACGACCGCACACATTACTGTACACGTACTTAGCTGGGCACCGCTATGGTCAGTGATTGTTCCAGTTGTTGCAAAATGAACCGGGCGTGGACGTGGTGGGCGAAGGCGTAGGAGCAGACTTCTTGTCCTTCTTGTACCGGGAAACAGCGCGTACAGCTGCAGGGGGAGCTCGGATGGCAGAGGTGGCACACCTGGCAGCCTCATAGGAGCGACATATCGTCAACACATCCTGAAGAGAGGAGGAAGAGTCGAGGGAGGTGAGGCGTTGGACAAGTTCCTCGTCCTTAACACCCATCAGGATAACCTGCTTCAACTGGGTCTCCTCGCACTGCTGGTGGTGGCCTAAACATATATCTACCTCTTCAAAACTCTAATAAGACGTACGCAAAAAGCGTCCAAAGACTCACCCTCCCATCTGTCTGCAGCTAAACAATTCCTCCTGCGCAGAGCTTCATTTCTACTGTTCCTTTGATGTGCCATTTGTAGAACGTCCAGTATTACCTCCTCTACAAGACAGCGAGGTTGGGGGTACCTGCAACGTATGTTCTAAGACACGCTGAACTTCAAGGACAGGCACATACACGCAGCTGGATGAGTTGTTTAGGCTGTGACAAACTCTGGAGATCCACCATTGTAGCATAATCAGTCCACCGCCGCCGCCATTCGCGAAAAGTCTGGAAATTTACATCAGGCTCCAAGATGGGCGGTGTTTGAGCTGCTGCTTTAGGTGGGGCTGGGGGGCGTGAAGGAAGCATGGATGAGGTATCTGAGCCATTCAGTACCGAGGCAGTGTTAGAGCCAGGGGCTTGGTTAACAGTGAGGCGAGATATCAAGGCTTCAAACCGTGCACTGTCTTCCATTCTCCGTTGGTGGTCTCGTTCTGCCTCTGCTTGCCTTCTGTGCTCATCCGCCAAACGTCTGTGAGCTTCATCCTCGCGTCTCTCATCTCTCATAAACTTCAGTAAAGCAATTATCTCTGGAGATAACGCTGAATATTGAGGTGAAGGGCTGCGCGATGTTGTGGGAGCTGGAGCGTCGTGGCCGGCCTGGTCATCCATCTCTGGGGGACTATCATCCGCTTGACTCATCCAGGCGCTGGGTCCACGGCTACGTAAGGCATGAGACATAACTACTTTATCTGTGTACTGTGTCTTAAATCAGTGTTGACCGGTCAGCCCGTCGTATCAACAAGATTGCAGACACAAAAAATTAATTAAATACACAGATAAGTAGGTTATATATATAAAATATATATAAGAAAGCCGCGCGGTCAGCAAGTGTTAGTACATGTATGTGTGTGTGTCCCAGGCAGGCAGAGCGTCTCGCCCCAGCTGTGAGGGGGGGTGGAGGCGGCGCTGTGAGGGAGGGGGGTGGAGATAGGAGTAGCTCAGTCGCTCTCTGTAAGCGGTCAGAGGAGGGTGCGCTGAGCTCTACATACCACAAATGCCCAGAACATGCCGTATACCTTGGAAATCCGTTCGAACAAGGTCACACATGAATGGCACGAAACACACAATGCACTAAACACTTCACAGAAAATCACTGTCACTGACACTGCTCAAAGTTGCGAAATTCTTCGAGGGATGACGCGGGGTTGACCCAAGGCGGGGATCCATCAGCCGGCTTTCCACAAGCTTGCACTAATCACTCGTAATAATCCAGTAAAACTACGCACTGCGCCATGTTAGGTATTCTGGGTAATAAGTTCTATATACAGGAGAGAACACAAACACCTGTATAGTTTTGTAGGTTCGGTTTACTGGATAAGAGTATGTACACAGAGGTGGGTAGCACTGCTCCCTAGCTAAGCTCTTGGTCAACTACCATAGACGACGTATGGCAAGTGATACATTAGCAGCTTCCATACGTCGCCAGGCACATTAATTAAGCATGTGGGATATGGTAACAACATTGCCACACGCTGCTAGCTAGGCTGAATAAATATAAATGGAGCACATACATAATATACATACATAATACATAATCCAGCATACATAATATACATACAGATATATTTTTCAATCACTTATAAATATTTTTCAATGACTAAATATACTTGTCATTCACTTATAAATATATTTCAATTACTTATGACTTTATTTTACATGAGTAGAATATTTTTCATTTGATTTAGAATAGATTTAACTTGGTTAAGAATTTGTTTAATGAGAGAGAGAGAGAGAGAGAGAGAGAGAGAGAGAGAGAGTTCCTTCCTGTTTAAGTTATCCTACACCAGCTATGCCTTGTCCTTCGAGTTACTCCTTGAAGCTTCTCTGGTGCGTGCCACTTGTCTGGTGAAGGAGGTGAAGGAGGTGAAGGAGGTGAAGGAGGTGAAGGAGGAGGAGCAGGAAGGGGAACTGGAGGAGGAGGAAGAGGAAGAAGAGTATGAACTAGAAGAATAAGAAGACGAAGAAGAGGAGGAAAGTGAAGAAAAAGAAGAAGAGCAAGAGCCAGAAGAAGAAGATGAAAGCGAGGAAGAGGAAGAGGAAGAAGAAGAGAAGAAGAAAGAGAGGAAGAGGAAGGAAGAGGAAGAAGAAGAAGAAGAAGAAGAAGAAGAAAGAGAGGAAGAGGAAGAAGAAGAAGAAGACGAAAGCGAGGAAGAGTTAGAGGAAGGAAGAGGAAGAAGAGGAAGAAGAAGAAGAAAGAGAGGAAGAGGAAGGAAGAGGAAGAAGAAGAAGAAGAAGAAGAAGAAAGAGAGGAAGAAGAAGAAGAAGAAGATGAACGCGAGGAAGAGGAAGAAGAAGAAGAAGAAAGAGAGGAAGAGGAAGGAAGAGGAAGAGGAGGAACACCCGATCAGAGATGCAGAAGTCCCGTGTCTTTGATCTTGAACCGAACTTAAAGCCTCCGATGACCACCAAACACCTGGTGATCGAACTGGAACCTAAAGGAACAGCGCCTGACGAAGGGTAACGCCAGGCGATAGAGATTTAGGGAGTATTTGTTCGTCTGGCGTTGTGGGGAGGTTAAATGGAAGGAGAAGGTTAGGTAATGTTGAATGCCTTTGCTGACGATGCTGACGCCGTTGATTTCTCTTGCTGACGATGCTGACTCCATTGATTGCCCTTGCTGACGACACTGACTTTAGTTTGCCCTTGCTGACGATGCTGATTCCATTGATTAACCTTGCTGACGATGCTGACTCTATTGATTACCCTTGCTGACGATGCTGACTCTATTGATTAACCTTGCTGACGATGCTGACTCTATTGATTACCCTTGCTGACGATGCTGACTCTATTGATTACCCTTGCTGACGATGCTGACTCTATTGATTACCCTTGCTGACGATGCTGACTCCATTGATTACCCTTGCTGATGATGCTGACTCTATTGATTACCCTTGCTGACGATGCTGACTCCATTGATTACCCTTGCTGACGATGCTGACTCCATTGATTACCCTTGCTGACGATGCTGACTCCATTGATTACCCTTGCTGACGATGCTGACTCCATTGATTACCCTTGCTGACGATGCTGACTCCATTGATTGCCTTGCTGGCGATGCTGACTCTGACGATTACCCTTGCTGACGATGCTGACTCTATTGATTAACCTTGCTGACGATGCTGACTCTATTGATTACCCGCCTTGCTGACGATGCTGACTCTGTTGATTACCCTTGCTGACGATGCTGACTCATTGATTACCCTTGCTGACGATGCTGACTCAATTGATTACCCTTGCTGATGATGCTGACTCTATTGATTACCCTTGCTGACGATGCTGTCCATTGATTACCTGACGATGCTGACTCCATTGATTACCCTTGCTGACGATGCTGACCTATTGATTACCCTTGCTGACGATGCTGACTCCATTGATTACCCTTGCTGACGATGCTGACTCCATTGATTACCCTTGCTGACGATGCGGCTCGATGAATTGATTACCCTTGCTGACGATGCTGACTCCATTGATTACCCTTGCTGACGATGCTGACTCCATTGATTACCCTTGCTGACGATGCTGACTCCATTGATTACCCTTGCTGACGATGCTGACTCTTTTGATGACAATGGTGACGATGCTGACTTCATGCTGGAGTTAGCGTCAGTTGAAGGTCCACTCATATAAATATATTTGTCAGCATCTTGTTAAGGCTGACGGTCTTATTCTTCCTTGTCAGCTCAGGTCATTGGTATTCTGAGGTCAGGAGGAGGCAGTCACTCTTACTAGTAGGTGTAAAGACCCCAGGAAAGACCTCCCCCTCAGGGAAGACCCCCAGGAAAGACCCCCAGAAAAAGACCCCCAGAAAAAGACCCCCAGGAAAAACCCCAGGAAAGACCCCAGGAAGACCTCCCCTCAGGAAAAGCCCCCGAAGACCTCCCCCCTCAGGAAAGACCCCAGGAAAGACCCCCCCTGGGAAAAGACCCCAGAAAAAGATCCCCAAGAAAGACCCCAGGAAAACCCCGGAAAGGCCCCCCCCAAAGAAAGACCCCCAAGGAAAGACCCCCCTGAAAAGACCCCAGGAACCTCATACGTGACTGGGGTGTCTGAGGCCAGCTCACACATACAGGCAGAAGCAACTTGTGGTGTGACCAGAAAAAAATAATAATTCCTCGGAAAGATTAGGAATATATTGTTTTGTTTGTTGTTGTTTTTGTTGTGGTTGGTGGTGGCGGTGTTGTTGTTGTTTTTGTTGTTGTTGTTGTTGTTGCTGTTGTTTTTGTTGTTGCTGTTATTGTTGTTGTTATTCTTGTGTTGGTGGTTGTCGTTGATGTTTTTGTTATTATTATTGTTTTTGTTGCGGTTACTGTTGTTGTTGTAATTATTATTGTTGTTTTGTTGTTGTTGTAGTTGTTTGTTTGTTTTGAGGAGTTGTATATCATTCGTTTTTGTCTCTGTATGATTACTTATGAGTTATTCAGCTTTGATTTAGGGGATATATGTGTGTTTATATGTATATCTGAGTATGTACAATCATGTGTGTGTATATATGCAAGTGTGTGTATATACATGTATGTGTATATATGCATGTCTGTTAATGTAAATGAAATGTGTATGTATGCATGTCTATGTATGTAAATGAAACGTGTTTGTATGTATGTATGTATGTATGTATGTATGTATGTATATATGCATAAGCACGTTTATGTGCATGTATATCTCTGACAAGCACGTGTATAAGTGTGTGTGTGTGTGTGTGTGTGTGTGTGTGTGTAATTAATGCCCCCTACCTGTGATTAAGTTACCATTAATCAGACTTGAGTTACACCCCTGTATACAACACCTGCTGGGGCCTCAGTCATACAGGTGTTCTGTTTGTCTTGTTGAAGAGTAACTTTTTTTAAACCCCGTGTGGGAAAACCCTCTCCCGTGGTGGGGTGTGTGGGGGGATGGGGGTAGGGGAAGGAGGGTTGGGGAGGAGGAGGAAGGGGGGTGAGGAGGGGGGGGTAGTTGGGTGAGGGGAAGGGTGAGGGGGAGGGGGTCGGAGCTAGGGAAGGGGAGTACTGTACCTATCAACACAGACAGACAGACACAAACAACCATTATACCGAGAAGAGAATCATACCTCAGCTTATCATTGTTTGTCCTTAAGATAAACAAAAACAAACAAAACCTCATAGAGAGAGACAAACAAAGGTAAACAAACAAACAAACAAGGTCTTTGTTGTCAATGAGAGACAAAGGTAAGGAGAAAAATTGGCGGCTCCTTATTTGACAGATAATGAACTGTTTACCTACCTGAGAGAGAGAGAGAGAGAGAGAGAGAGAGAGAGAGAGAACGACAGAACGACAGACAGACAGACGTAAAATTTTCATATCACAAACATCATTTTTTCCCTCAATGCTCTCTCATTATATTTCTGTATGACTACCATTACCCATTATCCCTCCCATTATAATCTACATCATTCTCACCACTCCAAGCACCATTAATTTGTTTACTATGCACCATTATATCACCATTAACGTGTTTACTATGCACCATTATATCACCATTAACGTGTTTACTATGCACCATTATATCACCATTAACGTGTTTGCTATGCACCATTATATCACCATTAACGTGTTTACTATGCACCATTATATCACCATTAACGTGTTTACTATGCACCATTATATCACCATTAACGTGTTTTAATGTGCATTATATACCATTAACGCGTTTTAATGTGCACCATTCTCACCGATAACGTGTTTACTATGCCATTATATCACCATTAACGCGTGTTTACTATATATTATATCACCATTAACGTTTATGCACCATTATATCACCATTAACGTGCTTACTATACTGTTATATCCCCGCCATTAACGTGTTTTACTATGCACCATTATATCACCATTAACGTGTTTACTATGCACCATTATATCACCATTAACGTGTTTACTATGCACCATTACATCACCATTAATTTATTTACTATGCACCATTATATCACCATTAACGTGTTTACTATGCACCATTATATCACCATTAACGTGTTTACTATGCACCATTATATCACCATTAACGTGTTTACTATGCACCATTATATCACCATTAATTTGTTTACTATGCACCATTACATCACCATTAACGTGTTTACTATGCACCATTATATCACCATTAATTTGTTTACTATGCACCATTATATCACTATTAACGTGTTTACTATGCACCATTATATCACCATTAACGTGTTTACTATGCACCATTATATCACCATTAACGTGTTTACTATGCACCATTATATCACCATTAACGTGTTTACTATGCACCATTATATCACCATTAACGTGTTTACTATGCACCATTACATCACCATTAATTTATTTACTATGCACCATTATATCACCATTAATTTATTTACTATGCACCATTATGTCACCAATAACGTGTTTACTATGCACCATTATATCACCATTAACGTGTTTACTATGCACCATTATATCACCATTAACGTGTTTACTATGCACCATTATATCACCATTAACGTGTTTACTATGCACCATTATATCACCATTAACGTGTTTACTATGTACCATTACATCACCATTAACGTGTTTTCTATGCACCATTACATCACCATTAACGTGTTTACTATGCACCATTATATCACCATTAACGTGTTTACTATGCACCATTATATCACCATTAATTTATTTACTATGCACCATTATATCACCATTAACGTGTTTACTATGCACCATTACATCACCATTAACGTGTTTACTATGCACCATTATATCACCATTAACGTGTTTACTATAAAATTATATCACCATTAACGTGTTTACTATGCACTATTATATCATCATTAACGTGTCATTATGCACCATTATATCACCATTAACGTGTTTAATATGCAGCATTATATCACCATTAACGTGTTTACTATAAATATATCAATGTATTAACGTGTTTACTATGCACCATTATATCACCATTAACGTGTTACTATGCACCATTATATCACCATTAACGTGTAAACTATGCACCATTATATCACCATTAACGTGTTTACTATGCACCATTATATCACCATTAACGTGTTTACTATGCACCATTATATCACCATTAACGTGTTTACTATGCACCATCACATCACCATTAATTTATTTACTATGCACCATTATATCACCATTAACGTGTTTACTATGCACCATTATATCACCATTAACGTGTTTACTATGCACCATTATATCACCATTAACGTGTTTACTATGCACCATTATATCACCATTAATTTGTTTACTATGCACCATTATATCACCATTTAATATAATAGTGAAGTACCATTATTTAGAATTTTAACTTTACCTACATAACCCCTTAATTTACCTCTTAAATACCATTATTTCTCAATCTTCACCGCTTCACACTACCCTTAGTCACAAGCATAACCCTTAGCCACCAGCCCATCATAAGTCACCCATTAGTTCCTCCTCCCCACAAAGCACATTACTTAAGTTTCTCCTTCATATCATCCCCTTAACTCAATCATCACCCTTAATACTACCCCTTAAGTCATCATATACCACCCTAGTTCCATTTCTCGGCCTCTATCACCCTTAGTTCCATATCTCGACTCTATCACCCTTAGTCCATTACAAACCATCTCAACTACTTACTAAACTACCAATACAGTCATTTATCTCATTCCTTAACGATCGATGAACTAGGGTATTACTAACCGAATTTTGACCCTAAGGACCTAAGTTGTTAAAGAATAGTAATAATATATAAAAACAAACAATAATTATTCCCTCATTTCTACCATATTATTCGTAAATTATTCCTGTAAAACAATATTAAATCAGGTATATAATTTTTTCCCTATAATCAGGAAGAATTATAGTGAAATATGCATTCTACAAAACCCATATAGTGTGTGTTCTTTTTTCCCTTCAAAACCACACAAGAGAATTATCAGCCAATCAGCATGGATAACAGCTTATTTACGGGTCATATAGGGGAAAAACGAACCATAACTGAAATGTGAATTCAAATTGATAGTTTAGCTGGAGTTATTAGAGACAAGACGCTGCCCTATTTACCTGCAGTCAATTCATGTGGTCAAAATTAACATAAATGAAGCAAATTGTCTATATTGTAAACCTGTTTTTAGTTTGTTATTGTTTTCGCAATTTTTCTGTTCCTCTGTTTATTTTTTGTTCAGTGAATCTTGGCTTAGGTTATTTAGTTTTAGGTTAGATTAGGGTTAGGTTAGGTTAGGGTTAGGTAGCAGGTTATGTTAGGGTCAGTGTGTTTAGTTAGGTTAGTTTAGTTTAGGGGTTAAGTTTAAAGGTTAGGTTAGGTTAGGTAGGCTTAGTAGCTTAGGCTATGATTAGGTTGAGGTTAGGTTAGGTTGGTTTAGGTTGTGGTTAGGTTAGGAAGTAGGTTAGGTTGGGTTAGTTGTGTCAGGTCAGGCTAGGTTAGCGTGGGCCAAAGAATAGGTTAGGTTAGGTAGTTAGGTTAGGTTGTGTTAGTTTTAGTTTAGAGGGATTAGTTTAAGGTTAGGTTAGGTTAGGTTAGGTTAGGTTAGGTTAGTGTTGTGTTAGGTTGGGTTAGGTTAGGTTGTCAGGTTAGGTTAGGTTAGGGTTAGGTCAGGTCAGACTGTGTTAGGTTAGGTTAGGTTAGGTTGTCAGGGTTGTGTTGTGTTGTGGGTTAGGTTAGGTTGTTAGGTTGGGTTATGTTAGGTTAGGTTAGAAGAAGTAGGTTGAGCTAGGTGGGTGTTAGGTTAGGTTGGGTTAGGTCAGGTTAGTTAGGTTAGGTTGTGGGTTAGGTTAGGTCAGTCGTATGTGTCTGGTTGTGGTTAGGTTAGGTTAGGTTAGGTTGTGTCAGGTCAGGTCTGGTAATGTTCGGTTGGTTAGGTTGTGTTAGGTTAGGTTAGGTAGTTTAGGCTGGTATTAAAGGGTAGGTTAGGTTAGGTGAAGTTTATGTTATGTTATGTTGGGTTGGCTGTGGTTAGGTTAGGTAGGTTTGTGTTAGGTTTAGGTTATCATTTGTCAAAAGTGGTTTAATTATTTCGATATATAGGACGTTGTGTTTTGCTATAACCTCAATATTACCATATTGAGGATGTTCTTGTTTGGTGATAATCAATATCTGTTTGTCGATTCTTTATTTTAAATGTTGTTATTGTGATATTATTGTTGTTATTATTATTATTATTATTATATTATTATTATTATTATTATTATTATTATTATTATTATTGTTGTTGTTGTTATTATTATTGGTTGTTGTTTTAGTAGTCTCTCCTTCAGTAGTCTTTGCCTCTCAGTAGCCTCCTTTCAGTAGTCTCTCCTCAGTAGTCTCCTCTTCAGTAGTCCTCAGTAGCTCCTCCTTCAGTAGTCCTGCCTCAGTAGTCTCCTCCTTCAGTAGTCTCTCCTCAGGTCTCCCAGTCTCCTTTAGGGCTTTGTTGCTGGCTGTGTGACGTCTGTGTGTGTGTGTGTGTGTGTGTGTGTGTGCACTGCAGGAGGAGACTGAGAAATGTATGAAACTGCTGTTGTTGGGAGGGTGTTGAGGAGGATGTTGGGGAGGATGTTAGGTGGGTGTTGGGGAGGGAAAGAGGATGTTAGGAGATGTTGGGGGTGGGGTGTTGGGGAGGTGTTGGGGTGGGGTGTTGGGGGGAGGATGTTGGGGGAGGACAAGTTGGGGAGGATGGGGGTGGGGTGTTGGGGAGGGTGTTGGGGTGATGTGTTGGGAGATGCGTTGGGGTGTGGGTGCTGGGGAGTGTTGGAGCTGGGTGTAGTGATGTTGTGGGATGATGTTGGGGGAGGATGTTGGGGAGGATGTTGGGGTGGTGTTGGGGAGGGTGTTGGGGAGATGTTGGGGTTCGTGTTGGGAGGTTGGGGAGAATGTTGGGGTGATGTTGAGGGGAGGGTGTTGGGGAGGGTGTTGGGGGAGTAGCTGTTGAGGGGTGTTGAGGTGGGTGTTGGGGTGGGGTGTTGGGGGAGGATGTTGGGGAGTATGTTTGGGATAGTGTTGGGGTGTGTTGGGGAGGTGTTGGGGCGATGTTGGGGAGGATGTTGAGGAGGGAAAAGTGTGTAAGAAGGATGTTGGGGGGAGGATGTTGGGGAGGATGTTAGTAAAGTTGGGGAGGTGTTGGGAAGGATGTTGGGGAGGATGTTCAGGAGGGGAAAGGAGGGTGTTGGGGAGGATGTCAGGAGGATGGAGGAGGGTGTCAGGGAAGGTGTTGGGAAGGATGTTGTATATTGGGGAGTGATGTTGGGGGTGGGTGTTGTGAGGGGTGTTGGGGAGGATGTTGGGGAGATGTTGGGGTGGAAGGAGGCAAAGGAAGGGTGTTGGGGATGATGTTAGAGGATGTTGGGGAGGATGCTGGGGAGGATGTTGGGGAGGTGTTGGGGTGTGGGTGCCAGAGGGTGTGGGTGTTAAAGCTGTATACGTTGCAGGATGTTGGGGTGGGAAGCCAGGAGGGTGTTGGGGAGGTGTTGGGGTGGTGCAAAGTGTTTGGGGGTGCTGCTGCCTTTATAATGTGTCAGAGGTGTTGGGAGGACAAGTGTGCTGGGCACAGAGGGTTGGGGGTGTTAGGGTGTCAAAGAATGTGAGATGTTGGGGTAAAGCAAAAGTAAGTGTTAGGGAGAGATGTCAGAGATGTTAGTGGGTGTTGGGAAGGTGCTGAGGGTGGCTGCATAGACGTTTGGTGAGGCTGGGAGAGCCAGAACAGTTTGATATATGTGGAGGAACAGAGGGTATTAGCGGGAAAATCAAGAGATGATGATGCTAGAGATGATTCGGTGTTAACAAAACAGAGGAAGTGTCAGACAAAAATAAAAGAAGAATTGGGGTCATGACGGGCTTGGGTGTTGGGGAGTGGTGTTGTGATAATGGAGAATGTTTATGATAGATATTGGGGTGATGCAGACGACGGCAGGACGCTGAGGAGGGTGTTGTGAGGATTTCGGGGTTGCGATGGTCAGTTGGAGGTCAGACATGCTGTGAGACGTTGAGGATAGATGTTTGTGAGCACAAGACAGAAGTTTTACAGGTGTTGAAGACTGTAACATGGGGCTGGCACAAAGACAAAATAAGATAGACGTTGGGGACATTTTGAGTAAGTCAGGCAAGCATTAGGGAGGTGAGATGTCAGAGGATGAGAAAATAGATGATTTGTGTCAGTCAACAGAGAGCTAGGAGATTACAGATGATGTTGAGGTAGGTTGTGTGGGGTGTTAAAGGTGCTGGGGAGGTGTTGGGGTGGGTGTGTCGGGGAGGAAGCAGATGAATACAGAGGATGTTGAGGAGGGCATGGGAGGGGTTGGGGTGGGTGTTGGGGAGAATGCTGGGGATGATGCTGCAGAAGGGTACAGGTTAGAGACAGAGGAATAGGAAAAGGAAGATGAATGTCGAGGACAGAGGTTAAAAGTTTAGACATGTTGTATATTGAACAGAGGTGCTGGGGGCAGTTAGACATGGGGAGAAAGAAAGAGGCTGGGGTGTGGGGACATGCTTGGTAGACGTTGGTGGAGGTGTTGGGTGGTGTTGGGGGGATAGCGTTTGCAGTCAGTTGGAAGTCAGAGGATGTCAGGAGGATGTCAGAGGGGTTGGGGGTGGAAGTTGGGGATGATGGTAGGGCTGCTGGATGGCTGGGGAGGACGTTGAGGAGGGTGTTGGGGAGGGGCTGGGGTGGGTGTTGGGAGGATGCTCAGGAGGATGTGAGGCGAAGTGGTTGGGAGGCACAGAGGCCAGTGGTGTTGGGGAGGTTGGGGGTGGTGTTGCATAATGCCAGTAGGATGCCAGAGGTGTTGGGGTGGTGTTGGGAGGGTGTTGGAGGATGTCAGGGGAGGATGTTGAGGAGGGTGTTGTGATGTATGTTGGGAGGTGTTGGGGTGGGTGTTGGGGAGGGTGTTGGATAATGTCAGTATTAATGAGAGGGTGCTGGAGGAAGGTGGAGGATGTTAGATGGTTTGATGATGTGTTGGGAGGAAGTTGGGGAAGATGTTGAGGGAGAAATGGGCAGTGTTGGGCGTGGAGGTTATGGGGGAGGATGTTGGGTGGGTGTTATAGTGGAGGTGTTGGGGAGGATGTCAGAGGATGTTGAGGAGGCACAGAGTGTGTCGAGATGTAGGGGAGGCGTTGGGGTGGGTGTTGGAGGCGCTGGGTGCCAGAGAAAATGGTATGATGTTGGGGAGGTCAGTGTGCTGCAGGGTGTTGGGGTGTCAAAAGGAAGGGTGCCCAAGATGCTTAAACAGAGGAAACATGAGGTGGTAAAAACAGGGATAAAAGCCAAGAGAATGTATGGATGTTGGGGGTGAATGAGGCAAATAAAAGGCCAGTAAATGTATGATGGTGATATTGGGGTGCAGATAGTCGAAGGTGTTGGGGAGGTGCTTAAAGGAGGATACAAGAGGTTAGGGTGGGTAAGCAGAGCAGCTGGGGAGAGGTTTAGTATAATGATGATGTGGTGTTACGCGGGCGTTGAAAGGGTGTTGGTATGGATGTTAGATGGATGTCAGGAGGTGTCGAGATGATTGCTGGAGGCGTCAGAGATGTTGGGGGAGGATGTCAGAGGTGTTGGGGTGGTGTTGGGGATATGATGCTGTGACATTTAAAGAGTGGGTGCCGTGAGGACGCTTGGGAGGTGTTGGGTGGTGTTGGGGAGGAGGTTGGGGTGGGTGTTGGGGAGGGTGTTGGGAGGATGTTAGGGAGGATGTTGGGGTGGAAAAGGAGGTGTTGGGGGAAGTTTATGATGCACAAAGTAAAAGGAGTGTCAGAGGATGTTGGGCAACAGCACAGACATTGCTTGGCAAATGGTGGAGGTGCTGTGGAGGAAGCAAAGGAGTGCATGATGCAAGTGCTGTATACGTAGTGACAGAGGTGTTTGGGTGGGGTGTCAGTGGGGCTGGGGATGGGTGGATGATGTCAGGAGATAGTCATATGTGCCGGTATAAATAGGATAATAAAGTATTCTCAGGTGGTGTTGGGGTGGTGCTAGATGTCAGTGATGATGCATGAGGTTTAGATATATTAAGATGACTGTTGTGATGACATTGATATGTGATGATGGGATAGTGTCAGGCATTGAGTGGTGTTGGGGAGGATGCTGCAGATGATATACAGATGACGCCAGATGGATGTTGGGGAGACGTTGAGGATGTGGTGTTGGTGATGCCAAATAGGATGCTCAGATGATGTCAGATGGATGTCAGTACAGATGAAGTCAAAGTGTCAGAAATAAAGATATGTTGATGAATGCTGTTGAGGTGTTGGGGATGTCAGAGGATGTCAGAGGGTGCTGTGATGTTGCTGGGGAGGAGATATACAAAGTAAAAGCTAGAGGATGAATAAATGATGTCAGTGCTCAGAGGCGTTAAAGAGATGTCAGAGTGTCAAAGGGTACTTGGGAGGCAAGGCAGGATGTTAGATAAAACAGATACGGAGATGTCAAGAAAGGCATGATGAGGAAGTTGGGTGTGTTAGTATGTGCTGTATGAATGTTAAGATGACGTCAGGTGGGTGTCAGTAAGCTGGGAGGATGTTGTGTGTGTGCCAGGGGAGGCAGTGGGTTTTGGGGTGGCATGTATACAGAGGATGCTGATGTGAGGCAAAGGAGAGGCACAGAGGATGTCAGAGGTGTTAAAGTGGAAAATGATAAGAAGTGTCAGTGGTGCTAAAGATGATGCTAGATATTGCTGAAAGGAGGAAGGAAATAAAATAGAGATGTCAAAAGGCCAAAAGATATAAAATAAATAAAAATAGAGGTGTCAGATAACAGATATACAAAAAGGTATGTAACAGAGGTGCTAAAAAGTGTGATGACATGCCAGAGTTAAAGTAAAAAGGGAGGTGCTGGAGACAGGGAGAACAGGATGTATATTCAAAGATGGCTAAAAGGTATATGTTGGGGAGGGTGTTGGGGGAGTGTTGGGGGGTGTTGGGGGGTGTGTTGGGGAGGATGTTTGGGAGAGGTTGGGGAGGGTGTTGGGGAGGAGGATGTGGGGAAGCTGGGGTGGGTGTTGGGGAGGATGTTGGGGAGGATGTTGAGGGAGTGTTGGGGAGGATGTTGGGTGGGGTGATGGGGGTGGGTGTTACAGGGGAGGGGTGTTGGGGAGGGATGTTGGGAGATGTTGGGGAGATGGGTGTTGGGGTGGGTGTTGGGTTGGGTGTTGGGAGGGGATGTTGGGGAGGATGTGAGGAGAATGCTGAGGGAAGGTGTTGGGGTAGGTGTTACGGGGTTTTGGGGTGGTGTTGGGGAGTGATGTTGGGGAGGTGTTGGGGTGTGGTGTTGGGAGGGTGTTGGGGGTGGTGTTGGTGGATGTTGGGAAGGATGTTGGGAGGTGTTGGGTTGGGTGTTGGTGGAGGGTGTTGGGGAGGATGTTGGGGAGGGTGTGTGAGGAGGGTGTTGGGAGGGTGTTTTGGAGGATGTTGAGGAGAGTGTTGGGGAGGATGTTGGAGGATGTTGGGAGGATGTTGGGGGTGGGTGTTGGAGGGTGTTGGGGATGGCTACAGGCCCCTGTCTCATCAACAGAACGTATTATATAAATGGGTCAATACATCTGATATTATATTCAGATTCACCACCCTGTAACTTTCCACTGTCTATGAGTAAGACATGAGATGGACACGTGAGCGGGCAACTTACCCAAGAGGGCGAGACCCATAGCTCAGCATTTCTGTAAGCACGCACTGCGATGCCCCTAAGCTTCAGTAGCTCACCTCAACTCATATCGTAAGGACGTGACCTAACGTTTATCATACATAAACGCCGTCCCTTTCTCATTCACTCCTAGACAGTGAGACTTACGGTTGATATACACTCAGGAATTATATCTACAACCTTTTATAATAAAACAAAGGAACTACCGTTTGGGTTTCGTTACTTAGAACCCAAATATAAATGTGTGAACGGACTGGTTAATTAGACAAGCAGCCGATTCATATAGGTGGCAAGCGGTGTGTACGGATTCTTCAAACTGGTAGTCGTATCATCCGTCTGTGTTTTGTGAAAAACAAGAAACCACACAGCAGTGACGCGTTACATAATCCGAGTGTTTAAAACTATATCCCGTATTGAGACGATATGTAGTGAGCGCTCCTTATCTCTGCCACATACAAATACGTGCAGAATTCGTAATATACATATGTTACAGCCTGTTGGTACATATCCAGATTGAGCCGGTTGAGATAGACTCCACTCAGCATTCCCTAGACATTACAGTGTTGCAGTGTTGAACAACAGTTTCGTAGCCTGGAATTCAATTGGTATTTCACTAGCAGCTGAGCAGTATTGTTGTGTCGTCAGCGCGAATTACGAATTCCGGTGTCATCATACAGATCTCCATATATACGTGGACTGTGAAGACTTGGCACACGGCAGTTTCGCCAGCGAACCAGCACGACCAGTGTGATAACCAATCATCAGTTTTCTGATCGCCGGAGGAGGAACTCACCTACAGGTATTTCAAGTGGACTCGTCTCTTACCAAAGCAGAAGCGTCTTCTCGTTGCCAAGGAAACCAGCAGCAGCGCACGCATCCTAGGAAGAGGCCCCGCCCACACTCCACCCACCACTCCACTCAGAACTTTTGAAGGATCACATTTTCTATACAGACGTACTACTCTGTATAAATAGGTATTTAAATTACATAGTTCTACACACATGAACACGTTCGAGAGATATCTTCACACCGATAGGTTCGTCGGATAGGATTATTTCAATGATAAAGTGTCGAATGTAAGATTAATGTATTGAAATCCTATAATTTACAGTAGTTTGTAAGTGTCTGTCTTCTTATTGATAGTTTAATAATTAACTACAATTCATATTCATTTGTCTTGTAAATGAGAGGCAAGTGATCTACTTACTGTTAAGTATTCATTGACCCAAGGGGGCTAATAGATAATTTCTAAGTTTCCCATGTCTAATGTAGATGAAATCGAACGCCTAGCGCAACTGTTTGCTGATAACCAACTCATCAATGATCAAGCCCAGACTGACATAGATTTTGAGTATGGAACACAGTTAAATGAGTCGGTAGGAAGTAGTGAGAAAGTTATAGACGAATCATTTGACGACTTAAACCGTCGTACCCTACGGTCTGGTAATCACTATAGTACCTCACCTAAGTATACTAAAGCAGTTACCCCTGTTACAGGTGATAGTGTGTCTGTTGCTAAATCGGTAACAACCTTATTAACCCAGCCTTCAGTTAAGAGTAAGAATACTAACTTGCTTAATAATAACACTACAATGGCGTTCTCTAACCCTCACACCAGTACTACTACCACACCTAAAGCTGATAATGTTATTAATATCATGCAGCGCAGCGATTATGTTCGAAATTTCACGGGACAAGACGATTATAGGGTCGCACATTTTATTCGTGCATGTGAAGATAGCATGCGCAATAGTCACATAACGACTGACGAAGAAAAGAAAGCATATGTACGTTCCCATATAACGCAGGGTTCCTATGCAGGCAGTCGTTTAAATGCGTTTGGTTTACAAAGCCCTGACTATGAAAAGTTCAAGCGAACGCTAATTGGGATTTTTGGGGGTAGGTCACAGCTGGGCCAACTTCAGATGTCACAGATGCCTCACTCCCAGACTCCTTATGCGACACACTTAGCTCCGATCGCTCCTCCCCGCCTAACATATAAACAGAAAACATCGTTACGGTGCGCACATTGTAATAAACGTGGCCACGTAATGGAAGATTGTTTTCAGCTCCGAGGTAATAGTGCAAATTTTAAGGCCACACCCGGTGCAAAGCCATTCTCAAGGTCAAACAGTGAGGGAGCAAAAGCAGCACCTCCTCCTCCTACCCAGACAGCGCGCAAATGGTGCGCTCTTCACAAATCGACATCTCATAGTTCACATGAGTGCGATATACTAATAAAGGCTAGGGGAGTGGACCTAAGTGAAACGGAGGGTGTAAATGTAGGCATGGCAGCGTCCCAGGACAAGTCATCGGAGGGAAGATCGGCGCACACCACAGCACGGAAGGGGATAAGATGGGGTAATTCCCACCTCCTCTGACACTTCTACTGTATAAGCGGCCCCTCATTAATAGCGGGCGCTTAGAAAAGTGGTGTTGTCAATGCCAGTGGTGGATAATAATACCAGATTGGCTCTTGATATAGACACAGGTGCTTGTGCTAATGTATTGGCCTTGACATCATATCACGAGTTACAACGTAAATTCCCTCACCCGCAAATTCAAATGGAGGCCTAGTAACTGAGCTCGAAAGGGTTTCAGGTACTCAGCTGAAGACATCAAGACGGTAACGTTACCTCAGATTCTCCAAGGCGTGGTACGCCCATGAACTTTTATATGAATTCCAGCGGTCCAATTTGCGCAGCTGACCTTGGTCACCAACTCTTCGAAGAACATGATTGATGTTCATCACGTAATAATAATTATTCACGTTTAAAGGTGTTTCCTACACAGCAATGAGTCATTCTGAACCTATGCTCACCCGCTAGGACAGAAAGTGTTGTCTACCAATCCCTGTTAAGGAGAGGCCGGATCATCGTCAGGAGGGTATCTCTCGACCTCAACCACACACCTTCCCAGGCGTGATTACAGCAGCAAGAGTTGGAAGATAGTACCTGCAATTTTGAAGAGTACTCTCCATTACCCAGAATAGGGAATTCACCAATGCAACAATCCTGTGAGCTGGAAGTAGACATTAGTTTCTGCAAATGATTCGTTCCACTGCAGGGTATGACAGGGCGTAACTGCAGTTGTTGAGACTACTGCATCAAGAAATCAACATCCTGTCAACAAATTCTTTCAATGCATGGCGTGAACCTTTGATTACCAGCATGACACTACACTAGTAGTGATGACACATCTGGTCTGAGAGATGGTCTCTGCATTCTGAGGTATGGTGTTGTGGATGGCGTTAATGTGACCATTAAGCGGCGGTTTGCTGTACTCAGGATTTTTTGTAGACATTGGCCCCAATCACGGACCTTGGGGTCGGCTGTGTCCTGCTGCTGAGACACACACGCACAGAATCTACGGGATTGCGGCATATTCACAATATCACGATGTAAAGAAAAGGATGGCCATGTGTGTGATTTTTCTTGATATCACAACAATGTCGAAAGTGCAACAAATAAATTCTAATTCGAGGTATTGTTGTGAATTGCCAACTGAACCTAAAATTTTAGCCAGGATAGATCAAAATAGCACCACATGTTAAGGTGATCGATCATCCACAGGGCAAGATATGCGCCTTTTAGGGGCTAACAATAAACTACAGAATATAAGTAGCCTTGCCAGGGGTAACTGGAGTCAGACAGTTTAACATCCCATCATATAGCGTTAAAGGAAGAACCAACCCTATTTCGTGCCAAAACATAGACTACCTCACTTAGCCAGCGGCGTATCAGTACAAGATATGGTACAGGGTATGTTAGATGAGAATGTCATTAGACACTCAAAATCCTTTAACATTCATTATTCCTCGTCGAAAAGGATGGTGGATGGCGCCCTGTCATAGATTTCACGCATAAATGATCAAACAATCCCTGAGAGGTACCCAATGCCTATCTTGAGCGACATATTATTGCAATCCTTAGGCAAGGATAATGGGTGTTAGCAACTTAGATTTAGCAGTGGGTGTTGACACGTCTCCCTTTCGATGAAAAATCACGAAATCACGGCATTTACCGCCTCTAAGGCCACTTTGAGTTTTCTACGAATGCCATTTTAGGTCTCCAGGTGCCCACTAACATTTCAAAGATGATCAACACCCTGTTCGCCGGACTAATTGGTAACACAGTCTCGTATTTGGATGATCTAATAGTAGTCAGTAAGGACGTCGATTCCCCATCTGATAAAACTCTTCGTGAAGTTTTGGCCGAAACTTTCCACAGCAGGACTCAAAAATAAAACTCTCAAAGTGCGGGTTTTAAAATCAGAATCCATTTCCTTGGTCATGTAGTCGACGGTGAGGGGGCATACACGGTTAATGATAAAGTCAAGCTGTATCTCCAGTTCCTGCGTCCTACCTCAAATGATCATGTGCGTAGCTACTCGGATTATCTGGTTATTATCGTTTCCTTTATCAAGGACTATGCTACGTGTATCGCCCCCCTAACGAGGTTGCTCCAAAAGATGCGAGTGTTCGCCTTGGGATGCTGAACACGAGGAAAGTTTTATGGCATTGAAGACAAGCGCTAACCAATGCCCCGGTTCTAGCATTCCCAGACTACACTCAACCTTTCCTCTCTGTACTGACGCTTCCGGAATTGGAGTCCGGAGCAGTGCTCATGCAAGAAGGACAGCACGTGGGAAGTTTAGAGTGATAGCATTGCAAATCGCAAACTAATCGATGTAAAACACGTTATTCGGTGACGCGCATTTGAGCATTAGCCGTTGTGTGGGCACTTAAGAAGTTCAAAGACATTATCTTTGGCTGCAAGATAACTGTTTTTACTGATCATCACGGCAGTCACCGAACTTATTCCACATGGCAGAAACTTATCAGGCAGATTATTGCGCTGGTATCTGACAATTCAAGTTGACCCCAAATTTGGGTATTTACCTGGGAGGGCGAATGTTGTCGCCGACGCTCTGTCAAAATATAGCACCAGTTATACCTGTATCAACATTCACTCTTTCGCAGCTGGAAGATGAACATGGCCGACCCCATATTGGTCGGCTGTTATTTTGCTCTCCAGGCGAACTTCCGAGGATATTCGCTCCCCAAGTTATTTCTTCCCTTAAGTCAGTTTGAATTCGACACCAACATACTCAATAGGACGAGAAAATCTCCTGAGGGTAATGTGTCTCAAATAGTAAAGTACCTGACCGTTCATAAACAGTAATGACATTGTTCACGATGTCACAAGCAGAATCACCAAGGTCGTGATAAATGCTTGGCGGATTTACGAAGAAATGTTCTGGAACACTACTGAAGAAAGACCTTCACAGAATTACCACATAGCTAATTGTTTGGCATGTGCTCAACATAAAGGATCAACAGGATCACCTGCGATTCTACAATATCACCACCAGACCGTCCGTTTGACGCAGTCGCTGTTGATGTGTACAACTCCCAATGATTCATCAGGGATCAGGGTACGTCTTGAGTATGTGTGGATCATTTCAGGTTCGTGTTGGTCCACTAAAAACAAAACAGCCCGACAGTAGCCTATGCATTAGTGATGAATCTCATATGTCCATATCTCGCCTAAGTTCTACTCTCTGACAATGGAACCAGAGTTCAAAATGGCTAATGAGCATATATGTACACAATATGGAATTAAACAAACTTTGTGACGGCTTGTCATCCACAGGCTAATGGCCTTGTTGAAAGAATCAATCATAAAAATCCTAGAAATACTGTTAATCGTTGGTGGTTTCATGTCGCATGGGAGGATTGGTTTACCGCAGGTTGCAGCATCGATAAATGGGTTAGTTAATAGCTCTCACAGACCAAAACTGCCTATATTGTCTATGGTACAGATAAACGTCACCTTGACATCCTTACAGAGGCGCCATGCATTTATATATAATACTGGCAGATGATTTGCGGCAAAAAACAAAATTCATGTCTTTACGAAATTCACCAACCAAGTACGATCACAGCTAGCGGCGTCACGCGCCCGAAATAGTCATCGACAACATAAACATACTATGAACCTATGCTTGCTGAACGTTGGGGACGCTGTTATGTTACAGGAACCTAGAAAAGAACTCCAAACTTTCGTAGCTGGTCATTCCGCACCAATCTCCAAAGAAGCAGGCAACAATTCGGAAATATGGAAGCCTAATGCACCAGATCCCTTAGCAGATGTCGTGCCTGTGGATCGTCTGAAGACGCCACGATATCTTTCAAGTTCGTGATAATGATTGATACCTTGCCCTGAATATTTCAAGCAAATGAAACTACGTTCTCTGATGAGAAGTTAACTCGTACATTCGCTGGCGTCAGATGGAAGAAAACGTCGGCGGCCTTTACAAATCCTTTGGACATTCAAACGCCATGGTCTCAGCACAGCTTCGATGAATTCAATAATAGTTTCATGGACGTTGTCGTTCAAGTATCTCCAACAGAATCGTGTTATTTCTCAAAACCTTTCACGAATTACTGCTCGAATCAAAGGTTAATGCAATCATAATGCCAGAGTCTAGCAGGTTTGAAAGGGATTGTTATGGAGTTACAGAAAGCAATCCCGACGTTAGAATAGCTCCTTTACTTCACAGAATATTTTACATGCTGCGAAATTTCTGTTCATAAATTGTAACCTCTAAAATGAACTAATACTGGAACAGCATTGTAGATGCCGGGACTGGGAACGATATGGACGCAGGCTTGTGCCTGTGCAGACGCTTCTTGAAGAAAGCTATAAAAGCCCAAGTTGCGGTATCAGTTAACTCCTATTTTCAATGACAATGAGGTTCAATATTATTACCCATATTGATCGGCCTCACAATACAATTCAGTCTACTTCCCTCCTATGACACACCCTATTAATGCATGGCATTTAGAACCCTTCCCCTGGTTTGTGAACGACACACTGTATACCCTAGATAGGCCTAAAGAACTTTTCTTAGTAGATGAAGAATATTCATTGTTATCAATAGAGGATTCTGAGGTACTGTCACGGTGTAAGTCGTCTTATCTACACCTACACGGATGTCCAGCCTACATTGTTTGCATTTATTCCTGCTGCAGAGGGAATATGTGAATTGGCAGTCATACAACCAAATGTACGCACAGCGTTAGCGCAATGCAGTTATAGGCCAGTTAGTCTAAAGACTGTGTTCCACGCTCACCTTCACAATGTGCAGTATTTGTTCTTTCCAAATCTCACTACTGTAATTTTAAAATGCCAAAATGGTGTTAAGCAGCTAGTTGTGAAAGGGCATTACAAGGCTCCTGATTACTGTGAAATCACTTGTAGTACATTACGGACTTTGCCTACTCATCAGCATTTTGCGTTAAATCAAAAACTCAAGTCTGCTTTAATTCTACTTCCTATAATGAATTTCCCTATCAAGGATATTCTAATAGTATCAGAGAAATTAAAAGTGTTAGCTTTCTTGAACGAGACACATTTTGCTGATTTGAATAATAACTTGCCATTTTACCTGTCACGGGAATTTGCACTACCAAGTCTTACGATTCCCTCTATTCTGTTAATTCTGGCAATAATGTTCCTGTTCTGTTATTACCGGGCAGTATCATCCAAATTCAACATTGTTCATAACATACTAACCCGTACGACACAAACGTCTAGGTCCCCTGTAGTAGAGAATCCCCCTACAGTAATTTCCCCAGCTTAGTGTCTACATATCTGTTTATAACATGGTTAGGGTTGTCTAGGATGTACTGTACTCTGTGAGTTATTTAGGCCTCACGGAGCTCGGCTGGTAGGTGACCGAGCGATGTAATAGGCCCCTGTCTCATCAACAGAACGTATTATATAAATGGGTCAATACATCTGATATTATATTCAGATTCACCACCCTGTAACTTTCCACTGTCTATGAGTAAGACATGAGATTGACACGTGAGCGGGCAACTTACCCAAGAGGGCGAGACCCATAGCTCAGCATTTCTGTAAGCACGCACTGCGATGCCCCTAAGCTTCAGTAGCTCACCACAACTCATATCTTAAGGACGTGACCTAACGTTTATCATACATAAACGCCGTCCCTTTCTCATTCACTCCTAGACAGTGAGACTTACGGTTGATATACACTCAGGAATTATATCTACAACCTTTTATAATAAAACAAAGGAACTACCGTTTGGGTTTCGTTACTTAAAACCCAAATATAAATATGTGTGAACGGACTGGTTAATTGGACAAGCAGCCGATTCACTTCCCTCTATTTTAAAAGTGAGGTACTGTCTCAGTGTTGGTGGTGGGGAGGGTGGCGTGTGACAGGTAAATATGTGATAGGGAGTAAATATATATGTGAAGGTGATTAAGTACCTGTAAAAAACTACACGGGGAGAGATAAAGACAGAAGAAACTCGTAGAATGGTAAGCACAGAAGGAAACTGAGAGAGGGGGGGAGGTGAACCTGTAAGGGGTGGCCAGAGGCTACGGCAGTGCCACCGTCAGGAAATTAAAACCGTGTCAGCGGGAATCCTCAGAGCAAGAGGCAAGCTACGAGCTGCTCCCTGACCCATCTAACCGGATGTTAGTGATTGTGGTCTGGTTGTTAGTGATTGTGGGCTGGTTATTAGTGATTGTGGACTGGTTATTAGTGATTGTGGTCTGGTTGTTAGTGATTGTGGGCAGGTTGTTAGTGATTGTGGGCTGGTTATTAGTGATTGTGGCCTGGTAATTAGTGATTGTGGCCTGGTTATTAGTGATTGTGACCTGGTTATTAGTGATTGTGGTCTGGTTATTAGTGATTGTGACCTGGTTATTATTGATTGTGGGCTGGTTATTAGTGATTGTGGACTGGTTATTAGTGATTGTGGTCTGGTTGTTAGTGATTGTGGGCAGGTTGTTAGTGATTGGGGGCTGGTTATTAGTGATTGTGGTCTGGTTATTAGTGATTGTGGCCTGGTTATTAGTGATTGTGACCTGGTTATTAGTGATTGTGGTCTGGTTGTTAGTGATTGTGGGCAGGTTGTTAGTGATTGTGGGCAGGTTGTTAGTGATTGTGGGCTGGTTGTTAGTGATTGTGGGCTGGTTATTAGTGATTATTAGTCTGGTTGTTAGTGATTGTGGTCTGGTTGTTAGTGATTGTGGTTGTTGAGTGATTATTGGGCAGGTTGTTGGTGATTGTGGTCTGGTTGTTATGATTGTGGGCGAGTTGTTAGTGATTGTGGGCTGGTTGTTAGTGATTGTGGGCTGGTTATTAGTGATTGTGGCCTGGTTATTAATGATTGTGGGCTGGTTATTGAGTGATTGTGGACTGGTTATTAGTGATTGTGGTCTGTTGTTAGTGATTGTGGGCAGGTTGTTAGTGATTGTGGGCTGGTTATTAGTGATTGTGGTCTGGGTATTAGTGATTGTGGCCTGGTTATTAGTGATTGTGGCCTGGTTATTAGTGATTGTGGGCTGGTTGTTAGTGATTGTGGCCTGGTTATTAGTGATTGTGGTCTGGTTGTTAGTAATTGTGGCCTGGTTGTTAGTGATTGTTGTCTGGTTGTTAGTGATTGTGGCCTGGTTATTAGTGATTGTGGTCTGGTTTTTAGTGATTGTGGTCTGGTTGTTAGTTAATGTGACCCGGTTGTTAGTGATTGTGTGACCCAGTTGTTCGAGGTTGTGTATTTGAGACATGATTGTTCGTGAACGTGGCGTGACTATTAGTGGTTACTATTTGGTTGAGTTGTAAATATGCTGGGGTTGTGACGTGATTATTGTTGTAGCATTTTGTTTGTATTTCTGATGTTCCTTAGACACTGGGTTCAGGACGTGGTTGTAGCGTATTTGGTACCGTAGTTACCCGCACAAGCTCTCACCATTACACACACACACACACACACACATACATACATACATACATACATACATACACACACACACACACACACACACCTACGTCAACAATACGCTCCCTACACTGACGCCTAACAAGGGGATGAGTCGTCGAGCTTGGCGTTCACAAGGGGAAAATCCTGTACCTGTAGTTACCTGTACCTGTTATTACCTGTACCTGTTATTACCTGTATCTGTTATTACCTGTATCTGTAGTTACCTGTATCTGTTATTACCTGTACCTGTTGTTACCTGTACCTGTTGTTACCTGTACCTGTTGTTACCTGTACCTGTTATTACCTGTATCTGTTATTACCTGTATCTGTAGTTACCTGTATCTGTTATTACCTGTATCTGTAGATACCTGTATCTGTTATTACCTGTACCTGTTGTTACCTGTATCTGTTATTACCTGTACCTGTTGTTACCTGTACCTGTTGTTACCTGTACCTGTTGTTACCTGTACCTGTTGTTACCTGTATCTGTAGTTACCTGTACCTGTTGTTACCTGTACCTGTTGTTACCTGTATCTGTAGTTACCTGTACCTGTAGTTACCTGTACCTGTAGTTACCTGTACCTGTTGTTACCTGTACCTGTTGTTACCTGTACCTGTTGTTACCTGTATCTGTAGTTACCTGTACCTGTTATTACCTGTACCTGTTATTACCTGTACCTGTTATTACCTGTACCTGTTGTTACCTGTACCTGTAGTTACCTGTACCTGTAGTTACCTGTACCTGTAGTTACCTGTACCTCTTCTTACCTGTACCTGTTGTTACCTGTATCTGTAGTTACCTGTACCTGTAGTTACCTGTACCTGTAGTTACCTGTACCTGTTGTTACCTGTACCTGTTGTTACCTGTACCTATTATTACCTGTACCTGTTATTACCTGTACCTGTTGTTACCTGTACCTGTAGTTACCTGTACTATCACCTGTACCTGTTGTTACCTGTATCTGTAGTTACCTGTGCCGTAGTTACACCATACTGTTACCTGTACCTGTTATTACCTGTACCTGTAGTTACCTGTACCTGTAGTTACCTGTACCTGTAGTTACCTGTACCTGCAGTTACCTGTACCTGTAGTTACCTGTACCTGTAGTTACCTGTACCTCTTATTACCTGTACTTGTTATTACCTGTATCTGTAGTTACCTGTACCTGTTGTTACCTGTAGTTACCTGTGCCTCTTCTTACCTGCACATGTAGTTACCTGTACCTGTTATTACCTGTACCTGTAGTTACCTGTACCTGTAGTTACCTGTACCT
This sequence comes from Homarus americanus, assembly GCF_018991925.1. Classification (NCBI taxonomy): domain Eukaryota; kingdom Metazoa; phylum Arthropoda; class Malacostraca; order Decapoda; family Nephropidae; genus Homarus; species Homarus americanus. The sequence continues at coordinate 35,255 of NW_024742459.1, forward strand.
GTAGTTACCTGTACCTGCAGTTACCTGTACCTGTAGTTACCTGTACCTGTAGTTACCTGTACCTCTTATTACCTGTACTTGTTATTACCTGTATCTGTAGTTACCTGTACCTGTTGTTACCTGTAGTTACCTGTGCCTCTTCTTACCTGCACATGTAGTTACCTGTACCTGTTATTACCTGTACCTGTAGTTACCTGTACCTGTAGTTACCTGTACCTGTAGTTACCTGTACCTGCAGTTACCTGTACCTGTAGTTACCTGTACCTGTAGTTACCTGTACCTGTAGTTACCTGTACCTCTTATTACCTGTACTTGTTATTACCTGTATCTGTAGTTACCTGTACCTGTTGTTACCTGTAGTTACCTATACCTCTTATTACCTGTACATGTAGTTACCTGTACCTCTTATTACCTGTACCTGTTGTTACCTGTACCTGTAGTTACCTGTACCTCTTATTACCTGTACATGTAGTTACCTGTACCTGTAGTTACCTGTACTTGTTATTACCTGTATCTGTAGTTACCTGTACCTGTTTTTACCTGTACCTGTAATAAGAAGAAATGGAGTAAATAAATAAACAATGGAAATAAACAGAAGAGAGAAAAGTTGACAAATTAAAAGAAAATGATTAAAAAAAGAAAGAAGGTAATAGAGGAATGGAAAGCTAATCTAAGATAATTGAAGTAGAAATAGTGAAATATACAACAAATTTTAAGAAGAGAAAAGAAAGCGAAGATATATAAAAAGAGAAGGGAAATAAGACATAATTGGAAGAGGAATGAGACAATAAAACAAAACATAAATAAGACAAAAATAATTGAAAGAAATGAATTTAAAAAATAAAAATAAAATAAATAAGAGAAAACTGGAATAATACGAAAGGAAAAACGAGAAACAAAAGCAGATGAAAGAAAAGAGAAAGAAAAACTGATATCTCCGTCTAGACTGATGTGTGACGTCACGGAGGCTCCCCCTATTCCCCACGCTCCATGTTATTGTAATAAAGGAAGATACACCTTGTCTGAAAAGATTATTTGGACTCTCTCTCTCTCTCTCTCTCTCTCTCTCTCCTTTACAACACCAACACAAAACACAATGCTGTACCTACACCCAAGCAGCACCAAACCCCCATACACCTATTCAACACTAACGCACATACACACATACACACACACACACACACCTGCTTACATGTCTCTGCTTGTCTGAAAAAAGAAAAAAAAAGATGTTCGTTGTTAACATTTTCATAATCACAGGCTTGGTTTAGCAAGGACTTAATATAGAATGAAATAATTATCATCTACCTTCTCTACTTCATATTTAAGGACACAAGTTGTAGTTTTCACACCAAATACTTACCCAAGCCACATTCTTACTTGGTGATAATCGGCTCCAATGATTTAAATGGTTTCTATAATGCAAATGATGGTCGTATACGTGAAAGTGTGGGTCTAGTATAAGCATGGCGTCCCGTTGGGGTTAAGAACAGTGTCTTCTGCTTGGTCAGTGGTACACAAGGAGGCAGCGTGACCGGTACTGCGCTTCACCGCCTTCGCTTTCCTAACTGTACCATTAACAGCTGGGAGTGTTGTGAACGCATACCAGCGATGCTTACGATAGAACGTATTTAGACCCTTATTGAACTAATCCTCCAATGTGTATGTATGTATTAGTTAACATAAGAGTGGAGGAAACCGCAGCTTGCCAACCCCCATCGCTCATATATCCGTAACTGTAAACCTATTATTTTTATTATTGATGATCAGTACCATAATAGCTCGAATAATAATAGTAATAATAATAATAAAAGTAATACGGTAATAATGATACTATTTATAATGCAGGCAGGTATGGTCCACCCCTCTCACAGGCTTTAGTAGTTCATGAATGAGTCTATTATTATGTAAATTAGTAATCAAACTGACGGGAACTGCTGCTCGGCGTCACAACAACCTCAGCCGCCTCTGTTAACTTTACGACACCAAACAAAACTGCCAAACTTTTTCATTTTGATTTTTTTTTTTTACACTGGAAATAATGGTATTTTGTTTAGGGCATGTAGTGCTCTTCTGGGTCTGGAATATCAAGGAGGTCTGGGGAAGGAAAAATACGATGTCATGCAGAAGAAAAGCGTCAGTTGGTAGAAAAAAACGTCATTGGGTGTAAAGTAATAGCCACCTTCTAATAGGAGTAAAAACGCCTGGAAGAAAAACAGTCACGTAAAAAAAACCACCTGAAGTAAAAAAACAAACATAAAAAGTTAAAAAAAATTCACATAAATAAAAACTAAACAGAATCATGTAAAAAAAAATCCGGAAAAACACCATCAGGTAAAAAACAAACAAAAAAGACATTTGTTATTTACCCATGAGCCCATAAACGTATTAACAAATGTACGTATATATATTGTAGTGGACGTCTCCCCTACAAACTGCGTAGCCACAGCCACCACCTGCTTTCACATTCCAACGTGCCGTTGCCTAGCAACCAAGCGAGAGCTGTCCCCAGATGTTACCGTATCTTAGCAACCAAACTATTCACCGGCGACTTCTCGGGTTTTCCCAACATGACTCATAGCGGCTGCTGGGTATATAAGCTCTGTCTCTCCATTGAGATTCATTCTGCCCATTTTCCTGAACAAGCAACACCTCCTCCAGCAAGCTCCTAGCTGTTAACATTTATTCAACCAGGAGGCCAGCAACAGGCAACATCTTCTCTAACGAAGCTCCTGCACATCTACCTCCTTCAACACGCTACTCACCGAACGTCTTCTACTGAGCAGCTCCCCACCACACGGCACCTCCAGCACCAGACTGTCTATCATATAACTTATATTATACAAGAAAACCACATTAGAGTTTCCTTCCATCCTGAGTGCTAGACAACATTAATATCTCGATACCCCTACAATATCTTTAACCAGATCCACGAGGCCTTGTATTAGCGGAACCTTCCTGCAAACGTGTTACCATACAAATCATTATATACTTTTTTATCACATAATTGCGTGTGTATGTTTGTATAGGTGTGTTATCTTGTACATTTGTTTACAGTGGTACCTGATAGTTCATGTATATTTTAGTTGATATGCCTTAGTCTTCTCAAAGGACGCCGATAGAAGTTTGTTTCTATGGAAGTAATTTTTTTACATATCGTACACTTTTATTTATAGTAAGCAATAATGGGTGCCAGACGGACCCACACAGAGCGATCAACCTAACTTAATTTCATCCACTGTGTTGTGACGGGGCGCAAAGACAAATAACAAATTGGGACAAAAATCACAAAATATTCATCATAAAGAATTGAAATGGAAAATAAAAACATCATTACTTTAAGACAGCGAGCCAGAGGAGCACCAGGAAGCGGATACAAACCCAAGAAAAAAAAACACCAAACTCTACCACACGAGACTGAACCAAAAAAAAAAAAAAAAACACCACACGCGTATTTCTCAGACAGGATATAAAAAAGCAAAAGCTCGTCATCGAGAACGAAAAAATAAATAAACTCGGGGTAAAATTTTAGCTGTGGATGAGTTTTAGGAAGCGACAAATTACAGTACAGGGCGACCGGCGGGCATCCCTGTCTCTTTATGACCAGGAGGGGGAGGACTATACCATCGGCAGGAGGATAGAGAAGAACGGAGGAGGGGCGGTGCTAAGGAGGAGAAAACAAAATAGAGAATCGAAAAGGAGAGGAAATGTAGCTAATAAAGAAAAGGTGGACAAGATGAGAGAGAGACGGAAGAGAATGGAATAGATAAAGGGAAAGAAAGAAGGTTAGGAACAAGAAGGAAGGGAGAGAGAGTAATGGAGGAGTTGGGATGGCGTGGGACAGAGGAACAGGGAGATTAAGGAGGAACATTAGGGTGACTGTTAGCACGAAAATTGCCACGTCTCACAGCCACGGCGAGACGGGAGATAGAATATAGGCACAAGAGAGTGTGTGGGCCAGAAGTGTGTTGTAAATCAGTTTTGTGTGGATGAGAAGAGTTTGCGTGAGCCAGGAGACTGTGTATCAGTAGTGGGTGTGGAACATTAGAATGTGTGGATCAGTAGACTGTGTGGAACAGTAGAGTATGTGGAACAGTAGAGTATGTGAAGGAGGAGGGGGGGGGGTGATCCAAATGGTGGTGACGGGATGGGAGTGAGGTGGGGCGGTAGCGACTGGTAAAAATATATACCTCGTGTGTGCAGGCAGGGCGGCGATCATTGGTGAAGGTCAGGGAATTAAACTTGCAATTTGCCGAGGCGTAATGAGTGATGTGCGCCTGGCAGTGGTATTTTGTTTCTCCATCTATCTCCCGTTCTCTGTATTTGGTTGATGTTAGACTCGTCATATTAGAATATGTACTTTTACTGCATGCAACTCGGAAGGTATATAGTGAATTTATTTTTAATTTATGATTATTTTCTGCGGGATTTTGGTGGGTAGGACTAAAAGAAAGCTGTATGTAGCGAAGTATTCAGTTTTATATGAACATTTTCTCTGGTCTGTTTATTTTTTGGCTTGGCACGATATATACATGTAAAATTTTACTCCCTCTGACGGGAATGCTTATGAATGTATGTATGTATGTATGTATGTATGTATGTATTACCGTAGCTCTTAAACAAAATGCAAAAAAAAAATTTACTAAGCAGAAAAGGTATAAAAATTTGGACCATTGAATTATTGTTATATTTCTTTCTTTTTTTACATTACTGGAAAGAAATGCATAAAATATGGTCAAAACGAATTAAAAAAAAGTTTTCGATTAAATGCAACTATTTTTGACTTATTTATCGATCAAAGTGTTGAAAGGTCACCGGCAGCTGAAGCACCTATAGACCCTATCTTGGATAACACGTGAGAGAGAGAGAGAGAGAGAGAGATTAGACTAGTGCACGTAGGGTGTGTCATACGGAGGAGAATTTTTTTTTTTGAGTTTGAAAAATCGGCCCATGGTATTAATGATGTAGTTCTATGTGCAGAATCATGTGATATCTTCAAATTTGAAAAGTTTTCATTTTTTGCTTGGTAAATTTAACTTGAAATCTTATGAAAATTCAGTATTCCCACCCTTTTACCAACACCACTAAATAGCTTATTTAAAGTAAAGTAAATGTATCAGGTTAATTTATTAGGATGAAAATGATCCAGAATAGTGAAATGAATGATCTTGACACATTTATTAAATTTAATATTCCTTTAGAAAACAAAATCATCAAATACAAAAACCGGTTTTACTACTACGACCCGGTGTTGCTGCACACCATAGAGAACATGTCTTTCTTGCTTCTGTTTCTACTCATCACCTCCCTGCTGACCACCTGAGCTCGGATGTAGCCTTCCCTCCTCTCCTGGCTGTACATGTGACTGCTGGCCTCGCTCACTTGCTGTACACAACGCTCTATACTCTGGGTGTGCGAGGGCCAGGCAGGGACATGCATGGGGTTGTCCAGGAAAGCTCTGACTTGAACATTGGTGAGGCTGCAGGTAAGAGAGGGCTCACTGCCAGCCTGGATGTTATCCAGATCTATGAGATCAGTGAGGGTCTTGGCACCCAGATTGACTTCAGGAGTCTTCCTGACCCTGAAGGAATCGTCACCAACTGATTCGTCATGCCCAGATCTTCTCATAAGTCTCATATCCAAGATCTTTTGACTGCCACTCTTCTCTCCTCCTCATCCTTAATGCAGAGCATTGTCTGCAGAACTGCCTCGGGATGAGCATACCAGGAAGATCTCACAGTCTGCTCCACAATCTGAACAACCTTCCTTGGCTGACTCCTCAGGAGCTCAAGCTGGAAGAGAACATGCCTCGGACCTTTGGAGAACGATGACTTGACCTTGGTGTTGAACCAATTTGGCAAGTAGACACTCACGATGAATTGGACAATAAGTCTCAGGTTGTGAAGCTGGTTCCCTTTCAGTTTATGATGAGCGACCCAAATTCTGCAGAACCTGAGAGCCGTTGTGAGCCACCTAGAATGTGAGACTGGACCTATCTGCAGGTAAGCAAGTCTATCAGGCATGACCCCAGTTTTGATGGCACTGCAAATCATGTAACCATAGTACTGGTCAGTACTCAGGTCGTCAATGACAGTATGTGCAAGCTCAACGAGTGGAGGGCCAACTGTGATTTTTTCAATGCTCGGATTTATTTCTAACTCAGTGGCAGAGTCCAGCATCTTGCCAAGAGGACCAGACCATCTGTTGTTTGAAAGAGTCTTGCCATCCAGCTCCTGGATCAGATGTCTGAGTGGCAACTCGTTGGTGTGGAGGTCACAAACAATCCCGACCAGCTTCCTCCCAATCTTCCGCTCTATCCACTGTATGACACCCCCCTTGCCACCCTGTGTTCGTGTTGGTGCTGTCCCCTCCAATGGCCTGCAGGGTCTGGTCTACGTTCCTCTCTCTGAGCCAGTTCACAATGTTATCTGCCACTATCTCAGCAGGTTTCCTGATGTCATCTTTCTCTGGAGTGAAATGCCACAAATACTTCCCTCCTGGTTCACTGCAGCAGGAGTAGTGTTCCTCCTTCACCATGGCCGGGAACAACTTGTCAGAATCTCCATCTTTCATGAACACTTTAGTGTCATCCCTTCTCCCATCAAAGAACAAACAATTGATTCCATTTTCTCTCATCCCCTTATCAAACTCCTCTTCTAGGTTACTGACAAGTTTCTCCTGAGCTCTCCTTACTTTGTTATGATCTATCACCAGGTGAACATCATCAGGTGTTATCAAACCACCGTCAACCCAGGCAGCTGTTGCTATCTCTGCAGTTTCTGAGACCAGTGTGGTGTCGCATGCTGGCCAGAGCTATGCTCGGGATATCTTTCCTATTTCGAATCTTATGCCTGGAAGGTTTGGGATCATTATTTTCTGGGTTAGGGACAAAGTCACCATTCTCCTGGTCAGCACTCGGATCAGCTTGCGGAAGTTATTAAACTTGAATCAGCTTTGATCAAATCATCGGCCTTTTACTTCAATTCCCTGGTCCTTCTCAAGTCTCTTTTCCTCGGCAACTCTTCTCCTCTTCTGTCTCTCTGTGGCAGCCTCCTGTCTCTTGGACTCCGGAATATCTTGGCTAGAAATCATGAGAGCCCCTATACTGCCAGTCTTCTCTCTCTGTGCTTTGACAAATGCCAGTTTGATCACAGGAATCTTCAGTTCACGCTTGCAAATACAGGAGATGTGGGCCTCGGATTTATAGTCACGATCGCATCCAAACTCTGGACAGAGAACAATTGGGCACTTGCAAGTAATTACGTCAAATAACTGGTCCAGTTGCTTGGCAAAGCTGTCCTTAACTGCAAGTTTTCCTCTCCCAAGAGAGATATCTCTTGCCTTTTCCCAACTGGCTAGCAGTCTCTCACTAATCTTCTTCTGACTTGTTATGACTGGAGGCTTGAACTGAGCGTTAGCCAGAGTGTACTATGCCAAGACAGCTTTGGTCATATCACTGGCAATGTCTTTGTTTGTGTAAGTTCTTTGGTTCTTTTCACTGATTTGCCTGATTAAAACACCATATCTCAAAGCATCTCTCAATGTAGGCAACTCCGACTTCAGGAGCTCTCTCCCAGACCCAAGATAGTGACTGAGATGGCTGGATTTTTGGTTCCTCGTCCTGACACAAGCAGCCATCGCAAATATTATCAACTTATAAATGCATCAGAATCTGAAACAGAAAAAATATTGTTAGTTGGGTTGTTAAAGAATGAAGTCAGAAAGCAATGTTCACTATTTAATTGTAATGCACTAATGCAGCTGTACGTTAGATTTTCGATAAATTTCACGCTAAAATTTACCTAGCAAAAAGTTGCAAAATATTGAAACTGAAATTATTTTCTGTTTATATATATACTAAAATCTACCAAAAAAGTGATGGGCCATTAGTTTTAGCTTATCTTCCCTCCTATGACACGCCCTACTGGTACATTGTCAGAGGGTTGGTCTGCCGGCATGAGGTTCGGAGACGTGGACGGAGTATTGTTTTGACACTGGTTCTTCTTAGTTCAAGGGCCAGGCAAAGGAGAGCATGTTTGAAATGGACTGAGTAGTGTTTTGACACTGGTTCCTCTTAGTTCAAGGGCCAGGCAAAGGAGAGCATGCTTGAGATGGACTGAGTATTGTTTTGACACTAGTTCTCTTAGTTAAGGGCCAGGCAAAAGGGGAGCGTGATGTTCTGGTTGGTTTTGAGTTGGGCTAGGAAGAAATGGAGTTGTTGGCTGCGAGTGGAATAGTACAGAGTTGAAGGTGGATTCTAAGTTGTTCTCTCAGCACATGAGGGCAGTGCTGTTTTCTTTTAGGGGGGTCGAGTGTTAGCGGGAGAGAAAAGGAGAGAAGAGTAGACAGAAATGCTGCGTTTAGCACGTTAAAGGGGTGAGATGCAGTCCTTAGAACAAATTTGTAGGGGGGTCGTATGTATGTTTTCTCAGCACATGAGGACAGTGCTGTCTTTTTTTAGGGGGGTCGATTGTAATATTCAGAAATTTCAAATGCCCCGCCATTAGCGATACTGAGCGTTCAAGGTCGTCTGAGGGAAGAGAGCGCTCCCCGCACATAGTGGGAGGTTGTGGAACTAGGCCTATATGATATTAAATGTAATTTGCCGAATTAATAATGTTGCGATTCATGAAGTTAAGGGACTATTATTGAATTTGAAATTATTATAGATCGTTTATCAGTCTGAATAATGTTACGGGTGTCCCAAGGAGTTATTAGTTAGGCGGAAAATATGTCACGTAGGCCTAAGCTAGCGCCTTGGAGAGACGCGACGCTGGCTGGTCCTCAGTCACGTGAAAGCGATTGGACCTACAGGACATCCCTGCGCGTCCATCCACAGAAATAGTCACGTGGTCTAGTCACCTGTGTTGCACTATTGCAGTATAACAAGTAAGTCTCATTCAATCTCAGACAGGGTTAGATAGGGCAGTGGTAAAGTTAACAAGAGCTAACAGTGAGTTCATTTCAGGGTTTCCGTCAGAACCCACTTGACCGGAGTTTGACTGCGAGAGTGATGACCGCAAGAGAGACTGCCGTTGATGATCGAGGGTGGCGATTGTCGCCATTGGACCGATCAGTGTAGGCCTGTCACTGTTTAGCGGGGTATCAAAGGATCTCTTGAGGGAATCTAGCCGTCTGGGTGCACAGCTGACGACGGGACGATCGTTGGGGTCATCAGCTCTCCTCTACCTCGGCTCACAACACCACATGTCTCGAGCAGCTTTGTGAAACCCTCTTGCTAACGGGAAGCTAAAGCTTCTCTCAACTGTACAAGGTCTGATTGGCTCACTCCCTTCCGCTTTATGGACGCACTGGGAGTACACTGCGGCTATCTGAGTAAATTAATGGTCACACACTGAGACCATGAGTCTAGGACTCTAGGAGATACCTAGAGGGACATTTTATCTCCCTTATTACGGGTGTATGTTGAGTTGGGTGGAGCATGGTTCACGAGTATGGGTGGACCCAGTAACATATCAATAATAGTGAATATATTTGGGTGTAGTTAATACCATTTCTCAGTTACTGATATTATCTTGACGTGTGTAGTTAAATATTTCTTAAATAATTTTGATAGTGTTGTTTTTTGAATGTTTGTGTCATTAAGTGGAACCAGAGTGATACTGTGATTTGATTCTTTTAATGCATCTAATTTTTCATCATAATTCCGATCTCAAGTATAACCTTTGTTCCCCAGAGTAGTGGTTAAGTTAGGTTAGGAAGTGTGCATCTGTTGGGGTGATATAATTTTGAGTGCCCCTAAGGCCTATTCAGTGTAGAGTTATTAATTTCTTATTTTTGAATACCATTTTCTCAGTGCTGGATATTATTTTGTTGAAAGCCCTTAAGGCCTGTTTCATGTGTGCAAGCAACATTTCTTAATACTTCAAATTTATTGTTGCCTGAGTTTCTAATAATATCTATATCATGTATAACTTTTATTCCCCAGAGTAGTGTTTTAAGTTCAAGTTAAGAGGTGGGCATATTGGTGTACTATTATCTGATTGTGTTTGTAGTGTTGGAGGGAATATAAGTGTCTAAATTTTACAGTGTGTCTCATTCATCCCAGTCACAGACGCTATCCTTCCACGGGTCACGGACAATTCATTTTGTTTAGTAGATTTAAGTGTTCTTGTGCTGGTTCGGGATTTTTCTCAAAGGGGCGCTTCCACTGCCATTACCATCTATTAATTTTTAATAAACCCCAAGTCAAGTGAGAAATTAAAGTCCAGTAAATTCCGACCGGTTACATATATATATATATATATATATATATATATATATATATATATATATATATATATATATATATATATATATATATATATATATATATATATATATATATATATAAAATGCATTTGTCCGATCATCACAAACTTTTTATTTATACTTATGTGTATGTGGAATACTATATACGTACATATACACTTTTACTCTTAAATCACTACTGTAATGTGATACAGGTGATTAATTTTTATCTCTTGTGCAAAATACATGACGTTTATATTAAAATTATTCACTGTTTTACAAGGATTCCAGCAACGCCGGGCAGATGGGGGAGAGGGTGGGAGCGAGCGAGGGGGCGTGGGGGGAGGGGAGGTAGTACGTTTGACAGTTGGCACAGGCCCAGGTCTAACGCGTGTATATTTATCAGTTCTTAAGTGACTAAGCTTCTCTCTTATAAAAAGCCAGTGAAATGACCTGGGTGAATATAATTAACATTGCTGGGATTCTTGTAACATACTGATTAATTTGAATATAAACATGCTATAATTTGCACTAGACAAAACAATTTTAGTACCGTAATCAAATTAGTACATGTGCACTCCAGCTTTGCACTAAGGTCATTTATTTCTATTACGTTTCTTTTAGTATGGTGTGTGCATGTAAATGGATGAAAATAAATGAAGAAATCTATGTAAATCTACCCAAAAATACAGTTGAAAAACTTTTTTATAAAATGTACTACAGTACTGTACACTAATGTACAACAATTTTTATCTCTTGAGCAAAATATATGAAGTTTATATTCAAATTATTGGTTGTCTTGCAAGGATTCCAGCAATGCAAATTATAATCTCCTAACTTTAGTCTGAGATATTATATAAGATAAAAACTGTAAGCCTAAAACCCTGGCTGGAGGGGGGGGGGCGTAGCCAGCCACGCCACCCAGCGAGGGGTTAGTTGGGGGGGGGGTGAGGGGGGTTGAGGTGATAAGTTTGAGGTGAAGGTCTCTGTGTGTTTATTTAACAGTCCTACTAAGCTTCTCTCATTTTAAAATGCCAGTGATATGACCTAGGAGAATATAATTAACATTGCTGGAATTCTTGTAAGATACTGATTTATTTGAATATAAACATGTTGTAATTCACACTAGACATAAAAATTTTAGTACCGTGATCAAATTAGTACATGTGCACTCCAGCTTTGCACTAAGGTCATTTATTTCTTTTACGTTTGTTTTAGTATGGTGTGTGCATGTAAAGGGATGAAAATAAAAGAAATTTTTTTTGTAAATCTACCCAAAAATACAGTTGAAATTTTTTTTATAAAATGTACTACAGTATTGTACACTAATGTACTACATTTTTTATATCTTGAGCAAAATATATGATGCTTATATTCAAATTAATCTGTCTTGCAAGGATTTCAGCAATGCAAATTATATTATCCTAACTTTAGTCTGAGATATTATATAAAATAAACATAAAGAAATCACCAATCTTTTGTCTGGGAACACAAGGAGGGTGGGAAGAGGGGGGGGAGGTGACAGAATGTCTGGCGTTTGTTTTTTATTTATTTGAGATAAGATTTGACAGTTGGCGCTGAAGGCCTGCCTGTGTGTTTATTTATCATTACTTAAGAGTGACTAAGCTCTTCTCATAATTTGCCACCCAAACGACCTGGGTGAATATAACTTACATTGGAGCGATTCTTGTAAGATAGTAATTTATTTGAATACCTGTATAAACAAGCTTTATTTGCAATAGACATAACAATTTTAGTACCGTAATCATTTAGTAGATGTACAATACAGGTTTGCACTTAGGTCCATTGTTACTGTACAATATTGACTAAATTCACTAGATAACATACGCCTGGCAACACAATCTATAAGAATACGCGATGCATACGTGACTGAACATAAGAACATCCAATGGGGAAACTGGGCGGGCTTTGGCCATTATTTGGCAGTTCCCGTTTTTCAATATTCAACCTTGTTTATTCATATAGAGGAAGCGGGATCCTAGTGCTGTCACTTGGTACCCCTGTACCATAACACCAGAAGCAACTGGCCAGTGTCACAAGTACAGTACAGTACAGTCATCCCTTGGTTATCGCGCCTAATTGGGACCCCGCTGATAACGAAAGTACAGAACCTATGGGATTTATTCTAATTGGTTCCAGGCACCCAAGACCCAACCCCAAGTTCCCATTTTACGACCATTTATACCCACTATATATATATATATATATATATATATATATATATATATATATATATATATATATATATATATATATATATATATATATATATATATATATATATATATATATATATATATATATATATAATGTTATGGTAAATATCATAAACACACACAGGCATGGCTAGGTTTATTACAAAGTGATGAAAAGGGTACACTTAATACTGTAGTCCACAAAACATGTAGCTACAGTAGGCTCTCGCCAATAACGATTTCCACAATAACGTTTTCGACAATAACGGTAAGTTACAATAGATACCCATTTTCGATAATAACGTCTGGATTCTCTTGAATAACGGAAATTTCGCGGAAAGCGTCCGAGCACATCATTGATAGAATTTGTTTGCTGCCATGTTGATGACGTAGTTGTCCACTCCGCCTCACTCTCACACACGCCCAGTGGAATACAGCGCTGCGCCCACATGTGAGATTTTCGCCACTATAACCAGTGGTTGTTAGGGTCGGTGATCAATAATGGCTTCCGCATTTTTGCCTGTGGGGGCTAGGGGAGGTGGTGGAGGGCGTGATTTGCCACCTGAATGACTGGGTACTTTTAAAGTGAGGAAATTGAACTGTCCTGAGTCTACAGTGCGAAATATTAAGAGGAACCTAGAGGAGACCAAGAATATTGTGCTGGATAAAAATACTTCGGTAGTGATGGAAATGCGAGGCGAGCTATGAATGATAAAGGCGATAGAAACAGGTTGTTAGTGATAACAGAGCATTTTCTTGTGAAATGGTTAGCTTGTAGAATGAAAGACAGTGCAAGTGTTAGCGGCCCTCAGATACGGAACAATCATCACACCAAGCACCTCAAAAACTCCCCCAAGCTAAGTGTTATATTACTCAAACTCTTTATTTTGATGATTGAATAGCAATTCTTTTTATTTCAGCTAACAAAAAGTGTTTGGCAGGGCTTCAAGGGGAAAAAATGGGTGAAATTCTTGTGGCAGCGGCAACAATAAACCCTTTTTACATGTATTTTAATGTCACACAAATAACGTTTTCGCTATTAACGGTGTTTTTCAGGCACCTATTAAACGTTATTGGTGAGAGCCTACTGTATGCTTTTTTTATTTGGTCCCCCATCATATGAGTTCGTTTTCTCTCGTATCAGGACGCCTGAGTCTTCCGTTTTTTCTCTTAATCTTAGAGTGCACCAGAGACTTCGTTATTCTTAGTAATGCCACAGAATTTGAAATTGCAACTACAATTGCAACTGGGGTTGCAATTGTTGAAGCAACTAGATATGTCTGATTACAGCAAATGTGTTATTGTCAATTTCTAGGTGAAAGATTTTATCCTCAATAGATGTAGGTTAACATTACACCTGGAGGCAAATGCTTAAAAAAAGCCTAAGGAAGGAAGCATATTCCTTTAACACATAATATCTGACCAGTATGGGGAGGATCATTGTGTCTTCCGTCAGGGGGTCGTGGAGTTGTGGTCCAGCAAGGGTCACGGATTTATTTATTTTTATTTGTTTTTTTTGTTTGTTTTTTTGGGGGGGGGGGGTCCACGGACGTATTGTAGTGGATTTCTCCCCTACAAACGCTGTTTGTCGCTGAGTAGCCGACCCCACCAATTCCCCAGTGTATGCCTCGTGGTCTAGGTCAACCAGCGCCGCCATACATCACGGAGCGGGGGTCAACTACTAAGCCACGCCTACCCCCGGCTATTTAAGACCTGACCTCGTCGTGGCCTGTCTCTTTCTACCTACACCAACCAGCCAGCAACATCTCATCCTCCTCCGCCGCTGCCTGGCGGCCCTCGCTCCTTCTCCGCCTGCCTGGCGGTCCTCTCTCCCGCCGGCGAGCATGGCGACCCACAAGCTGTCCTTCTCTGAGCGTCCTCACCAACCAGCTCTCTCTACATCACGCTTGTAACCATGCTGCCTTCCCAGCACCAAGCTGCATTATACATCCAATACAACATGTATATAGAGAGCACATTGTGAGTTTTCTTTCTCCATTCCATCCTGAGTGTGAACCAAACATCCTGAACCCCACAAATGGTGACTCCCGGAGATTTGCACTCACACAGGATGGAGGAAAAACTGATCACGCTCCCAGTCTTCAAGCAACATGGAAGACTGGCTTATCCACACAGAAGCAGCTCTCATCGGCTCTACAACTACTGTCTCTACACCGCAGGTTAGACACCCTAGGGCAGCACTGCATCTCTAAGCAGACACCAGCTCCTCTTCCTGCCCCAAGCACCATGTCCTACCGACCCCAGAACACTCGTCCTGCCTCAGACGCCGCCCCCGGCCCAACAGTAACTCCTGCCGCCCCTGATGCGGCCTCTGTTCCTGAGTGCGGACCCACACATCCCTCTTTTCTCCCTCAGGTACTCCCTGCTAATGTCCTGCACCCTGCTGCTGTCGTGGACCCAGCTGCTGTCACGAGCCCTCATCCGCTTCTGCTGACGCAGCCCCTGCTCCTGACCCAGGCCCACACACCCCAGCAGGCACATCTGAAGACTCTGTACCTGCCGTGAGGGAAGCACAACAATCATCGCCTCCACACACCCTTTTTCTCCCTCTCTTCTCCCACAGATAGTGTGTATATAGACAGTTGTATCCAGCGATACCTGATGCTGAGAGAGTGTACCCACAGAAGTTCACTGATGGTGCGGCGACTACAAACTTGTCAGCGTTGAGGGTAATCCCGTACTTTCGACATCTGGTGAGAACTTCATATATTCGGGAGAGGTGGGCACAGTAGTCTTCGTCATGGAGTAAAATGTCATCAACCACCTTGACATAATTCGTGACTCCTTGAAGGGCCGCGTCACCACGTTGACAGAATGCATCGCCCGTAGCGGCAAATGCCATGGGGCCTCTGCAATACTGGTATCTTCCATATGGTATGATGAATGTGGTCAAATGTTGGTCTTCTTCGGCCAACTCGATCTGCCAATAACCACATAAGGCGTCCATCGTTGTAAAAAACTTCGCCTTCGGGTCCACATTTCGAACAGCTGCGAAGGGTGTGGGTGAAGGGCGGGCTGGACGGGAAACTTGCTGGTTAAGTTTTGACAGATCGGTGGTGATCCGTACTCCACCATGAGGTTTGGCGACGGGGACGAGAGGGTGGCACCAAGGTGAAGGTTCGTCTCCGGCCGGCTTGATGATTCCCTGAGCAACCATGGAGTCAAGCTCTTGTCTAACTAGCTCCTTGTAGGCGTGAGGAATCAAACGAGGGGTGTGGATGGCAAAAGGTGTGGCACCATCCTTAAGATGAATCTTCATAGGTGGACCCACCATTGGCTTGAGTGGTGTGGATCCCAAAGATTTCTTCGTAACCAACACGTCAGCAAACTCCTTGAGAAGGTAAGCTCTTGCATCAGAAGGGGACGTGTTAGTAGAGATGGGGGAGTTCCTTCAACCTGTTGGCATGAGTGACCTTTAAAATAGGTTTGAGGAAATCCTTGGAAATAATGGCCAACTCTTGACAATGGCCATATGATAAAAGCGGAGTCGGGATCCCATCATGAACATCAATCCGGGCTGAGCAAGACTGCTTACCAAAGGTAAGAGTAGCCCAGAAAGATCCCAAAGCTGGAGCCATCTTAGAACCATCAGCTGTCAGTTTCGTTGTCTGAGGAGGGGGCTGTAGGTTGCTCCGGGGTATTCCCAAACTTGCCAAGTGTTGTGGACCAATTACTGAGACGTCAGCACCGGTGTCAGGTAACGTCTGAAGACTGGATGACAAGTTACCGTGAGAAATGACGACATTGATGTGCTGGGGCGTCGTGTCTGTGGAACAATGTACACGACGGCAGGAACGACTGGACACAGCGTCTTGATGCTTGCCAGAAGAAGGGGGCGCGCCAGCACAACCTGAGGATGACTTCTTGGATCCTTGGTGGTGTCCTCTGTGTCTTTTTACGACAACATTTGTCATAATGGCCCACACGACCACAAAGTCTGCACTGAACTTTGCTAGCAGGGCACTTGACTGTGTAAGCCCAGTGACCCTGGCGGTTGCAACTTCTGCACACGCTTTGAGCAGCTGGGCACTGGGAGGCATCATGCTGTCTTGTGCAGCTGTTACACAAAGCTGCTGCTGAAGGTGTAGCTGGAGGGTGAGGGGTGGGGTTACCTTGCTGCTTCTTACCCTTTCTGTAGGAAGACACTGCCCTCACCTGGTCAGGTTGTGAGCGTAAAGCTGAAGTCACACACCTGGCGGCCTCGTAAGCTCCACATTTTGTAACAACATCTTGAAGGGAGGAAGTGGGGTCAAGTGAAATGAGACGCTGAACTAGCTCTTCATCTTGAACACCCGTTAAAATAATTGTCTTGAGTTGTGTCTCTTCACAGACGTGAGAATTTCCAGGACAAACATCAACTTCCTCTGAACATCTCTTGAGTCTTACAAAAAATGCATCAAAAGATTCTCCATCAAGCTGCTTACATTGGAGGAGTTCTCTTCTTCTCAGTGCTTCGTTGCGCTGTCCCTTAACATGTTCCTGTAACTTGTCGAGCACGGCCTCTACCGTCAGAGTTGTCGTAGGAGGCACTTGAAGTGTGTGCTCGAGAGTACGTTGTGTCTCTAAGGACAAGCACATACGAAGCTGTATCATCTGTTTAGGCTGTGGTAAACTTGACAAGTCAACCATTGTTGCATAGTCTTGCCAACGTCGACGCCATTCCCGAAATATCTGATAGGAAGCGTCAGACTTCAGAGAGGGAGGCGTTTGTGCTGCAGCCTTTTGAGGAATTGTTGAATCGACTCTGGGAAATAAGGTACCAGTACCTCTAGTCGTATCAGCGTTAGTAGTGGCAGACGAATCTTGTACAGTAGATCGTTGTGGGGAGGCTAACAGAGAAATCAAGACTTCAAATTTGGCTTGATCCTCACTTCTACGTATATCTTCTAGTTCTCTGCGTTGTTGTTCCTCTTCATGGCGCTGTCTTTCAGACTCTCTGTACCGAATTTCTTCCTCTTCTCTCCTTGCAACATAGTCCTGGCGTCGAGAAGTTTCCATCCACTTAATCAGTTGAAGGAGATCTGTAGAAGTAGGAGAGCTTGCTCGCGACGAACGAGGAGATTCTGTGGGGAGCGTGGGGCCTGAGTGTGGGCGGAGAGAGATCTCCCAGACTTAAACTCATAATCCCATCGTCCAGGGTATCATTTTGATCCCTGTGAGACATGCCGACAGCTTCTGTACTCTATCTGTGCAAAAGACCAGGTCAGCCCCTCATAATCTATGCACAGAATTACAGAAGTCTGAAGTAATTCGCAAGAATTTAATATAAGGTGGGTCTGTGAGTGCGTGTGTGTGAGGCTTGGCACGCTGCCATCTATGTTTGTCTTTGGTACCCCCAAAATGTTCTACACTACTGAGGGTATACACAAACACTTGTTATCTTAAAAATATGTTCTTATTCTCGTACGGGAGATATATACAGATGGACCAAGAAAAAGAGCACTTCCACTCCTCAAGGACTGGTGGTCTCCACCCTATGTATCACTGCGCACTGGCCTGTACAGATGCCAGCATTCACAAGCTGAGTACATAAAATGTAAATATGATAATTCATATACATAACATGGTGCATTATAAATGGGAATATTACATAGAATTAATTCATGTTCTGTAATACTTTACTATACATAATTAATAGGGTAATATAAGTATACACAGCTTAAGGTACTACTTTGTGTCCATATTATACAGGAAGAGGGGGGGGGGAGGCGAGGTGGGGTATTTTGATTGACAGATAGTGTCCTCAAGAATATTTTTTTTTATTATTAACTGGAGATATTTGTTTTAGCTCATAAAATTCATACAAATTACCCGGCCAAAATATAATTTACATTGCTGGAATTCTTACAATATGATGATCATTTTGAATATAAACATCGTGGATTTTGAATTAGACATACAAATTTTAGATCTAATGTAATAATTTGGTTTACACAAAGCAAATATTTTATTTTTTGTGCAAAATATATGAAGTTTACATTCAAAATATTCCCTGACCTGAAAGGAATCCAGAAATGTCAATTATATTATCCTAACATTAGTCTGAGGTATTATTTATTACTATATGCTAAAATCTAGTGTTTTCACCCAAATATTTCTCAGAGAGGTAGGAGCCAGTGAGCTGGGAAGAGGGGGGGGGGGGAGTTGAGTCCATTATTTGAGTGGACATTAACCTGGCGACTGTATTTCTCTTAAATATTAATTGTGTGTGCATACCATCATAAAAGTAAGATGTTATTTTTACTACAACATAGGTATTGTGTCGGGAAAAGTGGAGTTTGGGGGGTCGGCCCAGTCTCTATTTCAATTAATCCCATATATATATATATATGCAGGTAAATCACTGTAGGTGCGCGTGATCTAGGTATATGCTGATAACCACAAGGAAAGAAGAAAACACGAAGTTCCCAAGCTGTGGTTATCAGCATATATATAAATATATATATATATATATATATATATATATATATATATATATATATATATATATATATATATATATATATATATATTTTACGTTGGGATTAATATTGCAGATCCACAGGTAACAAAAAAAACAGACAATCGGACTATAAAAGGTAGACAAAGGATGAGTTTTCGTTGTGTATAATAAAGTTACCATAAATCCTTAACAAAATATTCAGCTTATAAATTACCCTAACCAAACTTAACCTAAACATTAACAGTATATACATATTAATAAAACATAAAACAATCTTGAAGGTGACGTGGGGAGGCAATACAAGATACAAGTACTTAAGTGAGGAGCTGAGATGGCTGACGAGTAAGGCTGAGTATTGTAGAAGACGGTAGGTAGTCACTGTCCGTAGGTTTAGAGGATAGATGATCCTGTGGTCACTTCCCAGAGCCAAGTGCTCTCTCCTCGAATGGAGCTCACAAAGAAGACTTGGAGGAAGTGACGCACAACCAGGATATGGAGAAGAGAAACCCCGAGTGTTAACTAAGACGAGCTCATACTCGTGTCTCTGTCCCTAGATGGCGTTGCTCGTGGTGCTGTGTAGGTAGATCAGGACAATAGATGGCGTGGTTCGTAGTGCTGTGGAGGGGTTCGTAACACACCTCCAAAGACCTCCGTAGCGCGGGAGCGATTACATATTTGGGGAATGGGTTACGAATTACAAATAATATACAAAATTGACATAGTATTACAAATATAAAGACATATAAGCCTTAGATGGGATCAGCTCAAACTACAGTTCATTTTTCAACATAGTGACAGTGTAGGGGCAGTGTTTACTGGGAGTGAATACACTGATTTATTACATGTTATTATGAATTTTTACAATGGATTTGGGACTGGGCTGTTCTTATAGCGATCAGTTCGTGCACGTATCGGGCTGGATGCGGTGTGTGTCCGACAGCAGATTCTCAGACAGGGATCTCAGGTGGTAGTAAGGGGCCAGTGTCAGGGGATGGTGTAAAGCTTCTTACAAATTTACAGATGTAGAGGCCGTGGTGATGGTCAGTGAAGTCAGAAAAGGGTCAGTGTGTTGGCGCTTCTTGATATGTGGAGTAGGAAGGGAGAGAATAATCTTGCATGCCCTCTTTTGCACTTTCTAGGTGTTTACGTTGTTGGCATTTAGGGAGGAAGACCAGGTGGGGGAGGCATAAGAGTGAGCTTGGGAAGTATGAATGTTGTGTATGCACTGAGGGGCTCGTGTGGGAACTCCGAGGACTAATAATAATAATAATAATTAACGGTTTATTGAAAGAGCTTTGGCAGCCAGAAGGCTGAAAAATAGCAGTTACATATTAGGAATGTGGTTACGAATTACAAATAATATACAAGGACATAAGTGACACAAATAAGACATATAGTAACTTAGATGGGGATCAGCTCAGACTACAGTTCATTTCAACATAGTGACAGTGTAGGGAGCAGTGTTTACTGGAGTGAATACACTGATTTATTACATGTTATTGATAATTTTTACAATGGTTGGGACTGGGCTGTTCTATAGCGATCAGTTCGTGCACGTATGGGCTGGATGCGGTTGTGGTGTCGAACAGCAATTCTCGGACAGGGATCTCAGTGTAGTAGGGGCCGGTGTCGATGGTGTAGAAGCTTACCAAATTTGCAGATGAGGCCGTGGTGATGGTCAGTGAGAGTCGAAAGGGTCAGTGTGTTGAGCGCTTCTTGATATGTGGAGTAGGAAGGGAGAGAATAATCTTGCATGCCCTCTTTGCACTTTTTCTAGGTGTTTACGTTGTGTGGCATTTAGGAGGAAGACCAGGGGGAGGCATAGGTGAGCTTGGGAAGTATGAATGTTGTGTACACTGAGGAGCTCGTGTGCGGGAACCTGAGGGACTTGAGTCGGCGGAGGAGGTGAGACGGAAACTGGAGGATTTGACAACTTCACTGACGTGTGGTTTCCAATTTAGTTTGTTGTCTATGGGACGCCGAGGAGCTTCGTGAATCTACAACCTGGAGTGTGTTCGGACCTAGGGTAATGGAGGAGGGACAATGTCGGAGGAGAGGTTGATGTGCATAACCATGGTCTTGGTATGGTTGATGGTGACATGGTTGTTGGTGGCCCAGTTTTGAGACTGTTCAATAAATCCTGAAGGGCGGTATAGTTGGGAGCAGAATTGTTGACGCTGATCCCAATGGTGGAGTCGTCGACATATTTCCAGCGAGCAGGGTTTCTCTTAGGGCATCATTGATGAGCATAAGGAGCCAGAGTGGTCCCATCTTGGTGCCTTGGGGGACGCCACAGGTGAGTGACTGAAAGGTGAGACACCTCGGAAGCGTACAGCTGGCGCGTCGGTCACTGAGGAAGTCTGTGTTATGGTATGAGACTTCCGGCCCGAGGTCAATAGCTTTGTTTATGATTATATTGTGGTCGACTAGGTCGAACGCTTTAGTGAAATCAATGAAGGCGACAGCTACAGACGTTTTTCGTTTCTCGAGATGGCGGTATGTAATCGAGAAAGCTGACAAGACAGTGAGTGGAGGAAGCTATGTTGCTAAATTGCTGAGGGTCTACGACTGCAATATCAGCATAAGCCCAGTCAAACACAAAACTTTCACAGATTAGGCTGGGTATTGGGGTGATTGCAATAGGTCGTAGCTGATTTAAGGATTGGGGCTGGTTGACTTGGGCACGGTGATACATAAGAGGTCTTCCAGTCAGCTGCATCTGGCTTGACTGAGAGAAGCATTGATGATGGAGCAGAGGGGTTTAGCAAGCTCCGGGGAGAACTCCTTGAATAGTTTCATTGGTAAGTCAATGGGGTTGGTAGAGCGTTTTAATTTTAGTTTGTGTTTGTGAATGTGTGTGTGGGTCTGTGTTTGTGTATGTCTGTGTGGGTCTGTGTTTGTGTATGTGTGTGGGTCTGTGTTTGTGTTTGTCTGTGTATGTCTGTGTTTGTGTTTGTGTGGGGTATGTGTATGTCTGTGTGTGAGTGGTTTGTGTATGTCAGTGAACGTATATCTGTGTGTGTAACTGTGTATATCTGTGTGTAATGTGTATATCTGTGTGTGTAACTGTGTATATCTGTGTGTGTAACTGTGTATGTCTAATAATAATAATAATAATAATTTACTGTGTATTGAAAGATCACGGCAGCCAAAAGGTTGAAAAATATTCAGTTACATAATTGGGGAATGGGTCACTGGATTG
>NW_024742460.1:0-1794 GCF_018991925.1 Homarus americanus
CCTACAGGATCAACTCCCCCACATTCCACCGCCACCTGCTGCTACTGCTCCTGCACCTACAGGATCAACTCCCCCAAAGTACACTACCACCACCTACTGCTGCTGCTGCTGTTCTTGTTGTTGTTGTTGTTGTTGCTGCTGTACCTACAGGATGAACTCCCCCAGAGTACACTACCACCACCACCTGCTGCTGCTGCTGCTGTTGCTGCAGCTGCTGCACCTACAGGATCAACTCCCCCACAGTCAACCATCACCACCTGCTGCTGCTGCACCTACAGGATCAACTCCCCCACAGTCCACTACCACCACCTGATGCTGCTGCTACTGCTGCTGCTGCTGCACCTACAGGATCAACTCCCACACAGTCAACCACCACCATCTGTTGCTAATGTTGCAGCTACAGGATCAACTCCCCCCACAGGCCACCACCACCACCTGCTGCTGCACCTACAGGATCAACTCCCCCACAGGCCGCCGCCACCACTACCTGCTGCTAATGCTGCTGCTGCCACTGCTGCTGCTCTTGTAGTTGTTGCTGCTGCTGCACCTACAGGATCAACTCCCCCAAAGTCCACTACCATCACCTGCTGCTGCTGCATCTACAGGATCAAGTCCCCACAGACCACCACCACCACCTGCCGCTGCTGCTACTTTACCTACAGAATCAACTCCCCAACAGTCCACTACCACCACCTGCTAATGCTGCAGCTACAGGATCAACTCCCCCCACAGACCACCACCTGCTGCTGCACCTACAGGATCAACTCCCCCACAGTCCACCACCACCTGCTGCTGCTGCTGCACCTACAGAACCAACTCCCCAACAGTCCACTACCATCACCTGCTGCTGCTGCATCTACAGCATCAACTCCCCCACAGTCCACCACCAACACCTGCTGCTGGTGCTGCTGTTGTTGGTGCTACTGCTGCTGCGGCAACTACAGGATCAAGTCCCCCACAGACCACCACCACGACCTGCTGCTGCTGCTACTTTACCTACAGGATCAACTCTCCCACAGTCCACCACCACCTGCTGCTGCTGCACCTACAGGATCAACTCCCCAACAGTCCACTACCACCACCTGCTGCTGCTGCACCTACAGGATCAACTCCCCCACAGTCCACCACCACCACCTGCTGCTGCTGCACCTACAGGATCAACTCCCCTACGGTCCACCACCACCACCTGCTGCTGCATCTACAGGATCAACTTCCCCACAGTCCACCAACACCACCTGCTGCTGCTGCTGCTCCTGCTGCCAAGCTGCTCCTACAGGATCAACTACCCCACAGTCCACCACCACCACCTGCTGCACCTACAGGATCAACTCCCCCACAGTCCACCACCACCACCTTCTGCTGCTGCACCTACAGGATCAACTCCCTCATAGTCCACCACCACCACCTGCTGATGCTGCTGCACCTACAGGATGAACTCCCCCACAGACCACCACCACCACCTGGGCTGTTGCTGCTGCACCTACAGGATCACCTCCCCCACAGTCCACCAAAACCAACTGCTGCTGCCACTGTGCCTACAGGATCACCTCCCTCACCAGTTCACCACCACCACCTGCTGCTGCTGCTGCTGCTGCTTCTGGGGCTGTTGTTGCTGCTGCTACTGCTGCTGCTGCACCTACAGGATCAACTCCCCCACAGAGCACCACCACCACCTGCTGCTGCTATTGTTATTGTTGTTGCTGCTGCTGCTGCTACTTTACCTACAGGATCAACTCCCCCCACAGTCCACCACCACCACCTGCTGCTGCACCTACAGGATCAATTCCCCCAAAG
>NW_024742461.1:0-15153 GCF_018991925.1 Homarus americanus
GTTATACTCGATGAGGGTCCTTTGTTATACTCGGTCTGGGGACTTTGTTATACTCGAGCAGGGGACTTTGTTATACTCCATCAGGGGACTTTTTTATACTCGACCAGAAGACTTTGTTATACTCGATTAGGGGACTTTGTTATACTCGACCAGGGGACTTTCTTATACTTGACCAATGGATTTTGTTATACTCAATGAGGGGCCTTTGTTATACTCGATTAGGGGACTTTGTTATACTCGACCAGTGGACTTTTTTATTCTCGACCAGAGTACTTTGTTATACTCGATCAGGGGACTTTTTTATACTTGACCAATGGACTTTGTTATACTCAATGAGGGGCCTTTGTTATACTCGATCAGGGGACTTTGTTATACTCGACCAGGGGGCTTTGTTATATACGATCAGGGGACTTTTTTATACTCCATCAGGGACTTTGTTATACTCAACCAGAGGACTTTGTCATACTCGACCAGGGGACTTTGTTATATACGATCAGGGGACTTTTTTATACTCCATCAGGGACTTTGTTATACTCAACCAGAGGACTTTGTTATACTCGATCAGGGGACTTTGTTTTACTCAATCAGGGGACTTTGTTTTACTCGATTAGAGACCTTTGTTATACTCGATCATTGGACTTTGTTATACTCGACAAGGGGACTTTTTTATAATTAATCAGGGGTCTTTGTCATACTCGATCAGTGGACTTTCCTATATTTGACCAATGGACTTTGCTATACTCGATGTGGGACTTTTGTTATACTCGATCAGGGGACTTTGTTATACTCGACCAGGGGACTTTGTTATACTCGATCAGGGGACTTTGTTATACGCGAGCAGAGGACTTTGGTATATTCGATCAGGGGATATGTTATACTCGATCAGGGGACTTTGTTATACTTGATTAGGGGACTTTGTTATACTCGATCAGGGGACTTTGTAATACTCGATCAGAGGACTTTGTTATACTCGACCCGGGGCCTTTGTTATACTCGATGAGAAAACTTTGTTATACTCGACCCGGGGTCTTTGTTATACTCCATCAGGGACTTTGTTATACTCGATCAGGGGATATGTTATACTCGATCAGGGGACTTTGTTATGCTCGGTTCAGGGGTCTTTGTTATACTCGTACGGTGGGCTTTGTTATAATAGGATCAGGGGACTTTGTTATACTCGATCAGGGGACTTTGTCTTACTCGATGAGGGCCCTTTGTTATACTCGACCAGGGGACTTTGTTATAATCGATCAGGGGACTTTGTTATGCTCGATCTGGGGACTTTGTTATACTGCGCCAGGAAACGTTGTTATCCTCGATGAGGGGATACGTTATACTCGATCAGGGGACTTTGTTATACTGGACCAGGAGACTTTGTTATACTCGATCAGGGGACTTTGTTATATTCGACCAGAGGCCTTTGTTATACTTGGTCAGGGGACTTTGTTATGCTCGATGTGGGGACTTTGTTTTACTGGGTCAGGAAACGTTGTTATACTCGATCAGGGGATATGTTATACTCGATCAGGGGACTTTGTTATACTGGACCAGGGGGTCTTTGTTATACTCGTCCAGGGGGCTTTGTTATATTAGGATCAGGGGAATTTGTTATTCTCCACCAGGGAACTTTGTTATACTGGGCCTGGAGACTTTGTTATACTCGATCAGGGGATATGTTAGACTCGATCATGGGACTTTTTTATACTGGACCAGGGGACTTTGTTATACTCGATCAGGGGACTTTGTTATACTCGGTCTGGGGACTTTGTTATAGTCGATCAGGGGACTTTATTATGCTCAATCTGAGGACTTTGTTATACTGGGCCTGGAGACTTTGTTATACTCGATCAGGGGTATGTTATACTCGATCATGGGACTTTGTTATACTGGACCAGGGGACTTTGTTATACTCGATCAGGGGACTTTGTTATTCTCGTCTAGGGGGCTTTTTATACACGATCAGGGGACTTTGTAATACTCGATCAGGGGACTTAGTCCTACTCGAACAGGCCCCTTTGCTATTCTCGACCAGGGGACTTTGTTATAATCGATCAGGGGACATTGTTATGCTCGATATGGGGACTTTTTTATACTGGGCCAGGGGACTTTTCTGTACTTGATCAGGGGACTTTGTTATACTGGAACAGGGGACTTTTTTATACCCGATCAGGGGACTTTGTTATACTCGATCAGGGGACTTTGTTATACTCGATAAGGGGACTTTGTTATACTCGATAAGAGGAATTTGTTATACTCGATCAGGGGACTTTATCTTACTCGATTAGGGCCCTTTGCTATAGTCGACCAGGGGACTTTGTTATAATCGATCAGGGACTTTGTTATGCTCGATATGGGAACTTTGTTATACTGGGCCAGGGTACTTTTTTATACTCGATCAGGGGACTTTGTTATACTAGTATCAGGGGACTTTGTTATACTGGACCAGGGGACATTGTTATACTCGATCAGGGGACTTTGTTATTCTCGACTAGGGGACTTTGTTATACTCAGTCAGGGACTTTATTATTATCGATCAGGGGACTTTGTTATGCTCGATTTGGGGACTTTGTTATGCTGGGCCAGGAGACTTTGTTATACTCGATCAGGGGATATGTTATACTCGACCAGGGGACTTTGTTATACTGGACCAGGGGACATTGTTATACTCGATCAGGGGACTTTGTTATTCTGGATCAGGGGACTTTGTTATACTCGTCCAGGGGGCTTTGTTATACTCGATCAGGGGACTTTCTTATACTCGATCAGGGGACTTTGTTTTTTCGTGCTAGGAGCTTTGTTATACTGGGCCAGGGAGACTTTTCATACTTTCGATCAGAGACTTTGTTTATACGATCAAGGGACTTTTGTTATACTCGATCAGGGGACATTGTTAGCACTTTTCGACCAGGGGCCTTTGTTGCCTCGATCACGGACTTTGTTATACTCGATAAAAGAAATTGTTGTAATACTCGATAGGAATTTGTTATATACTCGATAAGGGGACTTTGTTAGACTCGAACAGGGGACTTTGTTATACTCGACAGGGGACTTTGTTATACTCGATTAGGCAGCGAAACGCCACCGATCAGGTGACTGTTATACTTTCGATGAGGGAGCTTTCTTATGTCTTGATCAGGGGCCTTTGTTATACTAGATCAGTGGACTTTGTTATACTCGATTTGGGGCCTTTTTTGGACTCGATCCGGGGCCTTTGTTATACTTGATCAGGGGAATTTCTTATACCCGATCAAGGGACTTTCTTATACTCGAGCAGGGGGCTTTGTTATACTCGATGATGGGACTTTGTTATATTCGATGAAGAGGCTTTGTTATACTCTACCAGGGGACTTTGCTATACTCGACCAGGGGACTTTGTTATACTCGATCAGGGAACTTGCTATATTCGTCCAGGGGACTTTTTTATACCTGACCAATGGACTTTGTTATACTAGATGAGAGGCCTTTGTTATACTTTATCAATGGACTTTGTTATACTCAATGAGGGACCTTTGTTATACTCGATCAGGGGACTTTTTTATACTCGACCAGAGGACTTTGTTATACTCGATCAGGGGATATGGTATACTCGATCACTGGACTTTGTTATACTCGATTAGGGGCCTTTGTTTTACTCGATGAGGGGGCTTTGTTATATTCGACCAGGGGACTTTTTTATACTCGATCAGGGAACTTTGTTATACTCAACCAGGGGACTTTTTCAAAATTAAACAGGGGACTTTGTCATACTCGATCAGGGGAATTTTGTTATACTCGATCAGAGGATATGTTATATTCGATCAGGGGACTTTGTTATACTTAACCAGAGGACTTTGTTATACTCGATCAGGGGACTTTGTTATACTCGATCTGGGGACTTTGTTATCCTCGATCAGGGCACTTTGTTATACTCGGCCAGGGGACTTTGTTATACTCGATCAGGGGACTTTGTTATACTCGATCTGGGGACTTTGTTATACTCGACCAGGGGACTTTGTTATACTTGACCAATGGACTTTGTTATACTCAATGAGGGGCCTTTGTTATACTCGATCAGGTGACTTTATTATACTCGACCAGGGGACTTTGTTATATGTGATCAGGGGACTTTTTTATACTCGATCAGGGGAATTGTTATACTCAACCAGAGGACTTTGCTATAATCGATCAGGGGACTTTGTTATACTCAATCAGGGGACTTTGTTATACTCGATCAGGGGACTTTGTTATAGTCGATCAAGGGACTTTTTTTTCTCGATCAGGGGACTTTGTTATACTCGACGAGGGGCCTTTGTTATACTCGATCACCGGACTTTGTTATACTCGATAAGGGGACTTTGTTATACTCGATAAGGGGAATTTGTTATACGCGATAAGGGGACTTTGTTAGACTCGAACAGGGACTTTGTTATACTCGATCAGGGGACTTTGTTATACTCGTCCTGGGGGCTTTGTTATACTCGATCAGGGGACTTTGTTATACTCGATTAGGGACTTTGTTATACTCGACAAGGGGACTTTTTTATACTATACCAATGGACTTTGTTATACTCGATGAGGGGCCTTTGTTATACTCGATCTGGGGACTTTGTTATACTCGAGCAGAGGACTTTGGTATATTCGATCAGGGGATATGTTATACTCGATCAGGGGACTTTGTTATACTTGATTAGGGGACTTTGTTATACTCGATCAGGGGACATTGTTATACTCGACCAGGGGCCTTTGTTATACTCGATCACCGGACTTTGTTATACTCGATAAGGGGTCTTTGTAATACTCGATAAGGGGAATTTGTTATACTCGATAAGGGGACTTTGTTAGACTCGAACAGGGGACTTTGTTATACTCGACCAGGGGACTTTGTTATACTCGATTAGGCGGCTTAGTTATACTCGATCAGGTGACTTTGTTATACTCGATGAGGGGCTTTTCTTATACTTGATCAGGGGCCTTTGTTATACTAGATCAGTGGACTTTGTTATACTCGATTAGGGTTTTTTTTGACTCGATCAGGGGCCTTTGTTATACTCGATCAGGGGACTTTCTTATACCCGATCAAGGGACTTTCTTATACTCGAGCAGGGGGCTTTGTTATACTCGATGATGGGACTTTGTTATATTCGATGAGGAGGATTTGTTATACTCGATCAGGGGACTTTGCTATACTCGACCAGGGGCCTTTGTTATACTCGATCACCGGACTTTGTTATAGTCGATAAGGGGTCTTTGCAATACTCGATAAGGGGAATTTGTTATACTCGATAAGGGGACTTTGTTAGACTCGAACAGGGGACTTTGTTATACTCGACCAGGGGACTTTGTTATACTCGATTCGGCGGCTTAGTTATACTCGATCAGGTGACTTTGTTATACTCGATGAGGGGCTTTTCTTATACTTGATCAGGGGCCTTTGTTATACTAGATCAGTGGACTTTGTTATACTCGATTAGGGGCCTTTTTTGGACTCGATCAGGGGCCTTTGTTATACTCGATCAGGTGACTTTCTTATACCCGATCAAGGGACTTTCTTATACTCGAGCAGGGGGCTTTGTTATACTCGATGATGGGACTTTGTTATATTCGATGAGGAGGATTTGTTATACTCGATCAGGGGACTTTGCTATACTCGACCAGGGGACTTTGCTATACTCGACCAGGGGACTTTTTTATACCTGACCAATGGACTTTGTTATACTAGATGAGAGGCCTTTGTTATACTTGATCAATGGACTTTGTTATACTCAATGAGGGACCTTTGTTATACTCGATCAGGGGACTTTTTTATACTCGACCAGAGGACTTTGTTATACTCGATCAGGGGATATGTTATACTCGATCACTGGACTTTGTTATACTCGATTAGGGGCCGTTGTTTTACTCGATGAGGGGGCTTTGTTATATTCGACCAGGGGACTTTTTTATACTTGATCAGGGAACTTTGTTATAGTCAACCAGGGGACTTTTTCAAAATTAAACAGGGGACTTTGTCATACTCGATCAGGGGAATTTTGTTATACTCGATCAGGGGATATGTTATATTCGATCAGGGGACTTTGTTATACTCAATCAGGGGACTTTGTTATACTCGATCTGGGGACTTTGTTATCCTCGATCAGGGGACTTTGTTATACTCCGCCAGGGAACTTTGTTATACTCGATCAGGGGACTTTGTTATACTCGATCTGGGTACTTTGTTATACTCGACCAGGGGACTTTCTTATACTTGACCAATGGACTTTGTTATACTCAATGAGGGGCCTTTGTTATACTCGATCTGGGGACTTTGTTATACTCGAGCAGAGGACTTTGGTATATTCGATCAGGGGATATGTTATACTCGATCAGGGGACTTTGTTATACTTGATTAGGGGACTTTGTTATACTCGATCAGGGGACATTGTTATACTCGACCAGGTTCCTTTGTTATACTCGATCACCGGACTTTGTTATACTCGATAAGGGGTCTTTGTAATACTCGATAAGGGGAATTTGTTATACTTGTTTAGGGAACTTTGTTAGGCTCGAACAGGGGACTTTGTTATACTCGACCAGGGGACTTTGTTATACTCGTTTAGGCGGCTTAGTTATACTCGATCAGGTGACTTTGTTATACTCGATGAGGGGCTTTTCTTATACTTGATCAGGGGCCTTTGTTATACTAGATCAGTGGACTTTGTTATACTCGATTAGGTTTTTTTTGACTCGATCAGGGGCCTTTGTTATACTCGATCAGGGGACTTTCTTATACCCGATCAAGGGACTTTCTTATACTCGAGCAGGGGGCTTTGTTATACTCGATGATGGGACTTTGTTATATTCGATGATGAGGATTTGTTATACTGGATCAGGGACTTTGCTATACTCGACCAGGGGCCTTTGTTATACTCGATCACCGGACTTTGTTATACTCGATAAGGGGTCTTTGCAATACTCGATAAGGGGAATTTGTTATACTCGATAAGGGGACTTTGTTAGACTCGAACAGGGGACTTTGTTATACTCGACCAGGGGACTTTGTTATACTCGATTAGGCGGCTTAGTTATACTCGATCAGGTGACTTTGTTATACTCGATGAGGGGCTTTTCTTATACTTGATCAGGGGCCTTTGTTATACTAGATCAGTGGACTTTGTTATACTCGATTAGGGGCCTTTTTTGGACTCGATCAGGGGCCTTTGTTATACTCGATCAGGGGACTTTCTTATACCCGATCAAGGGACTTTCTTATACTCGAGCAGGGGGCTTTGTTATACTCGATGATGGGACTTTGTTATATTCGATGAGGAGGATTTGTTATACTCGACCAGGGGACTTTGCTATACTCGACCAGGGGACTTTGTTATACTCGATCAGGGGACTTGCTATACCTGACCAATGGACTTTGTTATACTAGATGAGAGGCCTTTGTTATACTTGATCAATGGACTTTTTTATACTCAATGAGGGACCTTTGTTATACTCGATCAGGGGACTTTTTTATACTCGACCAGAGGACTTTGTTATACTCGATCAGGGGATATGTTATACTCGATCACTGGACTTTGTTATACTCGATTAGGGGCCGTTGTTTTACTCGATGAGGGGGCTTTGTTATATTCGACCAGGGGACTTTTTTATACTTGATCAGGGAACTTTGTTATAGTCAACCAGGGGACTTTTTCAAAATTAAACAGGGGACTTTGTCATACTCGATCAGGGGAATTTTGTTATACTCGATCAGGGGATATGTTATATTCGATCAGGGGACTTTGTTATACTCAACCAGAGGACTTTGTTATACTCGATCAGGGGACTTTGTTATACTCGATCTGGGGACTTTGTTATCCTCGATCAGGGGACTTTGTTATACTCC
Source organism: Homarus americanus (assembly GCF_018991925.1). NCBI lineage: Eukaryota > Metazoa > Arthropoda > Malacostraca > Decapoda > Nephropidae > Homarus > Homarus americanus. Next base: position 7,853 of record NW_024742461.1, read on the forward strand.
GCCAGGGAACTTTGTTATACTCGATCAGGGGACTTTGTTATACTCGATCTGGGTACTTTGTTATACTCGACCAGGGGACTTTCTTATACTTGACCAATGGACTTTGTTATACTCAATGAGGGGCCTTTGTTATACTCGATCAGGTGACTTTCTTATACTCGACCAGGGGACTTTGTTATATGTGATGTGGGGACTTTTTTATACTCGATCAGGGGACTTGTTATACTCAACCAGAGGACTTTGCTATACTCGATCAGGGGACTTTGTTATACTCAATCCGGGGACTTTGTTATACTCGATGAGGGGCCTTTGTTATACTCGATGAGGGGGCTTTGTGATACTCGACCAGGGGACTTTGTTATACTCGACCAGGGGACTTTGTTATACTCGATCAGGGGACTTTGTTATATTCGATCAAGGGACTTTTGTTTTCTCGATCAGGGGACTTTGTTATACTCGACGAGGGGCCTTTGTTATACTCGATCACCGGACTTTGTTATACTCGATAAGGGGACTTTGTTATACTCGATAAGGGGAATTTGTTATACGCGATAAGGGGACTTTGTTAGACTCGAACAGGGGACTTTGTTATACTCGACCAGGAGACTTTGTTATACTCTTGGGGGCTTTGTTATACTCGATTACTTTGGGGACTTTGTTATACTCGATCAGGGGACTTTGTTATACTCGATTTTTAGGGGCTTTGTTATACTCGATGAGGGGGCTTTGTTATACTCGACCAGGGGACTTTATACTTGATCAGGATATGTATACTCGATCAGGGGACTTTGTTATATACTCGATCAGGGGACTTTGTAATACTTTGTTATACCAGACCAGGGGCCTTTGTTATACTCGATTAGAAAACTTTGTTATACTCGACCAGGGGACTTTGCTATACTCCACCAGGGACTTTGTTATACTCGATCAGGGGATATGTTATACTCGATCAGGGGACTTTGTTATACTCGGTTCAGGGGTCTTTGTTATACTCGTCCAGTGGGCTTTGTTATACTAGGATCAGGGGACTTTATTATACACGATCAAGGGACTTTGTCTTACTCGATGAGGGCCCTTTGTTATACTCGACCAGGGGACTTTGTTATAATCGATCAGGTTACTTTGTTATGCTCGATCTGGGTACTTAGTTATACTGCGCCAGGAGACGTTGTTATACTCGATGAGGGGATATGTTATACTCGATCAGGGTCTTTGTTATATTGGACCAGGGGACTTTGTTATACTCGATCAGGGACTTTGATATACTCGATCAGGAGACTTTGTTATATTCGTCTAGGGGACTTTGTTATACTCGGTTCAGGGGTCTTTGTTATACTCGTCCAGTGGGCTTTGTTATACTAGGATCAGGGGACTTTGTTATACTCGATCAAGGGACTTTGTCTTACTCGATGAGGGCCCTTTGTTAAACTCGACCAGGGGACTTTGTTATAATCGATCAGGGGACTTTGTTATGCTCGATCTGGGTACATAGTTATACTGCGCCAGGAGACGTTGTTATACTCGATGAGGGGCTATGTTATACTCGATCAGGGTCTTTGTTGTATTGGACCAGGGGACTTTGTTATACTCGATCAGGGACTTTGTTATACTCGATCAGGGGACTTTGTTATACTTGTCCTGGTGGCTTTGTTATACTCGATCAGGGGACTTTGTTATACTCGATTAGGGACTTTGTTATACTCGACAAGGGGACTTTTTTATACTATACCAATGGACTTTGTTATACTCGATGAGGAACCTTTGTTATACTCGATCTGGGGACTTTGTTATACTCGACCAGGGGACTTTGTTATATGCGATCAGGGGACCTTTTTATACTCGATCAGGGGACTTTGTTATACTCAACCAGGGGACTTTGCTATACTCGATCAGTGGACTTTGTTATACTCAATAAGGGGACTTTGTTATACTCGATGAGTGGGCTTTGTTATACTCGATGAGGGGGCTTTGTTATACTCGACCAGGGGACTTTGTTATACTCGACCAGGGGACTTTCTTATACTCGATCAGGGGACTTTGTTTTACACAATCAGTGGGCTTTGTTTTACTCGATGAGGGGATATGTTATACTCGATCAGGGTCTTTGTTATATTGGACCAGGGGACTTTGTTATACTCGATCAGGGACGTTGTTATACTCGATCAGGGGACTTTGTTATACTCGTCCAGGGGGCTTTGTTATACTCGATCAGGGGACTTTGTTATACTCGATCAGGGGACTTTGTTATACTCGAGCAGAGGACTTTGGTATATTCGATCAGGGGATATGTTATACTCGATCAGGGGACTTTGTTATACTTGATTAGGGGACTTTGTTATACTCGATCAGGGGACATTGTTATACTCGACCAGGGGCCTTTGTTATACTCGATCACCGGACTTTGTTATACTCGATAAGGGGTCTTTGTAATACTCGATAAGGGGAATTTGTTATACTCGATAAGGGGACTTTGTTAGACTCGAACAGGGGACTTTGTTATACTCGACCAGGGGACTTTGTTATACCCGATTAGGCGGCTTAGTTATACTCGATCAGGTGACTTTGTTATACTCGATGAGGGGCCTTTCTTATACTTGATCAGGGGCCTTTGTTATACTAGATCAGTGGACTTTGTTATACTCGATTAGGGGCCTTTTTTGACTCGATCAGAGGCCTTTGTTATACTCGATCAGGGGACTTTCTTATACCCGAGTAAGGGACTTTTTTATACTCGAGCTGGGGGCTTTGTTATACTCGATGATGGGACTTTGTTATATTCGATGAGGAGGATTTGTTATACTCGATCAGGGGACTTTGCTATACTCGACCAGGGGACTTTGCTATACTCGACCAGGGGACTTTTTTATACCTGACCAATGGACTTTGTTATACTAGATGAGAGGCCTTTGTTATACTTGATCAATGGACTTTGTTATACTCAATGAGGGACCTTTGTTATACTCGATCAGGGGACTTTTTTATACTCGACCAGAGGACTTTGTTATACTCGATCAGGGGATATGTTATACTCGATCACTGGACTTGTTATACTCGATTAGGGGCCGTTGTTTTACTCGATGAGGGGTCTTTGTTATATTCGACCAGGGGTCTTTTTTATACTTGATCAGCGAACTTTGTTATATTCAACCAGGGGACTTTTTCAAAATTAAACAGGGTCTTTGTCATACTCGATCATGTGAATTTTGTTATACACGATCAGGGGATATTTTATATTCGATCAGGGGACTTTGTTATACTCAACCAGAGGACTTTGTTATACTCGATCAGGGGACTTTGTTATACTCGATCAGGGGACTTTGTTATACTCGATCAGGGGACTTTGTTATACTCAATCACGGGACTTTGTTATGCTCGATCAGGGGACTTTGTTATACTCAACCAGAGGACATTGTTATACTCGATCAGGGGACTTTGTTATACTCTATCAGGGGACTTTGTTATACTCGATCAGGGGACGTTGTTATACTCGATCAGGGGACTTTGTTATACTCAATCAGGGGACTTTGTTATACTCAACCAGAGGACTTTGTGATACTCGATCAGGGGACTTTGTTATACTCGATCAGGGGACTTTGTTATACTCGATCATGGGACTTTGTTATACTCAATCAGGGGACTTTGTTATACTCAATCAGGGGACTTTGTTATACTCGATCAGGGGACTTTGTTATACTCAATCAGGGGACTTTGTTATACTCAACCAGAGGACTTTGTTATACTCGATCATGGGACTTTGTTATACTCGATCAGGGGACTTTGTTATACTCGATCAGGGGACTTTGTTATACTCAATCAGGGGACTTTGTTATGCTCGATCAGGGGACTTTGTTATACTCACCAGAGGACTTTGTTATACTCGATCCAGGGGACTTTGTTATACTCAACCAGAGGACTTTGTTATACTCGATCAGGGGACTTTGTTATACTCAATCAGGGGACTTTGTTATGCTCGATCTGGGGACTTTGTTATCCTCGATCAGGGGACTTTGTTATACTCGACCAGGGTACTTTGTTATTCTAGATCAAAGGACTTTGTTATACTCGATCTGGGGACTTTGTTATACTCGACCAGGGGACTTTCTTATACTTGACCAATGGACTTTGTTATACTCAATGAGGGGCCTTTGTTATACTCGTTCAGGTGACTTTCTTATACTCGACCAGGGGACTTTGTTATATGCGATCAGGGGACTTTTTTATACTCGATCAGGGGTCTTTGTTATACTCAACCAGAGGACTTTGCTATACTCGATCAGGGGACTGTTATACTCAATCAGGGACTTTGTTATACTCGATGAGGGGCCTTTGTTATACTCGATGAGGGGCTTTGTGATACTCGACCAGGGGACTTTGTTATACTCAATCCGGGGACTTTGTTATACTCGATGAGGGGCCTTTGTTATACTTGATGAGGGGGCTTTGTGATACTCGACCAGGGGACTTTGTTATACTCGACCAGGGGACTTTGTTATACTCGATCAGGGGACTTTGTTATATTCGATCAAGGGACTTTTGTTTTCTCGATCAGGGGACTTTGTTATACTCGACGAGGGACCTTTGTTATATTCGATCACCGGACTTTGTTATACTCGATAAGGGGACTTTGTTATACTCGATAAGGGGAATTTGTTATACGCGATAAGGGGACTTTGTTAGACTCGAACAGGGGACTTTGTTATACTCGACCAGGAGACTTTGTTATACTCGATTAGGCGGCTTTGTTATACTCGATGAGGGGACTTTGTTATACTCGATGAGAGGCCTTTGTTATACTCGATCTGGGGCCTTTGTTATACTAGATCAGAGGACTTTGTTATACTTGACCAATGGACTTTGTTATACTCGATGAGGGTCCTTTGTTATACTCGGTCTGGGGACTTTGTTATACTCGAGCAGGGGACTTTGTTATATGCGATCAGGGGACTTTTTTATATTCGATGAGGGGGCTTTGGTATACTCGACCAAGGGACTTTGTTATACTTGATTAGGGGACTTTCTTATACTCGATCAGGGGTCTTTGTTATACTCAATCAGGGGACTTTGTTATACTCGAATAGGGGCCTTTATTATACTCGATGAGGGGGCTTTGTTATACTCGACCAGGGGACTTTGCTATACTCGAGCATAGGACTTTGGTATATTCGATCAGGGGATATGTTATACTCGATCAGGGGACTTTGTTATACTTGATTAGGGGACTTTATTATACTCGATCAGGGGACTTTGCTATACTCCACCAGGGACTTTGTTATACTCGATGAGGGGATATGTTATACTCGATCAGGGTCTTTGTTATATTGGACCAGGGGACTTTGTTATACTCGATCAAGGACTTTGTTATACTCGACCTGGGGACTTTGTTATACTCGATGAGGGGCTTTTCTTATACTTGATCAGGGGCCTTTGTTATACTAGATCAGTGGACTTTGTTATACTCGATTAGGGGCCTTTTTTGACTCGATTAGAGGCCTTTGTTATACTCGATCAGGGGACTTTCTTATACCCGATCAAGGGACTTTCTTATACTCGAGCAGGGGGCTTTGTTATACTCGATGATGGGCCTTTGTTATATTTGATGAGGAGGATTTGTTATACTCGATCAGGGGACTTTGCTATACTCGACCAGGGGACTTTGCTATACTCGACCAGGGGACTTTTTTATACCTGACCAATGGACTTTGTTATACTAGATGAGGGACCTTCGTTATACTCGATCAGGGGACTTTTTTATACTCGACCAGAGGACTTTGTTATACTCGATCAGGGGATATGTTTTACTCGATCACTGGACTTTGTTATACTCGATTAGGGGCCGTTGTTTTACTCGATGAGGGGGCTTTGTTATATTCGACCAGGGGTCTTTTTTATACTTGATTAGGGAACTTTGTTTTACTCAACCAGGGGACTTTTTCAAAATTAAACAGGAGACTTTGTCATACTCGATCAGGGGAATTTTGTTATACTCGATCAGGGGATATGTTATTTATTCTCAACCAGAGGACTTTGTGATACTCGATCAGGGACTTTGTTTATACTCGATCAGGGGACTTTGTTATATACTCGATCAGGGGACTTTGTTATACGCAATCAGAGACTTTGTTATACTCAATCAGGGACTTTGTTATACTCAACCCAGAGGACTTTGTTATACTCGATCAAGGGGACTTTGTTATATACTCGATCAGGGGACTTTGTTATACTCGATCAGGGGACTTTGTTATACTCAATCAAGGGGACTTTGTTATGCTCGATCCAGGGACTTTGTTATACTCAACCAGAGGACTTTATTTATACTCGATCAGGGGACTTTGTTATACTCAACCAGAGGACTTTGTTATACTCGATCAGGGGACTTTGTTATACTCAATCAGGGGACTTTGTTATGCTCGATCTGGGGACTTTGTTATCCTCGATCAGGGGACTTTCTTATTCTCGACCAGGGTACTTTGTTATACTCGATCAAAGAACTTTGTTATACTCGATCTGGGGACTTTGTTATACTCGACCAGGGGACTTTCTTATACTTGACCAATGGACTTTGTTATACTCAATGCGGGGCCTTTGTTATACTCGATTAGGTGACTTTCTTATACTCGACCAGGGGACTTTGTTATATGCGATCAGGGGACTTTTTTATACTCAATCAGGGGTCTTTGTTATACTCAACCAGAGGACTTTGCTATACTCGATCAGGGGACTTTGTTATTCTCAATCAGGGGACTTTGTTATACTCGATGAGGGGCCTTTGTTATACTCGATGAGGGGGCTTTGTGATACTCGACCAGGGGACTTTGTTATACTCGACCAGGGGACTTTGTTATACTCGATCAGGGGACTTTGTTATATTCGATCAAGGGACTTTTGTTTTCTCGATCAGGGGACTTTGTTATACTCGACGAGGGGCCTTTGTTATACTCGATCACCGGACTTTGTTATACTCGATAAGGGGACTTTGTTATACTCGATCTGGGTACTTAGTTATACTGCGCCAGGAGTCGTTGTTATACTCGATGAGGGGATATGTTATACTCGATCAGGGTCTTTGTTATATTGGACCAGGGGACTTTGTTATACTCGATGAGGGACATTGTTATACTCGATCAGGGGACTTTGTTATACTCGTCCTGGGGGCTTTGTTATACTTGATCAGGGGACTTTGTTATACTTGATCAGGGGACTTTGTTATACTCGATTAGGGACTTTGTTATACTCGACAAGGGGACTTTTTTATACAATACCAATGGACTTTGTTATACTCGATGAGGGGCCTTTGTTATACT
>NW_024742462.1:0-16845 GCF_018991925.1 Homarus americanus
GTTGACTACAGGAGGCACATCCTCATTCCCATCTACATCTTTACCCTCCTCATCAGTATAGTTTAACAAATTCTCGTCAACAGCAGCATCAGAATCTTCCTCCTCCTCTTCAGATCTGCCAGTGCATTCTTCCTTATGCTGATTCTCCTCTCTAATTTTTCTTATCATTGAGACAGCTTTTTCTCTAACAGTCATGTCCTCATCTGCACACATACCAAGAAGAAGTTGATCTGTGTGGGCGAAGTATGCATTTCTCTGGACAGCCTTCTTCACTATCGTCTCCTCCTCATTATTCAGGTGTTTCATATATAGCAGGGACTGGAATACGTTCCTTGAGCCGTGTGTTACGTAAGGGTGTATCTTGATGTAAAACCCTCATTGGAGCACTGAACTTTATTATTGTAATGACAATTCTTTTCAACTCATGGCTGGGTCTTGATGTTGCTACATACAGCCTGAGGATTCTACTCCATAAGGTGTTCCACCTTGACACACAGGGAGGACCTGGCTCAATAGCAGCCAAGTCATCTTCAACAACACCTGTGATAACTCATTTACAAATCCTATACAGGTATTTCTGATCCCAGGACAGATCTTTCTCCACTTCATCATTAAACACAGGGAAATCAGGGAAACTGACTGGCTGGAAGGCGACAACTGGAAGCTCAGACAAAGACTCCTTGATCTGCTTTCCAATGGGACCACGCCAATGCTCAGGACCACTTGGTTTACCATCATAGTGATAAAAAACCGCGCGGAAAGGCAGCTCATTTTCGTGAAGCTGACATATGAAATAATGGAGCGGGTGACCAAGTAACATTTCAAGATGATGAATGACTCCATTTTCTGATCCTACATTTACATTGGTTCCATCACAACCAACACACACAATGGGCTGCTGGGTTAGATTTTTCTCCACCAGAAACTCGTGAATAGTTTTGGCAATCTGCTTTCCGTGTCCAGTCTTGGGAGTCACATGTGTGAGATATTCATTGCCAGGCCCAACCATGATGACACAATGATCTTTCACCATCATCCTCGAACTCCATTTCTCGGTCTTCTCATTCTTTATCATCACACGAGTGGCGGTCTTCTTACCATCAAAATAGAGTGACGTCAAATTATCTAAACTAGCCATCTCAATTTCTTGCCTCTTAAATCGGTATTTTTGTCTCGCATCCCGCAGCTTATGTGGTCCAATAACCTGACTCTTGTCATCCTTTGTGATAATGCCATAGTCAGTTAAGGTGGCAGTAGCAATGGCAGCTCCAGCATAATCACTAATCAAGTATCGGTCACAAGCGGCAGCCAGTGTAGGGAGAAATGAAATGAGAAAAGGCTGATAATCAATATAGACATAGCACCATACTCATCTGCAACAAGACAACTTAAATGAAATAAGAGATATGAAAAAAAAGTTGATAAACACTGAACAGAACATTGCACCGCCACAGCGGCTGTTTGGCTAGTACTGTAGGTAAATTTAAAAATTTCAGTAGAAAATGCGGCAGACTAAACCTCGACATATCAGCTTCAAATTTGGCACGGAGTCTTAGATATGTATAAGGAACAATGCCTGAAGAGTGCAGCTTTGGGCAAAATTTCACTGCCCCCTACTGTACTCTATAGTAGTCCTTCTCGATATAACTTGGGTAATTAATGTCGTTCGTTGTGTCTCTAACTGGCTACTGAAGGTACAGTTATTTGCTAGGAGCGTTGCATGTATTAAACCATGAAACAATCTTACTGTCAACGATAAAAGACTTAGAACGGTGAATAGGAAATATATTAGTATATTTTTTTTCTGTCCTGACAAGTTGTAGGAGTTTGCAAAGGAATGAAAACTTTGTAATGCAAGTGTTTCTTATGCGTACTTATATTATTCATAATTCAGAAGCGATTTACAGCCTTGTAATGCCTTTTGTGTTTCAAGCAAAGTGATGTTTGGAAATTTATGATAAGGTTTTGTAATAAATAACAATGAATCAAGTTGTCAAACGTTTTTTTCATTGTGCAAAATAATATGTCTGATAATTATCTTCCATTATTATTTTTACAGTTAACATAGTCATGCTGATTATAACAATAGAGTCGATTCCTACAATGACAAAATTCTCCCAAACTAATTTTTCTTGTATGAACATAAAATTGCAGCACAATCAACCACACACTCGTTTATACCCTCTTCCTCTACACATGTCTGCCGTTCTTTACAATATTGTGGTAAAGCTTTTCTTTAGCTTCGATTACTCCCTCCTCGTAGAACACCTTATTTGTGAATATACTTTGCTGTGTTTTTATTTGATCACCTAACTTCTTGGATCTTCCTTTGGTGTAAAATTATATATATATATATATATATATATATATATATATATATATATATATATATATATATATATATATATATATATATATATATATATATATATATATATATATATATATATATATATATATACATAACCACAAGGAAAGAAGAAAACACGAAGTTCCCAAGCACTTTCGTGTAATTCACATCTTCAGGGGTGAGTACAGACTAGAGAGAGAATACGATACGATACGAAGTCTTTAGTTAAGAGGTGAAAGAAGATTATTAGGGGTTGAAGGAAAAGTGGTGAAACTGAAATACAGCAGGAGTAGAAAGAATCTGGGCTCAACCAGATCGCTTCATCTTTCTTATTGGTGTTTTGTCTTTGTTCTGCTCCCTTGGGTCGTCAGACCTTTGTATTAATATTGGTTTATTTATATAATGCTGCTTATTATTATTATTTGTTATTGTTGGAGTTAGTGAGCCCGCCCAGGTCCTTGTGTAACTGGGAGGGTAGTCACTTTTTTTTGAGGTGTTAGTTAAGTGTTAGTTGTGTTAGTCTAAAGGTACACTGTATGGAGAGGCCTGCCAGGTTCTTAGTGGAGCTGGTTGGTCACTCTCATCTTTATTCCTCTAGTAATGTTTTATGTAGAAATGTGTATGTTGAGGCAGGAGGTGGTTCAATTACTTCTTCCTGGCTGATATAGCTGGGAGGGTAATCACATTATTATTATTAATATTATTAATATTTTTTTATTTTTTTATTTATTTTTTATTTAATTTTTTTTTGAGTTAGTGAGCCCGCCCAGGTCCTTGTGTAGCTGGGAGGGTAGTCACATTTTTATTTATTTATTTTTTTTTTTTTACTAAGATGTTAGTTCAATGTTAAATGTTAAATGTTAAATGTTAAATATTAGTTATGTTAGTCTAAAGGTACGCTGTATGGAGAGGCCTGCCAGGTTCTTGTGGAGCTGGTAGGTCACTCTCATCTTTTATTCTCTCTATTAATGTTTTATATGTATATTGGGGCAGGAGATGGTTCAATTACTTTCTTCCTGGCTGATTTAAACCAACTGTGTTCTTGGAATTCTTCGTTGTCTATATTATTTATCCAGTTTTGATATGTTTCTGTGTTAAGTTCAGTCACCTTTTTCCAAATATTTACAGCTTTGTTGTGTATATCTACATTGATTGCTAAGAGGTTTGCTCTCTTGTGTAGCTGTTCATTATTGATGTGGTCTGTATATTTTATGTTATATATAAATCTGAGGGCTATATTTTGTACTCACTGGTGGGAGCCGACCTTATATATAGTACCCCACCAGCAGAAGGAGTTTAGTCCAGTCCTCTTGTCATTCAGTTCACGTTCTTTTGAGTGACACCCGTCACCTGTTACTTATGCTTTATTTTATATCTGTCTCTTTCCTGTCGCCACCAATGTGGTATATCTATGTGAGTACCTATTCATGTCTCTTATGTGTCCATCAGTGCTTGCTTAGTTACATTTAAGTAATTAAGTGTTGTTTCACTATAGTTAATTTCAGTGTTATTTATTTTATACGTTTATGGTGTGTTAACGTAATCCAGTTCTTTATTTATTTTTATTCTATATGTTTAAGCAGTTCTTTTCATGTTTATATGTTTTAGTATCATTTATGTCTTAAAAGTTTCGATAGTGAATCAATTTTTTGTGACGGCCTACAAGGCTCTTTATTGTGTTGGTATTTAATTAAATTAAATTCTTAAAGGTTTACTTTATTTATTTTTATTCCCTTTTGATTTACTTCACTTTTTTTTTTGGTTACGCCTAGAACCTGGATATTAAAGTAAATTCAGAGACGGCATAACAGTTTTCGAGACATTGCCAGGATTCACTAACGACCTTTTGACACTTGTGATATTTTTACTAAGCATGCTGATGGATTTGTTTTGAGGCATGGTAGGACTAACAATGATGCTAAGCCCCCCACAGGTTCAAAGCGAGACAAGGGAATACTAACAATGGTAATTTTTTTGTGTCTAATAATTTTGTGCATGAGAGGAGGAGCTGGACTCGTTCGCCACCTAATGGGGCGTCCAAATTTTCTAATTTACTTGTAGTTTCTGTGGAAAGCCGTGTCATAAGGCGGATTTTTGTTGGACAAGACTGCAGCCAAATAAGGTGAAGCACGAGAGAGTGCAGTTTCGGTTATCGCCTCACGAGACTTTGATCTTTTCCAAGAGAGTTTTGCAAAGGACCCAGACTTTGGTACCTTTCGTCCCTTTTTGTCACAAGGCACGGTAGAAGTTGATGGTGTCGAAACACCAGTCACTATTTTGAGAGACTCGGGTTGTCTCCAAACTCTCATCAAAGAGGGTGTTGTTGCGGCGAGGAAGACTGACAAATACGTCGTTTTGGGCTCCCTTTGGGGTCAAGGAGAAGCTCCTTTGGTTTTAGTACGTGTCAAGTCTTTTTGTTTTTCAGGGATACCTAACGTAGCCTGCTGCGTGCACGAGCTGCCTGTTGCTGGAGTGGACCTCATACTCGGTAACGATTTGGCGGGAGATCAAATGGGGAACGTAACCCCACCTCCTGTGCTTCGGGAAAGACCAGAGTCTACCGCAGAGCTGCAACAACTTGAAGATGATATGCCCGATGTTTTCCCTTTGAGTGCTGTGACTCGTTCTATGTCAATGACCAATGATCATAATGTAACTCCTGATGTAGATGATTCACTTTCCTTAGAAGGACTTTTTGCTAACCCAATTGCTTCCCAAGACATTTCTTCTGCAGTTAATGCTGTGGGAGAGTTGCTTTAATAGCTGCCCAAGAGCAAGACGATTCATTACGGCTCTTGTTTGACCAGGTGTCCGATTCTGCTAATGATTCAGGCCCTACCACGAGATATTTCAGTCAAGACGGTGCATTTATGCCGCCGCTGGCTCCCACCGACTAAGTCAGAGGAAGACGCGGACTGGGCGTCTGTCACTCAAATAGTTCTCCCACACACTTACAGACAACATGTTCCAGCTCTCGCACATGACAGTCGCTTTTCTGGACATCAAGGTGTCCGAAAGACGTTCAACAGGCTGGCCTGAAAGTTCTATTGGCCAGGTATAAGGAGAGATGTCACTAAATATTGTAAGTACTGTCATTTTTGTAAAAAGGTAGGTAAAGCCAATCAGGCTATCCCACCTTTTCCACTTGTAAGAGTACCTCACGTACCTGAGCCCTTTACAACAGTACAGTGTGACATTGTAACCCCTCTGCCTAAAACTTCTAGTGGGTTTGAATATTTATTTACAGTCATTGATACCTCCACTAGGTACTTGCATGCTGTACCTCTTAGGAAAGTTACTGATAAGGCCCTTGTTAAATGTTTGCTTGACCTGTTTAGTCACTTTGGGTTGCCCTACCGTGTTCATACCTACGATGCTTCATATTTTGTAGGAAAAGTTTTCAAGGAAGCCCTAACAGAGTTGGGAATAGTTCATTTTTTTTCTTCTCCTTACCACCCCCAGACTCAGGGTGCAGTAGAACGTTCACACCAAACCTTAAAAACTATTTTGCGCAAGTATGCTTTGCAGTATGAGTCTTCTTGGGATATAGATTTACCTTATATTTTGTTTGTTCTTCGGGATGCACCGAATGAAACCACAGGTTTCACCCCTTATGAGCTTGTTTTCGCTCATCAAGTGAGAGGTCCTTTGCACATAGTTAGAGATAGATTGTTAGCTAGAAGTGAAGAGAACATTAGCGAATTAAGTTTAGTAGGAGATGTTAGAGAGAAGCTTCTAAGATGTTGGAGCCTTGCCGCAGACCATTTACAGCAGTCGCAGTCCAAGACCACAACATGGTACGTCAAGCGTGCCAGACACAGAGAGCTCCAGATAGGAGATCAAGTTCTCATTCTCTTGCCGAGACATGGACAGCCGCTCCATGCGAAGTTCAGTGGGCCATATAGAGTGGTGAAGAAGGTAAGCCCCACGAATTATATTATCTCTACCCCTGACAGGCGCCGACTACAGCACTTATGTCACGTCAACACTATCAAGCTGTACCACACACGCCCAGCATCCCCATCTGTTGCTGATGATCCAGTTCCCGTGTGTGCCGTTGACACTTTCTCGGTAGACGGTGAGAAAGAAGAGGAAGAAGAAGGGGCAAGTCCACTCGCCCTGTCATGAGTCAGGGTTTGGCAGTCCAACTCCGTGGAGTTGCAGGAAAAGCCACAGCATCTACCAGGACACCAGAGAGCTGACGTGCTGGCCGTCATCCAACAACATCCTCTTGTCTTCCAAGACAGGCCTGGCTGCACCACTGCCGTGGTGCATGATATTGATGTTGGTTCTGCTAAGCCTATCAAGCAGGCTCCCTACCGTATCCATCCGAGCCAGGTGGAAGAAGTGAAGCAGGAGTTGGCCAACATGGAGTCCATGTGCATCAATGAACCAGAGACCAGTGAGTGGTGCTCACCAGTCACTCTCATACCGAAGAAGGACGGCACTCTTCGATTCTGCATCGACTTCCGCAAGGTCAACGCCGTCACCAGCAAGGACAGCTTCCCTCTACCAAGAGTCGACGACTGCATCGAAGCAATCGGGAACGCCAAGTTCCTCTCCAAGATTGATTGCCTTCGAGGGTTTTGGCAAGTACCATTGACCCGTCGTGCTGAAGACATCTCCAGTTTTGTGACATTAGGTAAGACCTATAAATTTAATGTTATGCCTTTTGGGCTTTTCAATGCCCCTGCCACCTTTCAAAGGCTGATGTCACAAGTCACGGCCAATTTGCCTGGTTGTGTAGTATATTTAGAAGATGTAATTTTTTCTGACACTTGGTCAGACCATTTATGACAGCTAGACGCTCTCTTCACTGAGTTAGAAAATGTAGGACTTGTTATAAACTTTGCTAAGTCAGAAATTGTTTGTGCTCAACTTTTGTATCTGGGACATGTAATTGGGTTGGGGAAACTTGCTCCTCCCACAGCAAGGTGTGACACTATTTCTCAGATGCCTGTTCCATGTAACAAACAACAAGTCCGCAGATTTTTGGGTTGTGTGGGTTATTACCGGAGATAAATTTGTAATTTTGCCGAGTTGGCACTACCCCTTACTGATTTGTTGAAAAAGGGAATTTTTTGTTGGACTTCAGGGTGTCAGTATTCTTTTCAGAGCCTGAAAAATGTATTATGCTCATACCATATTTTGAGAGCCCCTAATTTTTCTAAGCCTTTCAAGCTAGCCTGTGATGCTAGTGAACTTGCTGCAGGTTCTGCCCTGTTGCAAGAGGATGATGACAGTGTAGACCACCCAGTGGCATTTTATAGTAACAATTTCAATCCAGCTCAAACCGGCTATGCAACAGTGGAAAAATAATTGCTGTTAATTATCCTAGCTTTGCAAAATTTCAGTTATTATTTATTACCAAGTAGGCCTATTGTAATTTATACAGATCACAAACCATTGCAGTTTCTCAAAACATTCAAGTTAAAAAAACAGAGATTAATTTGCTGCAGTTTGTTACTTCAGAACTATAATTTACATGTTACACATGTTACTGGTTCAGACAATGTGCTGGCTGATCTGTTATCTAGACACCACAGATTGAACACTTATGTCACATCAAAATATGTACAAGAAAAATTTTTAATTTATAGGGGGAAGTGTTACGACCGTGTCGTATTTTTCTATTATTTTTTATAACATGCTTCCATGTTTTTCCATATTATTCCTGGAATGATGTGTTATATTTACTATTATATATTCTAGTCACCTTACCCTGTGCTGTTAAGGCTTTAACTGTTATTATTTGTTCAAGCCCATCTTATTTCTTCATTTTGTATTGTAACAAGCATTCTTTGTTTCTCTAACGACCATCTGCATCGTTAAACGACCCATGTTTCACGGGCGTCTCTCACTGGTGGGAGCCGACCTTATATATAGTACCCCACCAGCAGACGGAGTTCAGTCCAGTCCTCTTGTCATTCAGTTCACGTTCTTTTGAGTAACACCCGTCACCTGTTCCTTATACTTTATTTTATTTCTGTGTTGTTCCTGTCGCCACCAATGTGGTATATCTATGTGAGTACCTATTCATGTCTCTTATGTGTCCATCAGTGCTTGCTTTGTTACATTTAAGTAATTCAGTGCTGTTTCACGATAGTTAATTTCAGTGTTAGTTATTTTATATGTTCATGCACTGTTAACGCAATCCAGTACTTTATTTATTTTTATTCTATATGTTTAAGTAGTTCTTTTGATGTTTCGATATTTTAGTATCATTTGTGTTTTAAAAGTTTCGATAGTGAATCAAGTTGTTCTAACAGCCTACGAGGCTCTTTAATGTGTTAGTATTTAATTTAATTAAATTCTTAAAGGTTTACTTTATATATTTTTATTCCCTTTTGATTTACTTCACTTTTTTTTTTTTGGTTACGCCTAGAACCTGGATATTAAAGTAAATTAAGAGATGGCGTAACAATATATATATATATACATATAAATATATATATATATATATATATATATATATATATATATATATATATATATATATATATTGATAAAATCACACGGGAAAAGGGAAACAACGGAGCACCTTAGCTATCGTCTTTATTGAAGACATCTTCAGAGGCAACTCTGAAGATGTGTATATATATATATATATGTAATATTCAGAAATTTCAGTGTAATTTCAAACGCCGCGCCATTGGCGATACTGAGTTTTCAAGGTCGTCTGAGGGAAGAGAGCGCTCCCCGCACATAGCGAGAGGTTGTGGAACTAGGCCTATATGAGATTAAATGTAATTTGCCTAATTAATAATGATGCGATTCATGAAGTTAAGGGACTATTATTGAATTTGAAATTATTATAGATCGTTTATCAGTCTGAATAGTGTTACGGGTGTCCCAAGGAGTTATTAGCTAGGCGGAAAATATGTCACGTAGGCCTAAGCTAACGCCTTGACAGGACACGAGGCGGGCTCTCTCTCAGTCACGTGAAAGCAATCGGACCTACAGGACATCCCAGCGCGCCCGTCCACAGAAATAGTCACGTGGCCAAGTCACCTGTGTTGCACTATTGCAGTATAACAAGTAAGTCTCATTCGATCTCAGACAGGGTTTAGATAGGGCAGTGATAAAGTTAACAAGAGCTAACAGTGAGTTCATTTCAGGGTTTCCGACAGAACCCACTTGACTGCGAGAAATTGACTGCGAGAGTGATGGCTGCCAGAGATTGACTGCCGTTTGAGACTGCCGTTGATGATTGATGATTAGTGATTGTCGCCGTTGGACCAGTCAGTGTAGGCCTGTCACTGTTTAGCTGGGTATCAAAGGATCTCTTGAGTGAATCTAGCCGTCTGGGTGCCCAGCTGACGACGGGACGATCGTTGGGGTCATCAGCTCTCCTCTACCTCGGCTCACAATACCATATGTCTCAAGCAGCTTAGTGAAAGCCTCTTGTTAACGGGAAGCTAAAGCTTCTCTCAACTGTACAAGGTCTGATTGGCTCACTCCCTTCCGCTTCATGGATGTACTGGGGGTAAAGTGAAGCCAGCTGAGTGATACAGGGCTGCACACTGGGGCCAAGAGTCAGTGGAGTTTAGAGGTACACTTTCCAAGGTGGATAAAGGCTGATTTGGGCCTTAAACTACGGGTGCCTGTTGGTTGTGCCTTAAACGACTACGGAGTGCAGGTGGAATCTGTGTGTGCGTTAGGTTAGGAAGCATGGTTCACGGGTATTGGTGGACTCAGTCATCTCTTAATAATAGTGACAATATTTTTGTGTGTAGTTAACACTATTTTTTCAGTTACTAATGTATGCTGTGTGCATTTAATATTTCTTTATAATCTCAATCTCAGGTATAACCTTTGTTCCCCAGAGTAGTGTTTAAGTTAGGTTAGGAGGTGTGTATCTGTTGGGGTAATATAATTTTGTTGAGCGCCCTGAAGGCCTATTCAGGGTGGAGTTAATAAGCTCTGATTTTTATACCATTTTCTCAGTGATTGATATAATTTTGTTGAGCGCCCTGAAGGCCTATTCAGGGTGGAGTTAATAAGCTCTGATTTTTATACCATTTTCTCAGTGATTGATATTTTGTTGAAAGCCCTTAAGGCCTGGTTCATGTGTGCAAGCAACATTTCTTAATACTTTAAACTTAGTATCCTCTAATGAGGCATTGCCTGACTAGTCACGTCACCCCCCTTCTCTTAAGCTCCTTACGTGTGTGTTGGTGTGGGGATTAGTGGATGACATCATTATGACCTAACCTCATGTTTTTAAGGTCACCCTGTATATTTAAGCCTCTCTCTATCCATGTAATCCAGTTGCCTCTGAAGATGTCTTGAATAAAGACGAAAGCTAAGGTGCTCCGTCGTTTCCCTTTTCCCGTGTGATTTTATCACGATATATATATATATATATATATATATATATATATATATATATATATATATATATATATATATATATATATATATATATATATATATATATATATATATATATATATCAGGGAAGAGAATCCCGTCTTAATGCTAAGAGAGAGCGAACAGCGGCAAATCGGTCACAGGAAACAGATCAGGAAAGGGAATTCCGTCTTAATGCTGACAGATAGCAAACAGCAGAAAGGCGTTCTCTAGAAAATGATCAAGCGCGTGAAATTCGTTTGAATGCTAATAGACAGAGAGCTGTGCGATCCAGAATTCTAAGAAAGAATACACAGTGGCATCCACTTGCAAGAGCAGCATTTAACTATGACAATGATATAGAATATGAAAAGTATTCCTCTGTTGTCATTGGCAACATGGATAAGAGATGTGAACACTGCGGTGCAAAGAAGTACAAAGGAGAATCTGCTGGACTGTGCTGCTCTCATGGGAAAGTACGACTGCCAAATTTGGAAAAACCACCACAACCATTGAAGACTCTCATGCTGGGAACACCACCAGAGTCAAAACACTTCTTGGAAAATATACGGGAGTACAATTCATGCTTACAGATGACATCCTTTGGAGCTACCAGAGTAGTTCGTGAGCACGGATACATACCAACATTCAAAGTCCAGGGTCAAATCTATCACAAAGCAGGATCCCTCTTACCACTGGAAGATGAACAGGCAAAGTTCCTTCAAATCTACTTCATGGGAGATCATGAAAAGCAGACTACTACCAGGTGTGGCAACATTCAAGGTGTCAGACATGACATTGTCCTATCTATCCAAGAAATGCTGCATGAGCGCAACACGCATGTACAGTCATTTAAAAATGCCCTGGAAAACATGCCTTCTGACGAGTATAAAGTCAGGATCAAAGCAGACACGACCCCTAAGGGAGAACATGAAAGAAGATTCAATGCTCCTGTAGTTGATGAATTAGCCATCCTGATTGTTGGCCAAGAGTTTGAGAAACGAGACATCATACTCAAAATGAGAGACGAGTCGCTCACAAGAATATCAGAGACACATTGATCTTATGATGCACTGCAGTATCCTCTCATCTTCTGGAAAGGTGAAGACGGATATCACTTCAATGTTCCTCACACAGATCCAGCGACTGGTGCGGCAAAAGTAGGTACGCAAGTCTCATCTAATGACTTTTATTCATACAGATTCATGAATAGAGAAGACAGTTTCAACCAGATACTAAGATCAAGGAACCTCTTCCACCAGTTTGTTGTGGACATGTATGCCAAAATTGAAACAGAAAGACTCACCTTTATACGACTGAACCAAAAAAGCTCATGGTTGATGACTACATTCATCTGAGAGATGCAGTAGCAAGTGATGGACATGTGGGCAATGTTGGACAGCTGGTGATTCTCCCCTCTTCCTTCACTGGAGGTCCGCGATACATGCATGAAAAGACTCAGGATGCCATGACCTACGTCAGAAACTATGGACGACCAGATCTCTTCATAACAGAAGCTCTAATGGAAGGCCAGAAAGGACAAGATCGGCATGACATTATAGCGAGAGTATTTCGTCAGAAAGTGATCAAACTCATGGACTTGCTTACAAAAGCATCAATCTTTGGCCCTGCACGGTGCTACATGTACTCCATTGAGTGGCAGAAACGAGGTCTACCACATGCCCATGTCTTGATCTGGCTGAAAGAGAAAGTTCCACCGAACATGATTGACAACTACATACGAGCAGAGTTTCCTGATTCAGAAGAAGATCCAGTTCTCTATGAGATTATCAAGAAGCAAATGATTCATGGGCCATGTGGACCATTCAACAGACACTCTCCATGCATGAAAGATGGACGTTGTACCAAAAACTTCCCAAAAGACCTGAGAAAGGATACTCAGAGTGGAGAAGATAGCTATCTTCAGTACAGGATAAGGCGATGGAGGTTTTACAGCAGTGTTGCGACCTGGAACAGACAGTGAAATAACAGTAGACAACAAATGGGTGGTCCCCTACAATCCTCTTTTGAGTAAAGCATTCAATGCGCACATCAATGTGGAGTTCTGCAATTCAGTCAAGTCCATCAAGTATGTCTGCAAATATGTTAACAAAGGCTCTGACCAAGCGATTGGAAAAGGATGGAAATCATGATGAGGTGACACAGTTTCAGCAGGGCAGTTATATATCCAGCAATGAAGCCATATGGAGAATTTTTAATTTTCCCATACACGAACGATGTCCAACATTAGTTCATCTGGCTGTTCACCTGGAAAATGGACAAAGAGTTTACTTCACAGAAGAGTCCCTCCAAAATAAAATGGCAAATCCTGCTGATACGACCCTCACTGCATTCTTCAAGCTTTCACAGGAAGATGAGTTTGCTCAAAAACTCCTGTATGTTGACGTACCCAAGTTCTACATATGGCAGACTTCAATGAAAAAGTTCCAGAGACGAGCTCAAGGATCCTATGTTGAAGGATATCCAGGGATAAAGTCAGGCAATGCTTTGGGACGTGTCTACACGGTTCACCCCAACAACTTTGAATGCTATTGTTTGAGACTACTTTTGCACCACATCCGTGGCCCAACATCATATGCAGCACTCACGACAGTGAATGGACAAGTCTGCAGAACCTATCAGGAAGCGTGCAATCTTCTTGGCCTACTGGAAGATGATGGTCACTGGAATGACACATTAGAAGAGGCAGCAGCTACTCAATCGCCAATGAGAATGAGGAACCTGTTTGCCATCATGATTGCTACATGTGGACTTTCCAACCCAAGCCAGCTCTGGAAAAACCACCAAGGAAGTCTTTCAGAGGATCTGCTTCATCAAGCAAGAAGAGAACATCCTGGTCAAGAGATTGAGTTCATGGATGACATGTTTAACAGGGCTCTCATCATGCTGGATGACAAAGTGATGGAGCTATGCGGAAAAAACCTGACTGATTTTGGATTGCCTTTCCCAAACCGAGAAGAGCCAGTAGTTGCAAACAGGGAGTTGCTCAGAGAGACAGACTACTCAGTTGAAGTTCTGGTGAATTTTCATGAAGAAAATGAGCCTCGCCTGGTGCCTGATCAAGCAAATGCTTATGAACAGATCTTGCAAGCGATACAAGCGGAGAAGGGAGGTATGATCTTTCTCGATGCACCTGGCGGGACAGGAAAAACATTCCTGATCAACCTTCTGTTGGCCAAAGTACGTCATCAGGAGAAAATTGCTCTTGCTGTGGCATCCTCAGGCATTGCTGCAACACTACTAGAAGGAGGACGTACTGCACACTCAACTTTTAAACTGCCTCTCAACATCGCTCACAATGAGAATCCAGTGTGCAACATCAAAAAAGGATCGGCAAAGGCAAAACTCTTAGAAAAATGCAGCCTCATAGTCTGGGATGAATGCACTATCTCACAAATTAGCGTTTGAAGCAATGGACAGGACCTTACAAGACATACGAGAAAATGACCAGCTCATGGGTGACATTACAATGCCTCAAGGCATCATACCTTTGGAGAAGTGTTCAGACACTCACCTTATCTACAAACATGAGAGTACATCTACAAGGAGATCAGGATGCTGGACGGTTTGCAAACCTTCTACTACACATTGGGAATGGAACTTTCCCTGTTGATTCAGAAGGACAAATAATCATTCCTCAAAGATGTGGAAATGTTGTAAAGTCCTCAACTGAGCTCACTAACATGGTCTACCCAAACATTATCCACCACTACAAGGATCACAAGTGGCTGCGAGAACGCGCAATTCTGGCACCAAAGAATGAAACAGTGGCTGAAATCAACATGACTCTACTCAAACAGCTTCCAGGCAGTGAGACCTCATTCAAATCTGTTGATACAGTAATCGACCAGGACCAAGCAGTCCAGTACCCTGCAGAATTCCTTAATTCTTTGGAGCCCGCTGCAATGCCACCTCACCACCTCACTCTCATGATTGGAACTCCTATAATGCTCTTAAGAAATCTTGAACCACCAATCCTCTGCAATGGCACAAGACTAGTGGTGAAGAACATGATGCCACATGTACTGGAAGCTACAATACTGACAGGAAAAGCTAATGGAGAGGACGTTTTTATACCAAGGATAACTCTCATCACCACTGACCTGCCATTTTGAGTTCAAGCAACTTCAGTTCCCGGTTAAAGTGAGCTTTGCCATGACCATCTACAAAAGCCAGGGACAGTCCCTAAAGATGGTTGGCCTAAACCTGGTGTTTCTTTGCTTCTCTCATGGACAGTTCTACAGTATGTTGGATGCTCTAGAGTGGGAACTGGCAAAAATCTGTACATACTTGCTGCTAATAGCAAAACCAAAAATGTGGTCTACTTTAATGCACTACAGTGAGACAATGTGAAGCCTCCCGGAGGGTGGCGTCCTACCGTGGCCTAGCGAAAGAGCGCGATTCCGCTAGTGTGTGTGTGTGTGTGTGTGTGTGTGTGTGTATATCTATATATATATATATATATATATATATATATATATATATATATATATATATATATATATATATTAGTTCTGGAATTGATAAGTGGCAGGGCTGAAGTAAACACTTTGTTGGATTTTCTTTATTGTAGAAAAAATATAGTTTCATAGGTACTGAGTTCAGTTGAGAGTATATTGTACATTATCTGCTAAAGGAAGTGTCCTAGTGCACTTATTGGAGATCACTTAAGTGAGGCGTTCACTGGGTAACAAGTGATATGAGTTTCATCTCCCTGACCAACAGGGAGAAAGAGAAGCAGGCCTCGAGAGTGTGATAAAAGGAAACGCGTTTGTTGCTGATATCTCGTTGTTGCTGACATGCGCTGACCTCGGCCTTCCCTCGCTCACCGAAGGAACTGCAACCTCAGCCATGCATAACATCAGCAGCTGAGGCACAGTTGAGTATCTTGGTGAATAATTTGGTATTATACATTTGGGTAAATATTTATATAATACAAATGGTGCTGTTACACCGCTCGGCTACCTCTAACCGAGACTTCACGGTTTAAAACCTAGGTGTACCTAACCTTGTTTCAAAAAGGTGTGCTTTATCTAAACTTTCTCTTCATGCACATTCTTTTGCAATTTCTTCCGAAAAGTTTCCTAGAAACTATTGTGTGCCTAGAGGAAATTTTCCTGTAACGAATTATCATAACAATCAAGGAACTGATAAATATGATGGTAGGTATAATAAAACCAGGTAGGATTATGCCGGAAGATAAATATAAAGGAAGAGAATCCCGTAAGTCAGGAAACTGTGTCTCATTAATATAATATAGGAGGTTAAGCTTATCAGAAACAATATGAAGATTACTGAAACTTACATTTAAGGGAAATGGTATGAGAACCAGCTCAGAAGTAATATTTGTAACAAATGCAAGATGACGGCGAGTAGGCAAGGTTGTGATTGCATTACTGCTAATTTCACAATAGTCTGGTGCTATATGATAACCTTCTACCACTAAATGTTTTCCTACATCCTGACATATATGGTTTGATTTGGGAAAAATATATATTGCACATTATTGACATGTGCGTGAAACACTAACCTCTTTGGTATTGGAGTATATACACATTGTTGAAAAGCTGTGGAAGCATTATTTTGCAATATAGCTACTTCACATGTAGCCTCGGCGGTCCGGGTGAATGAGAAAGCATATGCCGGACAAACATGCAAATGAAAATATGTTGATTTACAATGACTTAGGACTTCATGCTTAGTTACAGCAACTAATGAAAAATCCTCTAATATTTACGATTTGTTCAGTTTGTTTGTTCAGAATTAATAGTCCCTCATTCGCTTTCAGTGGAAATGGTTCCAAATGCCATGCATCAAAATTTTGTTATTGTGATTTTAGTGGAATGTGTATTAGTATTTCCCTGTGTGTTAATGTTGCTTCTAATAAGGGGTAATAATATTTCACTTCCTGTTCCTGGAACATAAGAGTTAGACGATATTTAATTTCAGATATATGCAACGCGGCAAATAGTTGATCAACTGGCAACAACTGTGCATCAACACAACCTAACCCTGCATTTACAAGATCAGCAATGAGCCTATTATTTGTTTCTATGAAAGCTTGTACAGAGGCCTAAGCAGCATGCATGTATTCAGTGTAGCAGAGTAGCCATTCCAGTGTA
>NW_024742463.1:0-6626 GCF_018991925.1 Homarus americanus
GACTGAAATAGAGAGAGAGAGAATTTGAGAAAAAAGAGAGAGAGAAAAGAAGGGACTGAAATAGAGATAGAGAGAAATAGAGCGAGAGGGAGAGATAAACAGAGACAAAGAACAAGAACTATACAGAGGTGAAGCAAACAACAGCTGACACAGGTGTAGCCACTAATTAACTGTCTTACCTGAAGCTCTAACCTGACCCAGTACAGGTGAGGGAGATGGTCTCTCTCTCTCTCTCTCTCTCTCTCTCTCTCTCTCTCTCTTTCTCTCTCTCTCTCTAACAAGGGGAGTGACTAAGCTGGTAAGAAGGTTTAAGCTTAGTTTGATCTCACATAGGCTAAGCTTCCTACGCTTAGCCTGGTTTCACTGATCTCTCTCTCTCTCTCTCTCTCTCTCTCTCTCTCTCTCTCTCTCTCTCTCTCTCTCTCTCTCAGCCCTATTAGTGAGCAGAAAGACAAAGGCAACAATGGTGCTTTCTATTCCTGTGTTTACCAGCAGAAAGTTTTAGTTCTTCAACTCTCTCTCTTTTTTTTATCTTTTTATCTTTCTCTTTCTCTCATTATTTATCATTCATTTTATCATTGATTCACCTCTTGACTCTCTCTCTCTCTCTTTTATGTCATGACACTTGCACACACACACACACACACACACACACATACACACCCCTGTGATTACTTTAGTGGCACTTATCGGCACTTCCCCTCTCTCACGTCACTCTCTTCCTAGGTGGCACTCTCTGGCACCCTAGTCCTTGTCACCAGTCAAAGTGGCACTCTCTGGCACCCTAGTCCTTGTCATCAGTCAATGTGGCACTCTCTGGCACCCTAGTCCTAATCACCAGTCAATGTGGCCTCTCTGGCACCTAGTCCTTGTCATCAGTCAATGTGGCACTCTCTGGCACCCTAGTCATCACCCCGGTCAATGTGGCACTCTCTGGCACCCTAGTCCTTGTCACCAGTCAATGTGGCCTCTCTGGCACCCTAAGTCTAATCCTGCCAGTCAATGTGGCTCCTCCTGGCACCTAGTCCTTGTCATCAGTCAGTGGCACTCCTGGCACCCTACTCCTAATCACCAGTCAATGTGGCACTCTTAACTAGTCTAATCACCAGTCAATGTAACTCTCTGGCACCTAGTCCTAATCACCAGTCAATGTGGCACTCTCTGGCACCTAGTCCTAATCACCAGTCAATGTGGCACTCTCTGGCACCCTAGTCCTTGTCACCAGTCAAAGTGGCACTCTCTGGCACCCTAGTCCTTGTCATCAGTCAATGTGGCACTCTCTGGCACCCTAGTCCTAATCATCAGTCAATGTGGCACTCTCTGGCACCCTAGTCCTAATCACCAGTCAATGTGGCACTCTCTGGCACTGCTTCCCCTTGAATATATTATCATAAAGAATGTTAAAAACTCGTTCAAGTATTTTTAATATCTTGTGTTGCTCTGTTACCATACATACACACGTGTACTCATGTGTGTGTGGAGGGATTTACACACACACACACACACACACACACACACACACACACACACACACACACACACATTTGAATATGTGTACTCTTACTCAGATACACAAGTAATCAATTGGATGTGTACACCATAAAAATTCATGTACAATACGCCTCTACACACACACACACACAGACGTACAGACAGGCAGACATACATACACACACACACGCACACACACGCACTTTACCCCCAACATAACTATCCCAGTTTGTTACGAAAATCACCTCTATTGAAACATTTTAATGCTGAAGTTACGAAAAAAATGAGACAGGTATTAAAAAAAAATACTGAAAAAAAATAGTTGTCATTTTTAAACTCTTGTGAATATTAATTAACCTGAAAGAAATGTTGGTTGTGTGTCGTAATGAGGACATACATACATACATACATACATACATACATACATACATGCATGCTTTAAATACATACATACATACATACATACCCGAAAAATAAAGTCACTTAATATTTTTTTCTCTTCTACAGACCGAATCGAAGACCCATTGGATAACCTAACCTAAACCTAACTCTGAAAATGGTTTAATCAAGCTTGTGGATCGTCTGTTTTAAAGGTGGTTTTTATCTGTTTTAAGTGTCGTTTTAGTGAGAAATTATCGTGGAATATATATATATATATAGAAAAAATATGATAAAATACAAAACTAATTAGGAATAACAACAAAAAGTAATACAGTTATGTTGAAAAAAGCAATTAAAACCACCAGAGTTTTACAGGAATACAAAAACAACGAAAAAATATGAAAAAAACCCCACAACAGATACAGAAAAAAACCTAAAACAAACCCGGTGACTTAAAAAACCCAAAGTTACAAAAATAAACCCGATATATTACATAAAACTACAGAAAGTAATGAAATTTGTACATAAAATCGATGCTTCTGGTTTTGTATTCAACTCGGAGGTACCCGCGTGTTCCTTGTACCTGTAAACCCAGTACCACACCTCATAAACCCAGTACTACACCTCATAAACCCAGTACTACACCTCATAAACCCAGTACTACACCTCATAAACCCAGTACTACACCTCATAAGCCCAGTACTACACCTCATAAGCCCAGTACTACACCTCATAAACCCAGTACTACACCTCATAAACCCAGTACTACACCTCATAAACCCAGTACTACACCTCATAAGCCCAGTACTACACCTCATAAACCCAGTACTACACCTCATAAACCCAGTACTACACCTCATAAACCCAGTACTACACCTCATAAACCCAGTACTACACCTCATAAACCCAGTACTACACCTCATAAGCCCAGTACTACACCTCATAAGCCCAGTACTACACCTCATAAACCCAGTACTACACCTCATAAACCCAGTACTACACCTCATAAACCCAGTACTACACCTCATAAGCCCAGTACTACACCTCATAAACCCAGTACTACACCTCATAAGCCCAGTACTACACCTCATAAACCCAGTACTACACCTCGTATCGTGTGAGAACAATATACTGACGTAATACAAGTAAGTGTTAATAAAAATTAGTTAATAGTTACCTACATGAGTGAAAAGGTCAAACGTAATGACCTCTGACCTCTGACCTCTGAGGAAAAATAAATAGAGGAAAATTACTGCAGTGAAATGTGTAGTTGAAGCAATAACTCGACAACACAACAACATGAGTGTCAATGGAGGAGGAGGAGGAGGTAGCAGTGGAGGAGGTAAACACACATCTCCTCGGGTCTGTAGGATATCAGAGGTATCCTACGCCCCCTCAAGGACACCTCACCACGTACAGGATGTCTCTCCGGTGATCTACGAAACATGTGAAAGGCAGAAGGAAGAACAGGAACACCCAGACACGTTGCCGAGGGTGAGATACACTCGTCCTGATGTAACCCACACCAGAACCTCGACTCAATGTCCTTACGTCGACGAGCAAGACTGGGGGGAAACTGAAGTACCTTACGATTATTGCTCCGTGACGCCCGATCTAGCTTGCCCCGTTACTGAAGATGTCACCAGGGGTACTAGGGACGTCACCAGGGGTACTAGGGACGTCAACAGGGCCACTAGGGACGTCAGTAGGGCCACTAGGGACTCAGGATGTCAACAATGGACGGGGACTTTGGACGTTCCTGAAGAATATCGTGAGATCTCTCCACCCTCTTATCACGGCTCCTTATGTATGGTGAGTATATCTCCGTCTCTTTCTGTCTATCTGTCTCCCCCTGTCTCTCCGTGTCTCTGTCTCTGTCTCTCTGTCTGTCAGTCTGTGTCTGTCTGTCTGTCTATCTGTCTCTCTGTCTGTCGATCTGTATCTGTTTCTGTCTGTCTGCCTCCCTCACTTTTCTTCCTCTCCCCCTCCTTCTCTCATTCTTTCCACCTGTGTTCTACCTCTATCTTTTTTCCATCTCTTCCCCCTCTCTCCCTCCTTCTCTCCCTCACTTTCATTTATTTACCTCTTCTTCTGCTTTGTTTTTTCGTTCTCTTTCGTATTATTTCCCATTTCTTGTTATTATCGTCTATTATCTATCTTGTAGTTGGTGATGTTGCTGTTCGAAATCTACACAAATATTACCTATCCATTCATTAAGTGTTAAGTAAGTGTAAGTAACCCCACACATACACTCAACCTCACGTCACCCTTCAGTAAGTGGCACTTCAACCTCTGAGTATGTGTGTCTGTAAGTGCGACCTGTGGAGGGACTTCAGTTGCTTCACTCTGAGTCTATTTTCTCTAGTTAACTTCACTTGTGTTATATTTAGTGAATAAATTTATCTTACTCTAGAGGTTAAAAATATGTTAAGATTTATTAAGTTTTGTTTATTTTTTTTACTCTCATTCGCTTTATTGATGACGAATAATAATAATAATAATAATAATAATAATAATAATAATAATAATAATAATAATAATAATAATAATAATAATAATAATAATAACAATAATAATAATAACAATAACAATAACAACAACAATAATAATAATAATAATAATAATAATAATAATAATAATAATAATAATAATAATAATAATATGATAAATAACGATAATTTCTTCTCTTATTTCTTATTTTTTTCTCTATATTTAAATCTTTTTTATTCATATTATTAATAAATAAATTAATAAATAAATAATCAACTAAAATAAATAAGTTAACATACATAAGTTAACAGTTCAAGTCATGTTAGGTTAAGTTAGATCAAGTCAAATCAAATCAGATGAACTTTGACCTCTCGTTGTGACCTTCACCTTTCACCAACCTTCACCACATCCCCTCCAGGTCATCCTCGACTGACGTGTGACACTGGTGCCAAATTTCACCAAAATCGGTAAAAGAGTTTAAAGGGAAATAAACTTTTATTTTCCCCAGGATGGATGGATTGAGGATTGGCAAAACGATTACGATACCCTCTCTCCCTTTAATGGCGTCCATGGCTCACCCTCTGTTGTCCTGACCACCAGATGACTTTGTAAATGAGACCATGAGGTAGTTTGGATCAAGGTAGCTGATTGGTTGAAGGACATACACCCAAAGAATCACCCTATAGCTCGTTAGTGTTTAATTACTCGTGTTTTACTGTTATTTTAAGAGATAATAACGAAATGGTTAGAAAAATATCGTAATTAGAACACAGACAAAATGGCTAAGTGGAGACGTAAACACCCCCCCTTGACTTCGTGACATCATCGAGTGCTAAACTGTGTAATTTCCCCTATATTTCCTTTATTTGTTTATAGTGAATCCTCCATATAACGAACTTCCTCTCCATATAACGAACCTTCGATATAATGGACTTTCATCTCTATATAGTTCATTAGATGGAGGTTTCACATCTAACAGACCCTTGATATAACGAACTTCCCTCTCAATTTAGTGCGTTAAATGGACGTTTCACATCTAACAGACCCTTGATATAACGAACTTCCCTCTCAATTTAGTGCGTTAAATGGACGTTTCACATCTAACAGACCCTTGATATAATGAACTTCCCTCTCAATTTAGTGCGTTAAATGGACTTTTCACATCTAACAGACCCTTGATATAATGAACTTCCCTCTCAATTTAGTGCGTTAAATGGACGTTTCACATCTAACAGACCCTTGATATAAACGAACTTCTCTCAATTTAGTGCGTTAAATGGACGTTTCACATCTAACAGACCCTTGATATAACGAACTTCCCTCTCAATTTAGTGCGTTAAATGGACGTTTCACATCTAACAGACCCTTGATATAACGAACTTCCCTCTCAATTTAGTGCGTTAAATGGACGTTTCACATCTAACAGACCCTTGATATAACGAACTTCCCTCTCAATTTAGTGCGTTAAATGGACTTTTCACTATATTTACGTCACCAGGGTGCTACACAAGCTAGGTTTTACCCCCTGAGGCGCGGATATTTCCATCGATCACCAGAGACAAGTTATTAGTTTTTCAGGATAGAACTTAGATTAAATATACTGAGGTATTGACTTGAGGCATTATTTGACCTGACTACCTGTTGCTTCTACCTCTTGATGACCTGACTACATGTTATTTCCACCACCTGATGACCTGACTACCTGTTATTTCTACCTCTTGATGACCTGACTACATGTTATTTCCACCACCTGATGACCTGACTACCTGTTGACCTAACATTCTGCTATCCCGACCCTATATTAACCTGACCACCTGCCTGCCTGACCACCCAATGATATAACCACCTGCTAACCAATCCATCTCGTGACCTGACTTCCTCACTGACCTCACCAGCTGACCTGACCGAAAATCTACCTAACCTAACTAATCCATCTCGTGACTTAACTTCCCCACTGACCTCACCAGCTGACCTAACCACCAATTAACCTGTCCTCCTTCTTCCCCTCCTCCAGGTGCCTCAGGGGAGTAGCGTGGAGGCGAGGTTGAGTGACGCCCTGGGCCTGGCAGCAGAGGACCCCTGGGCAGGAGGGAGGCGCCTTAGCAGGAGCCTTGAGGACCTACCAACTGACATACAGGACCACATCCTCAGGTGTCAGTGTACCTGTGACCACCTGGGCTATGGCAACTTCTCGGTGAGTCCTTCTGTCTGTGTTATCTATCAGCCAAGTCAGTAAGAACCTGCACTGAACTGCCAAAATTCAA